>NC_133771.1:173470582-173609252 GCF_003597395.2 Chelonoidis abingdonii
TCAGGGTAGCAAACCAACAAGCCCTCCTGAGCAGGTACAACTACAACACCTGGGAGGCCGTAGGGAAGTTTATAGAGCTGGTCCCACAGGACTCCCGCCAGGAATTTACAGCACTCCTGGAGGAAGGAAAGAGAGTAGCGCGGACCTCCCTACAGGCCTCGCTGGATGCCGCCGATTCGGTAGCTAGAACGGTCACCTCTGGAAGAGCCATGCGACATATATCATGGCTGCAAGTGTCAGGCCTGCCACCTGAACTTCAACATACTATACAAGACTTACCATTTGATGGCCAGGGCCTGTTCTCACAAAGATGGACCCTAGGCTTCAGAGTCTAAAAGACAACCACGTAATTATGCGTTCGCTGGGAATGCATATGCCACAGACTCAAAGACGGTCCTTCTGCTCCCAGTCTCAGTGCCCTTACCCCCCGCCTAGGCCAAGGCAAGACTTTACCAGAAGGCGCGGTCATACCAACCGCAGACGTCAGCCTGGACCTCAAGGGGGTAACAATTCTGGTCCCATCAAGCCAACAGCGGGACCCAAATCAAACTTTTGAGGGTCCACCGGAGAGCAGTATACCAATTGTCTCCCAGGATCCTTTTCAGTTCTACAGCTGCCTTTCCCCGTTCCTCCCTGCGTGGTCCCAATTAACTTCGGATCTTTGGGTCCTATGCACGGTGGAGTTGGATACCATCTTCAGTTTCTTTCACCCCCTCCCTCCCAACCCCCCTCCTTGTCCCTCTTCAGGGACCCCTCTCATGAGCAACTCCTCCTGCAGGAGGTTCGGAAGCTCCTTACACTCGGAGCTATAGAGGAGGTACCGGAGGAATTAAGGGGCAAGGGGTTTTATTCCTGATATTTCCTAATCCCCAAGGCAAAAGGGGGCCTCCGGCCTATCCTAGACCTGCGAGGACTGAACAAATTCATGAAAAAGTTCAAGTTCCGCATGGTATCCCTGGGAACCATCATTCCTTCCCTGGATCCCAGAGATTGGTACGCCGCTCTCGACATGAAGGACACATATTTCCACATTGCAATTTACCCCCCGCACAGACGGTATCTATGCCTTGTGGTGAATCATCAACATTATCAGTTTACGGTCCTTCCCTTTGGCCTCTCCTCGGCCCCTCGGATATTCATGAAGCGTATGGGGGTAGTCGCCGCTTCCCTACTTCGTCGTCGAATACATGTTTTCTCATACCTCGACAACTGGCTTATTCGAGGGACCTCCGAGGCACAAGTCACTAGTCATGTGACCATCATCAAGGACTTATTCATGAGTCTAGGCCTGATAATCAATTTAGAAAAGTCCACTCTGGTGCCTACACAGAGGATAGAGTTCATCGGAGCCATGCTGGACTCCAATCTTGCAACGGCCAGTTTGCCTCTACCTCACTTTCAGGCTATAGTCTCCCTTGTACAAAGACTTCAAGGCTTCCCAACAACCTCTGCCCGTACTTGCCTTGGCCTCCTCGGTCACATGGCTGCATGCACATTCGTCACAAAGCATGCCAGACTGCGCATGCGGCCTCTTCAAACTTGGCTCACTTCAGCCTATCTTCCGGGCAGAGACGCCATAGACATTATACTCACAATCCCGCCGAGCATTCTAGGCTCCCTCCACTAGTGGCGGACGCCACCCCTGGTGTGTGCAGGTCTGTCGTTCCATTCACTGCAGCCCTCCACGTCCCTAACAACGGACGTGTCATCTCTTGGCTGGGGTGCTCACCTAGGGCACCTTCACACTCAAGGCCTTTGGTCGTCTCGGGAGTTGGCGTTACACATAAATGTCCGAGAACTGAGAGCGGTCCGACTGGCGTGCCAAGCGTTCCAGCGTCATCTACAGGGCCGTTGTGTTGCAGTCTTCACAGACAACACAACGACCATGTATTACATAAACAAACAGGGAGGGACATGGTCCTCCCCCCTTTGTCGGGAGGCCATTCAACTGTGGGACTTCTGCATAGCCCACTCAATAGACCTGATAGCCTCCTTTCTCCCAGGAGTCCAGAACACTCTCACAGGTCAACTGAGCAGATCCTTCCTGTCTCACGAGTGTTCCATCTGTCCTGACATTCTCCATTCTGTATTCCAGAAGTGGGGCTTTCCCCACATAGACCTCTTTGCCTCCAGAGAGAACAGGAAATGCCAGGTGTTCTGCTCCCTACAAGGTCGCTCCCCGGGCTCCCTCTCGGATGCGTTCCTAATTCCGTGGAAAGGTCGCCTATTTTATGCCTTCCCACCATTTCCTCTCACCCACAGAGTTTTACTCAAGCTCCGCAGGGACAGAGCCCAGCTAATACTGATCGCTCCGGCATGGCCGAGACAGCACTGGTACACCCTGCTGCTCGACCTCTCTTTGGCAGACCCGATACCTCTGCCACTCTGCCCAGACCTCATAACGCAGGACTTGGCAGGCTTCACTACCCGGACCTGCAGTCCCTCCATCTGACAGCATGGCTGCTGTCTGGTTGAGCAAATCTGAGTTGCGTTGCTCCACCTCAGTGCAACAGGTGTTCCTGGGAAGCAGAAAGCCTTCCACGTGGATGACATATCTCGCCAAATGGAAGCGTTTCTCCCACTGATGCGCCCAGCATGACTTTATCCCAGAAGGTGTATCTGTCCCCATTACCTTGGACTATTTATGGTCCCTCAAGGACCAGGGCCTGGCGATCTCTTCTATAAGGGTGCATCTTGCAGTTATTTCCATCTTCCATCCTGGGGAAACTGGCAGTTCAATCTTTTCTCACCCCATAGTTTCCAGATTCCTCAAAGGCTTAGAGCGGCTCTACCCTCAGGTCAAGCGCCCAACCCCTACCTGGGATCTAAACTTCACATTAGCTAGGCTTATGGGTCCCCCCTTTGAGCCTCTAGCCACATGCTCGCTGCTGTACCTGTCCTGGAAGACAGCCTTCCTCGTCGCTATCACCTTGGCTAGGCGAGTCTCGGAACTTCGAGCTTTGACTGTGGATCCCCCGTATACGGTATTCCACAAAGACAAGGTACAGCTGCGACCGCACCCGGCATTCCTCCCTAAGGTGGTCTCTGTCTTCCATGTTAATCAAGACATCTTTCTACCAGTCTTTTTCCCGAAGCCGCACTCATTGCATCGGGAACAACAGCTGCATACTCTGGATGTCCGCAGGGCTCTCGTCTTTTATATCGAGAGGACCAAAACCTTCCGACGTTCGCCTCAGCTATTTATAGCTGTGGCAGAGCGCATGAAGGGCATGCCAATCTCTTCCCAACAGATTTCATCTTGGGTGACATCCTGTATCCGGGCATGCTATGACTTGGCTCAGGTCCCAACTGGCCATCTCACTGCCCATTCTACTCGGGCTCAAGCCTCATCTGCCGCTTTCCTGGCCCATGTTCCCATCTAGGAAATATGTCGCGCAGCTACCTGATCTTCCATCCACACCTTTGCATCACACTATGCATTGGTCCAGCAGTCCAGAGACGATGCCGCATTTGGCTCAGCAGTCTTACATTCCACAACTTCTCACTCCGACCCCACCGCCTAGGTAAGGCTTGGGAATCACCTAACTGGAATGGATATGAGCAAGCACTCGAAGAAGAAAAGACGGTTACTCACCTTTGTAACTGTTGTTCTTCAAGATGTGTTGCTCATATAGATTCCAAACCCGCCCTCCTTCCCCACGGTCAGAGTAGCCAGCAAGAAGGAACTGAGGGGTGGATGGGCCGGCAGGGGTATATATTCGGCACCATGGCGGCGCCACTCCAGGGGGCGCCCTGCCGGCCCACCGAGTGTTGCTAGGGTAAAAATCTTCCGATGAACGTGCACGCGGCGTGCACACCTAACTGGAATGGATATGAGCAACACATCTCAAAGAACAACAGTTACAAAGGTGAGTAACCCTCTTTTATATCACTTTCGATCAAAATAACCTTTGAAGATAGTTTTCATGACTAGGTATGAAAACTATACGCTCACAATTTTTTGTCAATATAATTTGTATAATACTTTGAACACTAAATCATTTGTACATGTCGTTGCTAAACATTTACTGATAACTATGTCAGTAAAACTATGTTGAAAGAATGGACATATCCATTTTTATTTCTCAACATGTTGGTAATATAGGTGGTTGTTGTACAATATTCTGTAAATAATTCTGTAGAAACTTGTTTGAAATAAAATTTAATAGAAATGCAATTAAATACCAAACCACACATTACATTAGCAGTATTCCTTCTGTATATCAATGTTTCATTAAATTTCCAAAACACATTTCTGAGACTATTTATTACTACAAGTTCACCTTGATCGATCGGTCCTTCAGCCCTTGTTTCGATTGCGCCAATCACAACACATCTTCCATTCTTTTCGTATCATGGCCTTCCTTCTCCATGTGCGGCCATGTCTTTTCATGATAACATCTTCCCATCTCTTTGGAGTTTGGCCGAGTGCAGCTGCAGTCCATCGATCATCAGTAAGCCTCATTATATGCCCTGCCTATCAGATTTTACTATGCCTGCTCTCAACAACGACGTCCAGCACTCCATTCTGCTGTCTGATCTCTTTGCTGGGGACTTGGTCGTGGATTGAAATTCCCAGAATTCTTCTTTCCATTGCCCTCTCCATGATAGACAGTTGCTGCTCCTCTGTCAGCACCCATGTTTCGCTACCGTACAACATTGCAGTACAGTAATTCCTCACTTCATGTTGTAGTTATGTTTCTGAAAAATATGACTTTAAGCAAAACGTTGTTAAGCAAATCCAATTTCCCCATAAGATTTAATATAAATGGATGGGGTTAGGTTCCAGGGAAATTTTTTTCACCAGACAAAATATATATATATATATATACATACACACACACACACTAAACATTTTAAACAAAAAATTTAATACTGTACAGAGCGATGATGATTGTGAAGCTTGGTTGAGGGGGGTGGAAGAGGGTAGGATATTTCCCAGGGAATGCCTTACTGCTAAATGATGAACTAAGCTTTTAGCTGAGCCTTCAAGGGTTAAAACTTTGTTAATGTAGCTTCACACTCTACAAGGCAGCACCAATGGAGGGAGGCAGTATGGCAAACAGACACACATACCCTTGTGTGGGAGAGAGAGAGAGAGATGTGCATTGCCCCTTTAAGTATGCTGACCCCACTCTTTAGTACATTGTCTTTTTAAGTCTATCAGGAGTTGAGACAGCTGCTGCTGCTCCAAGCTCTTTCTGTCTCTCTCCATCAGTGTCCCCACCCTGCTCTACATGGAGAAGGGGTAAGCAGGATGCAGGAGCAGGGGAGAGGAGGAAACCCTGACATAGCTCCCCCCCACACACACACAGCAAGCAGGAGGCTCCCAGAAGCAGCTCCAAGGCAGAGGGCAGGAGCAGCACATGCCAGTGGGTGGAGGAACAGCTGAACTGCTGGCAATTGATAGCCTGCTGGGCAGCTGCTGCACAGGGAACTTAGAGGAGCAGGGAGCTGATGGGGGTGGGGGGCTGCTGGTCCACCTGGATTCTAAGCCCCCACCAGCTAGCTGCAACAGGCTGCTATTCCTGCAAGCAGTGGACAGAGCAGGTGGCTGCCAGCCAAACAATGTTATAAGGCAGCATTGCACAAATTTAAACGAGTGTGTTCTGTAACTGATCAGCAACGTAACAGTGAAACACTGATAACAGGGACGACTTTAAGTGAGGAGTTACTGTACTGTTTAGTTGAAGAGGCTTGCACATATTGCCTTGTTGATTTTTCCTTGGAGGACATCCTTGATAGAACTGAATGCACACCAACGTGCTTTCTTTCTTCGCGAGAGTTCAGCTTCCTGATTGTGGTGCATGTTAATTCCTTGGCCCAAATAGACATATCACTCAACTTCTTCTATTTCTTCTCCCTTCACTGTTATTTGGGCTATTGGCAAGGTATCAGATCATATACGTTTCATTTTGAAGCAGTTAATTTTCAGTACAATTTGGCTGCTTTTTGTGTTGAGTTCTCGCAGCATTTTCTGTAGTTTGATCGTATTTTTGGCAATGAATACAATATAGTCCGCGAATCCAAGATGGTTAAACTGCTCTCTGTTGATATTGATTCCACCCTTCCAATTCATCTGCCTCATTACCATTTCGAGGCAGGCTGTGAAGAGTTTCGGTGAAACCATGTCGCCTTGTTTCACACCATTCTTAGCTGGGATGGGGAGTATCAAATAAGGTTGTATCTGTTGTGCCGTCAATTTGCTTCCTTTAAGAGTTTGATATAGTTTGTGTCAATGCCCTGCTCTGCAAGAGTATTCAACACTATATTGATCTCTATGCTGTCCAATGCTTTTTCATAGTCAACACAGGAAATACATAAAGGGAATATAGTGAAAATATGGTCCATGTGCTGAAATTCCTTTGAAAACCTGCCTGTTCTCTGGGCTGTTGCTCGTCCAGACTCTGTGAGAGTCGGTTTGTTATTATTTGGTGAACAGCTGGTAGACATGTGAGAGCAGGCATATTGGACGATAGTTCTTTAGATCTTCATGATCACTTCTTCTACAGCAGAATGGTGTTGGACTCCTTCCAGTTAGATGGTATCTTCTGCATTTCCAAATAACGGCTAAATTTCTGAGCAAGGGTTTCCCACAGGGCTTGGCCTCCAGCTCTTATCATTTTGACTTCTAAGTCCATCTTTACCTGAGGTTATTAATAGAATTTACTGTAAATATAACAAAGTTAAATGGACAAAGGATGACATACAAGTGGATGATTAAGTCCACAGTAGAATGTCTACAAGCCTAGCTGCATTTCAGTAAAAATGGGAATTCCATCTTTTTCATCATAATGCACTTGAGTTTGGGATAAATCATCCAAATAAACTCTACATTAAAAAAATGTATTCACCACTTCAAAAGGCCTTAGTGGGCTCAATCTAGCAGCCCACCACAATGCAGTGGAACATATAAAGAGTCACATCAGCCGAATCAATTAAAATCAGTAATTGTCCAACTGAATAGAAATGACTTTTCCCAAAGCAGTGCTGATCATGTTTCCCTATCCAGGCCATGCATTAAAAAATTCAAATTGGCTATGACACTAATATTAACACTGTAAGACTGTAACTTGTGTAATATATATATATAGATTTAATTTTTTCTTTGTATCTTCTACTTTTTACAGTCTCTCTTCTTCAGTTAATGATCTGAGTTGGAAGAAAAAAATCGATCTTTCAAGAGCTTCATTAACTAAACAAACAGTATAATTTTTCTCTAAGCTAAACTGGTGTTAATGGTTCATTTTTTCAGTTATTATGAAGGTACTAGTATTGACAGCATAATTAAGGTTGAGCATTAGACTCAAAGAAAGATTCAACGTCTTTTATGTATGGAAAACACAGCATTATCCTACCTGCTCAAACTTACAGGACTTTCCTTTTGAGTACAGAATTAATTTTCTGAGAATTACAAGAAAATAAATAAATTAGTCAAATTAATTGAAAACTGGGACCCTTAAGAAATTTAGCATTTGTATCACTCTTTTCTATGTCCCAAATGATCTTAACACAAACTCTTCAAATGTTTTATATAATGAAAATTAATTGAAAACTTGTGCGTAGGCTATATTGCAAGAAATTAGGTTGCAATTAAGCTATGTTAATGATTTTTTAGTCTAATTGTTATATAGATTACACACCGGGTCAGTTCAACTGGTCAGGTAACTTTTAATTGGGACCATTATGACATCAGATGGAATTTCACCAATCCCACCCCCCTTTTTCTAAAGTTAAGCTTCATGCAATAGTTCTATGGGGTGTAATGACTCTGTGGATGAAGGAGACTGGACATGAGTTGAGTGCTCATTGGTAGATTAGTTGGCCCAATTTCACAGCTCTTTGAAGGTTCCATGCTGGCACACTAGCTTGGGTATCAATGCCTGAAAGGATCCCGATGGCACTGCTGCCTTAGCTCTACTGTGCATCCAGGCACCCCCTGCAGGGAAACTGAGGTGCATAAGAGGAGTCTTTAAATTTCACAGACATTGAGACTTGCAAACTGTTCTTTACCCATCCCCTTTTCACACAGCATGACGCTCAATAATACCGCTCTCTAAAGCAACAAGTCAATTGCAAATTAAGAGATAGATTCACCAGTATACTTTATTGGCTTTGTGTTGTTCTAGTGATGCCAATTAGCATTAAGTTTAAATGGCCAATGCGTCCTGGCTGCTTTAGGCTGTTCTAGTACACCAGCAAATCTGACCTTAACAGTTAAAATTAAAATGAAATGATTAAAGATTGACACGGGATATCATCTAATAATTAGAAATATCATAGTAGCATTTTCTTTTGAGTCCTTGTTTGGTGATCATGTGTGAAATTTTCAGTAACTAAATATTAACAAAGCTCATACAAAATGTACATTCAGATGAAGTTATGGTTGTGAGTATATATCAGTAATGTAAGGGTAAAAAAGATTATAGGGGGTTTATAATTTTTCCCAACCCATCTTGACTTTGTAGTGACGACACGAGGGAGATGAGTTTGGAAAATAGTCTTTTAAAAACTCAGTTTTAGCTGAACCGGGGTCACAAAAACTAAAACATTTATTGTCCTACAGTTATTGCATGGTGTCACTACAGGGAAGAGTTAAGGTTGTGTTAACTATGTATTTTCATTTCTTAACCTGTATGTACTACTTTTTAAATGTAACTTTAATGCTGAATTTCCTGGATTTATGGTGCTTAGTTTTGGGAAAATTTAAAGCATTCCTGTAATGTGTTTTAGTGGTATGGACTCTACCTTAACTCCGTCTAAACTGAAATTTTTTGTATGATAAAATTTTCAAAGGCTCTCAAATTGCTTAAGAGCTTAAGTCTCTGGAAACAAATGGGACATGATCTCCTGAGTTGTTTAGGTGATTTTGAACATTTTACCCTCAGTTCATAATTTCTGATCTATCTATAACCAGGAGTGTGGCACATAAAACAAGAATTCCTAGAGTGTATTCCTGGTAAGATGGTTGTATAAATTAAGGCCATTTCTGAGCCAGGGCTGATAAATAATTAGTGAAAGCACACTTGTCTTTAGCACTCCATTTTGATTTATGAAAGTCTCCACACAAATGCTGCCATTGGCACTCCAGTATTGTTCTGTACACAGTAACCTGACTATTACAACAGTGATATCAAACTATTTTATATTCTGTTACAGAGAATGCATTGGCTGGATTTTTCCTTTTTGTGCAAGGCTCACAGTACAATTCATGCTAATATAGGTCTAGTTTGTCTTCTGAAATGTCTGGAAATGGAAAAAAAATCAATGTGACTTGATAGTAGTAGGCTACAAACATGTTTTAAAGGTGCTTATATCACTATGCTGTATGCCAGTGTAGCTGATGGAACGGTCTAGTTGATAAGTGCGGTTCAGCTCATCCTTCAGGTCTTGCAATAGTCTTCTCATTTTTACCTAGTAATGAAAGAAAAAGTACAAAACTGAGATTTGTTTGGTTGCTGCTCGTTTGTAGGATTATTACCAAGGATGAATGTTTTGAGTTAGATTCTAGTACTTTGGATTTTTAAAGTTCACTAGGCTGCTCTACTCTGATTTCTTTGCAACCTATTCGACACCATTGATTTCAATGGGATTCCAAACTAGAAAAGCACTAGGAACCCTCTGTCACAAAACCTCCATAGGGTTACATGTACTCCAAGAGCAATGTGTCAGTGATCACACTGTAGAGGCACTCAAAGCTAGGTCAGTGGACCTCTTTTGAGATACTCAAGCACTAAGTCACCAGGGTAATACTGGACAACCGCATAAAGAAAAGGAGATGAAGTTGTTGCATATGGGGATGAAAGAACCCTTGATGTACAGTAAGGACCTGACCTGTTCCCATTGAAATCAACAGAAGATTTGTCATGGGACTGAGCAATAGTGAAGTAATTAGGTTTTGCCATGATTAGTGAGTTGACTTATCATAAGAACGGCTATAGTGGGTCAAAACCAATGGTCCATCTAGCCCAGTATTTGGTCTTCTGACACGGCCAATGCTCTCAGCTTTTGGAAGTTAGTGGCTAGGAACACCCAGAGTTTGGGGTTGCATGCCTGACCATCCTTGGTAATAGCCTATCTTCCATGACCTTATCTAATTCCTTTTTGAACACCTTTGTAGTTTTGGACTTCAACATCCCTTGCCAATGAGCATAGGTTGACTGTTCTCTGTGTGAAGAAGTATTTCCTTTCATTTGATTTAAACCAGCTGCCTATTAATTTCATTGGGTGACCCCTGGTTCTTGCATTATGTGAAGGAATAAATAACTCTTCCTTATTCACTTTCTCCACTTATCATGATTTCTCAACATTTGCCATGACAGCTACAATCGACCTAGCAACTCAGTTCATTCATGTCCAACAGTACACATATCTAGCTCTCAACTGAATTTTTGAAGCACCAGTATTCAAAAAGAATATGGGACTGCCCTGTTGTGTATACCACCGCAGCAGTTAATGCT
Organism: Chelonoidis abingdonii; assembly: GCF_003597395.2. Taxonomy (NCBI): domain Eukaryota; kingdom Metazoa; phylum Chordata; order Testudines; family Testudinidae; genus Chelonoidis; species Chelonoidis abingdonii. Next base: position 173,481,043 of record NC_133771.1, read on the forward strand.
AACTATACATCACACTGTTCACAAGAATTTACTAGTCCTGTAAGGATTTTTCTTGAGAAGGGGAAGAAATGCCTTAACACCACCCATGTTGTTGCTTTTTCTGGTTCTCTCTGTTGTCTGCTGCTGGTATTGATTGCACACAATTGTGTCACATGTTAAGGAGAAAATGTTAATAACGTATTAGGTGGAGCTGCTTTCTATATCCAAAACCTAAGCAGATTCAGACATGTACATTGGAATATAATTCCACATAGTCTTACAATTCTTAGAAGAAGATGAGAGAGAGAAGTAGAACATGTATACTAAACTGGATTTTCTTTGCATTATGAATTACAAATGTGCTCATTTTACAAATGAAAACTTAGCAGACTAAGGTAAATGTGCCCTGTCCTGAAGAAAAACGTTGGCCCTTGGTGTAGATTACAGCCATTCACTATAGATTTTCCCCTGTGACTAGTTCTGCCTGGCTGCTTCATGTTCCTTCCTGTTCATTAGGATTTAGGCCAACTTGACCCTTGTAATGGCTTTAATTCCCATCACCACTATGAAGGAAAACATGGCCTACCTAGCAACAGCCTTCTTAAGCAAGACATACTGAGGCTTTCAACCCTCTGTGGAGAGTTCAGTTGCTCAAAACATTTTTAAAACTTTCTAGCAATGCTGATGAGTATTTATTTGGTTGTCTTCTATAAAATGTGGATTACAATATAATCTCAACCATGATAGTACTTAAACTGATTTTATAAACCCATGGTAAATTCCTGGATTTGCATCAAAATGAAACTGTTAAGACTGCGGTTCCAAAGATGGTATGGTCATATATAAAACTTTTCAATCTGTAATGTGCTCAGAAACTGAACAGCACTTTGAAAAGCTAGAGGGTAGCTTTAAAACAATTCAGTGTCCTCGAATATATTTGCATTGATTTGTCTTCTTTGAATGCCTGACAAATCAGTCTATATTCATAATTCAAGCTTTCAGATGTTTATGTGAATGATTCTGAGATTGATCTGTGTGCTGCAAAATCCGCAGCCCTCAATGTTCTCCTTTCCATGTGTCATTTTACAAATTAAATAGAAAAATGACAGATTAGTGAGAGTCTGTTTTCAATATTCCATACTGTCTTTTGAGAGTTGTGAGTTCCTTGAGGGGAGCCACTTAGAGTAGGTATGGAACACTGATGTAAATGCTTCTAATAACATTGCTGAAAAGACAAACATTTAATTTACAGACACTTAGGCAATCCATCCAGACCAGATTAACATATTCTACATTTTAAGTTTCATTGTCCTACATCTTTTAGAGACATATGAGACAGAATTGTTTTTTTCCATTAATTTGCACTGAAATAAGTATTTGTTTTTATTCTTTCAACCTTGTGCTAAGTAACTCTCAATACACTGTGCTACTACTGATTTTTAAAAGTATGAATGGCCTGGATTTATTATATAATTGAGAAATAACCTATCAGTAGTTTTGGTCAGCAGCGATCAATTAGGGTCCTCAATTCTTCCTAGAAAGTCAAAAAGAAATGTAAGCAAAACACAAGAAGTAATTCTACCACTCTATTCAGCACTGATAAGACCCTAACTGGAGTATTATGGTGAGTTATGGACACCTTGGCAACGAAGTGGACAAAATAGAGAAAGTGATGAGGAGAGCAACAAAAATGATTCAAGGTCTAGAAAACGTGACTTATGAGGAAAATTTGAAAGAATTGGGTTTGTTTAGTCTGGAGAGGAGAATACTCCCATGGAGACACAACTCCAGGGGTCGCTGGGGCGCTCCTCCCTATAGGTATTGCTAGGGGAAAAACTTCTGGTGCACGTGGCGAGCATGCACACCTATTGTGGAATAGACATGAGCAACACATTTCGAAGAACACCAGTTATGGAAAAGATAACTGTCTTTTCCCCTCTATTCAGCATTGGTGAGTCCTCATCTGGAGTACTGTGTCCAGTTTTGGGCCCCAACTACAAGGAGGATGTGGAAAAATTGGAAAAAGTCCAGCGGAGGGCAACAAAAATGATTAGAGAATCCTGTGGCACCTTATAGACTAACAGAGGTTTTGGAGCGTGAGCTTTCGTGGGTGAATACCCACTTCGTCAGACGCAGGTAGTGGAAATTTTCAAGTGCAGTATACCTATAATGCTAGCAAGCAAGCAGAGATAACGAGGTTAGTCAGTCAGGAGGGTGAGGCCTGTTCTAGCAGTAAGTTGAAACCAAGGAGGGAAAACTGTTCTGTAATTGGCAAGCCATTCACAGTCTTTGTTAGTCCAGAGCTGATGTGTGTCAAATTGCAAATGAACTGAAGCCAAGCAGTTCTCTTTGAGTCTGGTCCGAATTTTTTGCTGCAGGATAGCCACCTTAAGTCTGCTATAGTGTGGCCAGGGAGTTGAAGTGCTCTCCTACAGGTTTTTAGTATTGCCATTCTTGATATCTGATTGTGTCCATTTATCCTTTCCGTAGTGAGTGTCCAGTTTGGCCCGATGTACATAGCAGAGGGCATGCGCTGGCATATATATGGCGTATAGTTACATTGTGACGTGCAGTGAATGACCAGTGATGGTATGGCTGATCTGGTTAGTCCTAATGAGGGTGTCGCGTATAGAATTGGGCAGTTGGCATCTGAGGTTGTGCATGAATTGTCCTAGCGCAGAGTACTAGTATGTGGTGCAGTGCTGTGAAAATTTTTCATTGGCATTTCTGTGGCAAGGATTGGCCTGCCCCAAGACCGTGAAAGTGTGGGATCATGTCCAGGATGGGTTAGATCCCTGAGAGCGTGGAGGTTTTAGCTGGGCTGTATTGTGAGGCCAGTAGTCCTGTGGTTTCTTCTTGGGTTGTCTTGCATGAGGCTTCTGGGTACACGTCGTGCTCTGTTGATCTGTTTCCTAATTCCCTCGGCGGGTACTGTAGTTTAGAGAATGCTTGGTGAGATTTTTGTAGTGTTGTCTCTGTCGAGGGTTAGAGCAGTAGCGGTTGTACCTCAGTGCTTGCGTAGACAATGGATCGGTGTGCCCGGGATGAAGCTGGAGGCATGAGGTAGGCCGTAGCGGTCGGTAGGTTTTCGATATAGAGTGGTGTTAATTGACATCGCTATTTAGCACCGTGGTCTAAAAGTGACCTCCTGTGTAGATGTTCCCAGGCTGAGGTATGGTGGGTGGAAGTTGAAATCGGTGGTGGAATTTTCTAAGAGTCCCTCCCATGGGTCCGGATGATGAAGATGTCATCAATGTAGCGTAAGGTAGAGAAGGGGCGTGAGTGGACGGAGAGCAGGAAGCGTTGTGTCCAGGTCAGCCATAAAAATATGGCGTATTGTGGGGCCATGCGGTGCCCATAGCAGTGCCACTGATCTGGAGGTATATATGTCATCCAAACTTGAAATAAGTGTGTGAGTATAAAGGACAGAGCTCAGCAGCCAGCTGGGCTGTGGCATCATCGGTGATACTGTTCCTAACACTTGTATTCCATCTGTGGTGGATGTTGTGTAGAAGACCTCTACACCATTGCAGGAACACGATGCCTAGCCACCAGGATGTAGAGTTCTCTACACAAACATCCCACACACAGATGGAAACACTGTTAGGAACAGTATCGCCTGATGATGCCACAGCACAGCCTGGCTGCTGAGCTCTGTGCCCTTTATACTCACACACAATTTTCAAGTTGATGACAATATATACCCCAGATCAGTGGCACTGCTATGGCACCCGCATGGCCCCACAAACGCCAATATTTTGGCGATGGCTGACTGGAACAAACCGCTTCCTCAGCTCTCGTCCACTCAACGCCCCTTCTCACCCTACGCTACATTGATAATCTCAATCATCCGGACTCATGGAAGGAGACTCTAGAAAAATTCCACCACGATTTCAAAACTTCACCCCACCATTCAACCTCAGCCTGGACCAATCTACACAGGAGGTCCACTTCTAGACACCACGGTGCAATAAGCGATGGTCACATTAACACCACTCTATTCGAAAACCCTACCGACCGCACGCCTACCTTCATGCCTCCTCCATCCCGGCAACATCACACCGATCCATTGTCTACACCAAGCACTGAGGTACAACGCATCTGCTCTAACCCCTCAGACAGAGACAACACTACAAAATCTCCACCAAGCATTCTCTAAACTACAGTACCCCACGAGGAAATAGGAAACAGATCAACAAGAGCCAGACGTGTACCCAGAAGCCTCCTACTGCAAGACAAACCCAAGAAAGAAACAACGGACTCCACTGGCCACAACATACAGCCCCAGCTAAAACCCCTCCAACGCATCATCAGGGATCTACAACCCATCCTGGACAATGATCCCACACTTTCACGGGTCTTGGGTGGCAGGCCAATCCTTGCCAAGACAACCTCCAACCTGAAACGTAAGTCTCACCAGCAACTGCACACCATACCATAGTAACTCTAGCTCAGGAACAATCCATGCAACAAACCTCGATGCCAACCTCTGCCACATATCTATACCAGCGACACCATCATAGGACCTAACCAGATCAGCATACCATCACTGGTTCATTCACCTGCACGTCCACGCAATGTAATATCGCCATCATAATGCCAGCAAATGCCCCCTGCTATGTACATCGCCAAACTGGACACCACTACGGAAAAGGATAAATGGACACAAATCAGATATCAAGAAATGGCAATAACAAAAACCTGTTAAGGAGAGCACTTCAATCCGCCTGCCACACTATAGCAGACCTTAAGGTGCTATCCTGCAGCAAAAAACTTCAGGACCAGACTCAAAGAGAAACTGCTGAGCTTCAGTCATTTGCAAATTTGACACCATCAGCTCTGACTAAACAAAGACTGTGAATGGCTGCCAATTACAGAACCGTTCTCCTCCTTGTTTCAACACCCTACTGCTAGAACAGGGCCTCACCTCCTGACTTGAACTACCTCGTTACTCTAAGCCTTGCTGTAGCAATATATACCTGCCCCTGGAAATTTCCACTACCTGCGTCTGACGAAGTGGGTATTCACCCACGAAAGCTCACGCTCCAAAACCTCTGTTAGTCTATAAGGTGCCACAGGATTCTCTGCTGCTTTCACAGATCCAGACTAACACGGCTACCCCTCTGAAAAATGATTAGGGGGCTGCAGCACATGACTTATGAGGAGAGGCTGAGGGAACTGGGATTTTTTAGTCTGCAGAAGAGAAGAATGAGGGAGAATTTGATAGCTGCTTTCAAATACCTGAAAGGGGGTTCCAAAGAGGATGGATCTAGACTGTTCTCAGTGGCACCAGATGACAGAACAAGGAGTAATAGTCTCAAGTTGCAGTGGGGGATGTTTAGGTTGGATAGTAGTAAAAACTTTTTCACTAGGAGGGTGGTGAAGCACTGGAATGGGTTACCTAGGGAGGTGGTAGACTATCCATCCTTAGATGTTTTTAAGGTCAGGCTTGACAAAGCCCTGGTGGGATGACTTAGTTGGGAATTGGTCCTTCTTTGGGCAGGGGATTGAAATAGATGACTTCTTGAGATCCCCTCCAACCATGATATTCTAGGATTTCCCATTTATGTGTGTGCAACTGTTTGTTCCTTCATAAATGGAGTACTTTGCGTTTGTCCTTACTGAATTTCATCCTATTTACTTCAGATCATTTCTCTAGTTTGTTCAGATCATTTTGAATTTTAATCCTAACTTTCAAAGCACTTGCAAACTGTGATGCCCCTCGGGCCAGGGCAGCACAGCACAATGGTCAGAGTCTATTGAGCAGCCTTTAGTGCAGGGCAGTTAGGCCTATTGGCCAGAGTCTATCAAGGATGGAGTGCCCACCAAGGGGTGCAGCGGCCCTGGTACAGAGGCTCAGACCTACCCAACTGCACCAGGCCCCCAACCTAACAGTGGCGTAGCATCCTGCCACTGACTCAGCCAGGTGTCCTACTGAAAGACGTTGAGTTTTCCCAGGTGGGAGGTACCACTCCGTCACCCTCCCTGGGTCACTTCCTACTGGTCTCTGTGTTGGTCTCCCATAAGACTTCGGAGTCTCCCTGGACAGCTGGGCTGGCCACCTGCTCTGACTCCTCCAGTTGCCTGAGTTCAATCGGGCCCAGCGAGGCTCTGATTCCCTGTGCAGTCAGGGGCTGTGGCTGACCTACTACAGAAGCTTCCCAGACAGGTCCTTCTCCTGCACCTGCCAGCCCAGAATGAGCTGGGCTTCCTCTCTTTATACTACTAGAGCATTTAGAGCATGCCCAGTCCTGTGGGACTTCTGCTGTCAGTAATATGTGCCTAACCCTGTCTGGGCTAGTGCAGAGTAAGCAGATCCTGTCACACAACCCCTCCCAGCTTGCCATCATCTACATAATTTATAAGCAAATTCTCTATGCCATTATCTAAATTATTGATGAAGATATTGAACAGAATTGGACCCAGAACTGATCCAGCTTGACTATGAACTGATAATTACTCTCTGGGAATGGTTTTCCAACTAGGTATACAGCCACCTTATAGTAGCTCCATCTAGGCTGTATTTCCCTAGTTTGTTTATGAGAAGATCATGCAAGATAGTACCAAAGGCCTTACACTCAAGTCAAGATATACCACATCTACTGCTTCCCCCCATCCACAAGGCTGTCAAAGAAAGCTATGAGGTTGGTTTGACGTGATTTGTTCTTGACAATTCCATGCTGACTATTGCTTATCACCTTATTATCTTCTAGCTGTTTGCAAATTAGTTCCCCCATTATCTTTCTGGGTACTGAAGTTAAGCTGACTGGCCTGTGATTCCCTAGGTTGTCCTTACTTCCCTTTTTATAGACAGGCACTATATCTTCTCCTTTCCAGTCATCTGGAATCGCTCCCATCTTCCATGACTTTTCAAAGATAACCAAAGACATGTTCCAACATGTTCTGGAGGGCAGTCACAAACAAGTCCCCCAGAGACAAAAGGCTGGCCAATGGCTCAGCCAGGTGTTAATGAGCTCAAATGGACCACTACCTGTGTAAGTGGCCACTCTTTGGCAGAAGAGACGTATGGGGAAAAACATCTACATGTTGACAATGAAGTAGTTTGTTTCCTGGCCAGACATCGGCTGGAGATGATACTTGAGCAAGAGGCAGGGCTATAAGAGGAGAGGGCCGATGTCTCAAATCATCTCTCCTTTGCTCTCTGCCCTTGGCATCATCCACACCTGAAGAACAAAGGAAGTAGCACTGGACTGGGGGAGAGATCCTGACTGAACAAGGTTCACTCAGTAAGACTGCTGGAACATGTGGTGAGAGAGAGAGATCTCTGCTTTGTATTCATTTATCTTGTTAAAAGGTAAAACATAATGAATTCCTAACTTATTTCTTTGTAACCAATTCTGATTTAGATGCCTCATTACTTGTAGTAATTTAAAATCTATCTTTCAGTTGTCACTACATTTGTTTTGTTGTTTTATCTAAGACAGTGTGTTTGGACTGAAGTATTTGGGAAGCTACCTAATCAAAATATTTAGGATTTCTTCACAAAACCCCCCCAGCAGTTCTCTCCTCCTTATGATTTCCTGAGGACGAGCGGGTTTAATATACTTGCTTTTCACAACTGCTGAGCTGGGGAATTGGAGAAATAAGTTTCTCACTTCAGTTGGACATGATTGGCAGTCTGTGCATAGGGGGCCCAAAACTGCACACTCTGGCAGATCAAAGCAAGTTCAATATAATGCGGTTTCACCTATAACACAGTAAGATTTTTTGGCTCCCAAGGACAGCGTTATATCGGGGTAGAGGTGTACTATTTTTGCCTTCACCATCTCATTCATTTATATATTTTAGCTCATTAAAAGGAGACTCAGTGACCTGGTATCTTTCTTTTTATTCAGCATCTTTCATCTACAAGCCTCCCAAAGAGATTTGCACCCCACTATTCAGACTACATAGCCCAGGCTGACTTCAATCAGCAACAAAATGCAGCCAGTGCTGGGGTGAAATATAATAGCCATTTAACAGAGTACAGCAGTGCAATGCAATAGCGTGGTGTGGGAAGTGAAAAGTTCTCCCGGATCAAGTTGAAACTGCAGAGTGAGTTTAAGTAAGCCAAATGTAACTACTTGTGGCAGAAGACTGTCCTCATGGCATTTTCTAACCAGAGAATAACCACAGCATGTTGATGAAAGAATTGCAGGACATTCTGTGATTGTTCTGGGGGAACCAATTTTAACAGTCTATCAGCACCAATGTGCTTTCTATCTACACTAGAACGGCAACACAGCTAGCAGCAAGAATTCCTTTAAGGAGGTGTAATTGTAACTGCTGGCAGAGCTTGTGAACCACTGCAAGCATTTTTTTTGTGCACAGACACATGGTTTCTTACCAAGCATGGCAGATGTTTGCAATTCCAAAATTCTCTAGTGTAATCAGATTTTTCTGTGCTATCCTGTGACTGACTTTTGTCCACTGCAACCATATAAGTTATGGGTTATGTGCTAAATGCATCTGTGATCCAGCATAATAGGTGAGCAAGGGAAAGATTGATTTGAAGACGCGTCAACAGGTTAGATTCCTTCTAGTAAGTGGACCCATCAATAGGTTATTCTTACAGACTAGTAAGGAGCCCTACTCATAGCACTATTCCATAGTTAAATAGTGCCTTTCATCATACAGGCATTCACATACCAAGCTGATCAGTGCTATTTTAAATACATATCGTGACAGATTCCAGAGAATCAGAAAGTGCTCTGCAAATGTAGAGTCTGATCCTACAACCTTTACTCAACTTGCAGGGCATTACTTGCATGAACTCATGTGGAGAGAAGGGTTGCAGGATTGGGCCCGCAGCCCACTGAAGTCAATGGGAAAACTGACTGCAATAGTAATTGAATGGCACAGAGGGATCACTATGTCCACCATCAAAATGCATGAAATGAGGCAAGTTTAACAGTATATAGCAGTGCTCTACCTTAGGTCAGGACAGGCAGTGAAGAACAGTGTATCCAAACAAAACCTCAAAGAGAATACAAGTAAGCAAAATGTAATCACTCAAGCTAGAATTTGACTAGGACAGAAAGGATAAGGCTTCTGCTCTTACAGAGAAGTACCACAGTATTGTTAATGGGCATAAGATCCCTGTTTTTAAGTCTCAGCCTGAAGCTGCATCCTCCAGCACAAAAGTATCATGCTGGGGCCATTGCTTCTGTGTTGACTCCAAGAGAAGAGTTCCATTTACTGGCTCACTGGCAGAATTTTCTGTAAGTCAAAAAACAATACAGAATTCTATCTAGAAAGTGCAACAGATTAACAGTTGGACCTTGTTTTAGTTTCACAGCAGGAATATTTTGATATTTACTGCTACCTGTCTTTAAAATAGCTCTGAATGCCACATCTAGTTACAGCATATAAGAAAACCAAGTTGTTGTTACCTTGGATTTAAACTATACCAGTACATGATGCTGAAAATGTTTGCTGTAAATGCTTATAAGTTTTGATGATTAAGCTGGTAATTAATGCTTTCACATATCTCAAGTTATGCTGGCCTGCAGCTATTCCTCCTTATATTGTGATCCCATTTGCTCTGCCAAGCTAAGTAGGGGAGGGGTTAGTACTGGGATAGGGGAAAACACCTAACCAGAGAACATCTAGGAGACAGTATTGAGGGATTCAATACAGGCATTCTTTCTTCTGCTTCAGTACTGAAGCAATGAGCCAGCATAGTGTTAGCACTGTGCTTCTAGCCTAACCATCTTTTGGATATAAGGTACTAAAACTATGGTCCTGACCACTTATGACTATTAAAATCCCATAGTGCTTTCTGTAGGATGTTGAACGTCCTACACAAATTCCAGATCTAGTAATTACTTTCTGCCTAGTTACATGGCTCCCTGCTAGGTGAGGCATAATATTCTTCACTTCCTATCCTAAAATGTTTAGTAACATTGCTAAGTGCTGTTTAACAGCTGCTGTGCTTCATCCTCCAGGCTAGCTGGAGTGGTGTCCGGGTACCGTTGGTTGACAGAGCATTTCAGGATCAGCTGAAATGAAAGGCATTCCATAAATGTCAGATATTGCTACACTGTCTTCTAAATCTATTTATCTGTTGGTTTCTATGACAAATTTCTAGGAAAGAAGTTACTTGGAATGAGCTGTTTTGCAGAAGAAGAGCCACCAGGGCCGCCCCCCAGTCCCTCCCCACAGCTGCTGTTATTTACCAGCCATTTCACAAAATGATATGCTGTATTTACTAACATATTGCAGCAGCTAGCTTAGGGCTACTTGAAACCAGTCAGCTCTGTGTTCTTCGGGAACCAGGGCACAGTATGCAGCCTGTCTGATTCATGAAAGATACCCTCCCACCAGCCTCTGCTTAAACCAAAATCTATCAGAGAAAAGACTTGCAGAGAGCAGTGAAGGGTGGTGGGAGACACACCTAGACCCCTCCTGACAAGGGTGACAAGATTAAGACATCTCCATTAGCATACAGAATGGAGAGCAGAGACAACTCCCCTAGCCTCATCTGCATGAAAGATGGGACAGGGAGACATCTCAATTTGCATACAGAATGGAGAACATAAAACTGTCCTGAACTCTGGGACCAGAAAAAGCAGGGAAGCACTGCATCAAGGGAATCTCTGCTCCAGATGCTAATGAACCTACGCCTGCACACACCCAGCTCAGCAATTATCACACCAATTCTAGTAATAAATCCTTGATTGGTATCCAAAATACTAAGGCAGCCTAGTTGCATTGTGAGCTCCCTGGAAGAAAACATCACCCATAGCCAAGAGTGATCAGTTCCTATTGTCTAGCCTAAAGAAAATCCTTGAGCCATCAGCTTACCTATACACAAATCTGGTGTTCTCCCTTGAACCATTGTATTTTCTCTACTAAAATCCCTACTCACCCTCCAGTCAGTGTTCTGATGCTTAGATTCAAACTATGCATCAGTTCCACTGGGACTCCATATTCTCCCCCATTCACTCTACCGCAACGCTTCTTTTACCTAAGCTAAAGATCCCTGCAGCACCCAAAATACTGTGGGGTTTGCTCATCAAGTAGGTTACTCCCAGTACAATTGTGATGTGAGAGTGGGGATAGGGACGTGCTGAATCTGGGTTGCATAAGGGTAACAGCTTGCAAGTGCTACTTGACCCAATCCATGGAGCCCAGGGGCATATAAGGAGATACAGCTTGAAAGTGCTGCTTCCTCCACCCCAGTGAGTCCAAGGACAAATAAGAGGTCAGCTTGACAGTGCTGATTGACCCGGTCTGCTCAGACTTGCTCTGTTAATGTATGTGTGGGTGTTCATCGGGTTCTGGGGCTGGAGGAACCCAGCCCTAGGGAACCTAGGTCCTGCAGGATAGCTCCACTGGGAGGGGACTTGCTGAAGGGAGAAGTAGAGTTCCATATAAAAACACAAGTGACACAAGCAGTACATTGACAGAATTACAGAACACCCCAGACCTCCCTCCCAGAAGAGTAACCCAAATAAATGAGCCTACCCCAAAGTAACGGGCAAATCTGGTAACATAAGAGAGACATTTTCCACCTTGTTGAATTCCTAGAAGCCTTTTGGGGTCCTAACACGAGAAGATACATTTTTTTTAAAGAAAATTTCCCATGGAAATTATGGCTTCTTGAATTGAATCTGAGCATGGAACAGATTTTGAGAATGATCTTCTGCACCACTAATGTACTTCTAAGGGTTAATGGACTCCCAAATTTATTTTTTGATAGGGGGAAAGGTAAGCAGCCCTTAAGACAGTAATCTCCAATCAGGATGATCCTTACTGCAGAAAATGGAGACAATATCTCTCCATAAAAGGCTGTCAGAATACTCCTTGATTCCTTAATGTTAAAGATAAAAGGCTGCCATAATGCCTAAGGAAATATTTATGAACGTCCAGGGCTGGATAGGTGCAAATAGTTTGGAATTATGTGTTCCTCATGCAAGAACATTAACTCCAAATGCAAACAAAATTGCTCCTCGAAGTATTTGGCCGAGCCTGGGATGAAAGTGGTGTCAGAGTGCAGACTAGTGAAGGGACTGAACTCTCCCTTGTGCCTCCACTTGCCACTGATAAATACATATTCTATATAAATCAGCCACTATGGGTGTTTTATTTTAACACTTCAAACAATATTATAACTTCCTGTGGCTTCACTGTTTGTCCTTCCTTCACTTCCCTTCCCAGGGTACCTTGTAGTGTAACGTTCCCTGTGTCATTCTACACACTTTCCCTCCCTCCTCCCTCCAGCTTTCCCATCTCCTCTTTCTTTCTAACCTATCTGTTCAAACTCTCATCTCCCCAACCACTCAAGCACATAACTCTTCCTAACTTGGCTACGATTCTGCGCTATCTTGCTTTCTCAGAGATTGGGAGGAGGCTACTGCTGCTGCAGAGGCTTGTCTCAATTATATGGCTCCACCACCCAACTGGTGGCTGCTGCAGTTGTATTGGGGATTAGCTCTGCAGATCAGACTTCCACTCCATGGTTCCTCACCTGCCATCACTTCTGCTCTCAGACTCACATTACCCCAGGACTACAGCGTTGTCTCGTAACACAGCCTTTCAGTGCGTCATGATCTGTGCTACCCATTCAAGGGCAAGTGTTGCAGTCCAAATGTCCACGTTTCCTCAGTTGTGACTGCAACCAACTGTCACCACTTCCTGTGCCCCTGCACCCTTTCACGTTGCTCACCCTGCAAACCCCAGCAACCAGCCGCTCCCCTGTCTTGCTAGCCAATGCTCTGTCCAGGGTGATAGTTCTTTCTGCTGACAGGCACCCAGTTCTCCTCCGTGAGCTCCAGGGAGTAGTTGATCCTGCTTGCCCTGCAGTCTCTTATGGGGCTGCTGTGCCAGATTGCTGTTCTTTGCTGCTCTCTTGCACGCTTACTGTGAGGTGGATTGCCCTATCACACTAGAAAATAGGAGGAAAAGCTTCAAGCAATTGAGTGGCACATGAGGCTCAGCGGAGGCAAGTTAAAGAACATGGCAAGGCCACCAATTCATCTTAGCTCCCTGGTGATGCACACCTAGCAAAGTCATAGTAGGTGGCTGTTTTATGTTTAGGTCTGAGGAACTGTGCTGTACATTCAGCTGCCATCAGAATAGAAGAGATCAACTGACTTTGGAGGTATCATTGGGCCAGCTCTAGGTTTTTTGCTGCCCCAAGCAAAAAAATTTTTTGACTGTCCCCCACCCAGGCCTGGGCTCGGCCCCCCACACCCGCACCCCTGCCACCCAGCCCTAGGTCACTGGTAACTCACTCCAGGGCGGTCATCAGCAGAGTTTTGGATGTGCACAAAACACGACAGGATTGGTTCCCATATGGTTACAGAACTGCAGTAAAGTGGAACAATTTCAGATTGTGTGATTGCAGAATATCTCGATGCAATTATAAGACTGTCCTACATAAATGAAGAAAAGTTGAGGTGCATTTATTATTCTTTGTTCCACTCTTTCTTTCTATGGGGAATTTGCCAGTGCAAATCACTGCTTCCTTTTAAACAATAAAACTCAAAAAAAAAAAAAAAGGCAATGGCTATTGAAAATAGCAATTCCAGTCCTAATAACCACTGGGAAGCATTTCTTGCTCAATTTTATCCTACTTCTTCTACCAGCAAGTTACAGTGGATCAGGATATTCATTTGGGAGAAATGAAGTAACAGTTGCCCAAACTGACTGAGCACTTCTGAAAGGCCTCAATCTGGAAGGCAGGTGCTAGATTCCCTTTCTGAATATAGCTAAATCTGGAAAGGAGAAGTCAATTTCTACGTCCATATCTCAGAATTGGAAATCCTCCTACATGCCTGGTACTGTATCTAAAGCTGCCCGGTCCTCTAGTAGATCCTTCTCTCTATTATGTTTCATTTTAAATTCTAGTGGGATCCACGTACCTCCTTGCTAGGCTTCAGATAGAGAGATGTACTGTCCATTTAGCCCACTCAATTCTTCTTTAGGGCTGCAAAGTGAGGTCACACCAGTATCCCTAATCCAGTCTGGGATGTCATCTGAAGGGAAATCTGGGCCAAGCCTCTACTCCTTGGCATACTTGTCCCGTTCTAGGGTTACCTACCATATGTCTGTATTTCATGAGATATGTCCGGCTTTGGGGGTTTTAAATAGCCGTCCGGGAGGAATTTGTAAAACTCTCAAAAGGTCCGGGATTTTCCTCCAGTGCAGAACACGGCACTGCTGATAGGGCGGCATGGCCATTTGAGCCACTCACATCGGGGCCTCCAGCAGCCAGAACCCCTCCTCTGCTCCCCCCGTCCTCCCTGCAGCCTCAGTGCACCGTGCCAGAGCACTCTGGGGGGACGGGGTGCGCACTCCACAGAGGAGTGCAGCAGTGTGTCTGGGCAGCATGTCTGGCTCCACACGCAGCACTGTAAGAGGCTGGGGGGCTGGAGGAGGGGCATGAGATCCAGGGGCAGTCAAGGGACAGGAGCAGGGGGTTGGATGGGTCGGGGGATCGGGGGGGGCTGTCAGGGGACTGGGTGTGATAGGGGTCAGGGCAGTCAGGGGACCGGGGTGGAGTCCTAGGGGGGCAGTTATGGTGGTGGTGGGGTTTCAGGAGGGGACATCAAGAATAAGGAGAAGAGAGGTTTAGATAGGGGGTGGAGTCCAGGGGGCGATTAGGGGCAGGAGTCCTGGGAAGAGGCGATCAGGGACAAGGAGCAGGGGGAGTTGATGGGTTGGGGTTCTGAGGGGGCAGTCAGGGGGCGGGAAGTGGGAGGGAGTGGATAGGGGACAGTGCTAACCCTCCATCCCCCCCCCGGTGGAGTGTCCTCTTTTTGAATGTTAAAATATGGTACCCTCTACCATTCACAGTGCTACCCCATTCTAGCACTGAGCTCTCCATTCACAGCAAGCTGCAGCATGAGGTCTCAACTGTCTGTTACAGCTATCCCTATTCCATTTTGTTTCTTACAGCTTCCCATACTCCATTTTGTTTTGTTTTCCTCCTGTGGCCGCCCCCCGGCTGTTAAGTTGTTACCAGGGCCACTGCCTTCTCAAAGGGAGGCCTCTTAAGTTGTTTACAAGAGCCATTGCCCTTCTCAAAGGGATGGCCACTTGTGCTGCGTGCTAAGTGGGACCACTGCCCTGTTCAAAGGTTGGTCTGTTATCATCCTTGTTAAACCTGGGCTTGGTGTAGGTAGGCAATGTCCAGAGCTGCAAGACCTAATGTGTTTTTTGAGATCCTGGGCATGAGCATAGGCCTCATGTGCTTTTGAGTCCTGAGGTGTGAACTCACACCTATTGTTCAGGAGTCTGCCCAGGCACGTCTCTGTGCTCACCTGCAGTTTTTCCCTGTGTCTCCTCCCTGTGACAGAGGGAGCCTATCACGATTACTGGTGGGAAACTGCCTGAGTTGCCTGTCTATTGTAAACACCCTATACACCCCATCCCATCGTATTTCATTGTTAAATTCCCACCACTTCCTTTTTCCTTTAATAAAGAAATTAATTGGCACCCCACCTGTGTGGTAATTGTTCCCCAAGATCCCATATACCTGCGGGCAGGGACATCAACTATCTCACTCCCTCCCCCTCCCTTTCCTGTTGATAGCTGCCAAGAGAATGCTGGGAAATGTAGTTCTTTCCTTGCTCCACAGCTGGCTCTATAGCAGGGGTCTCAAACACATGGCCCGTGAGGTTATTTTCTGTGTCCTGTGAGGTCCTCGCCGCCCCAGCCCCCCGCCCTCCTCCAGCATTTAGCTATAGCAGCTCCGGCCCGACTCGCTCCCAGGGCAGGATCTCTCCCTGCCTGCCTGCCCTGCCCCTGCGCAGCTCCAGGAAGTGGATGGAACCTGCGGGAGAAGAGGCACAGGTGTGTGTGTTGCCGTTGCTTGATTCCCTGTTCCCAGCCAATGGGAGATGCTGGGGCAGTGCCTGAAGCAACAGCAATACACACACCCTGTGCCCGTGCTCCCCTATGTTCCAGCCACTTCCTGGAGTGGCGCGGGGGCAGGGTGGGCAAGCAGGCAGGGAGCCTGCCCTGCCTCCGGTGCGCGCTGGGCCAGAGCCCACCCCCGAACTCCTTCTGCAGTCGACCCCCCTACCCTGACCCCTGCCACACCCCTCCTGTACTCCAACCCACTGCCCTGAGCATCTCCCTGCCATACCCTGCACCATGACCTCCTGCCCTGAGCCCTCTGCTGCACCCTGCACCCCTCCTGTACCCCGATCCCCTGCCTTGACCCCCTGCTGCACCCATCATCCTCCTACACCCCACACCCCAACTCCCTGCCCTGAACCTCTGCCATATCCCACACCTCTCCTGCACTCCCTGGAGGCAGGGAGGGGACAGAGTTGGGGTGGGGATTTTGGGGAAGGGGTTGGAATGGGGGCAGGAAAGGGGTGGGAAGAGGCAGGGCAGAGGCAGTGCTTCATGGAGGGGGTGGAGTGGGGGCAGGGCCAAGGGCGGTGGTGCGGGGAGATGTCAGTAATGCAGCCCTCAGGCCAATGTACTAGTCCTCATGTGGCCCTTGTGGTCATTTGAGTTTGAGACCCCTGATCTAGTAGATCATCCAGGCCCTGCCAATGCAAGATTCTTCTATAAAGAGCTGATAGGGACAATGCACTAAAGTCTCAAAGTATTTAGGCTTCCATCACCTCCCTTGTGTGTGGGTGGAGAGTAAGGGAAACTATTCTCCATCTTACCTGTGTCAGCAAGTTTCTGACAATCAGAGTACATTTCTCATTTATTTAACCTAATCCTTATTTATACCTCTTTGTACCCTTCTATATGATACCTCTCCCTCCTTAGTGCTTACACTTTTCAAACTCATCTAGATGATCTTGCTGTTCCCCAGCAATCACTGCTTAGCCAACCTCAGTTATATCTGGCATTTTAAAAACTCTCCCTTATAAATCTATTCCTCCTCTGCTCTAATCATTTTTGTTGTTTTCTGAATTCACTCTAGTTAATAATTTTGACAGGAATATGCCCAGACCTCAACTTTTTAGTCTAGGGGACAGTACAGTAAATTTTTGGGTAACAAATACAGTGCAGTGGGATAGAATAAAAAAATCCACTACCATTTAAGAACCCTATCTTTAGAGTGCCTCTCGTGAGGAATAAAGCTCCCTCCAATTCCCACTGGAGTTGAGGGTGCACAGTACCACAACATATGGCATTCAGGATTGGGTAGGATAAATCTAGGTACCTTGAGAAGGAGGAAGATCACGAGTGCCGATGAAGCCCTCCTGCTCAGGCCTCAATGAACCATTGTTCCTCCATGTTAAACACTTTGTGTAACCTAGTGTAACTTAATGTACTAATAGCTGCAAAAATCTAGTGTTAGCAGTTAGTTTTCGATTGTAATAGTCAGTTTTCTGCTGTAATACATTGAAGCTAGGCTAAAGCATGCTCAAGGCTGTTTTAAGATACTGTATACATGTCTCAGCAGCGGAGAGGGGGGAGGAAGGGGAAAGACAAAAAGATTGAGTGAGAAAAGATACTGCTGCTGGATGGGAAAGGATGGGGGAGTGATAGATCAGCTAGTCAGCAAGTAATAGTTTTGTAGTAAACAACTGGGATATAAAAGGAAGAAACTGCTTGTTTTAGGTGTGCAGGATTTGAGATTGCATTCTCCCTCGCACCTTATTTGAGCTCAAATAAACTTGTGTTTTGCTTCTCCACCCTGGTGTGTTCATTAGTGGTAGGCACTCCGGGCCACGAACCGCTGTTGCTTAGCCTCTGGCACTTTGTGCCGGCAACAGGAACGGTATAGTAAATTCTTGGGTAACAAATACAGTGCAGTGGGATAGAATAAAAAAATCCTCTACCATTTAAGGACCGTATCTTTAGAGTGCCTCTCGTGAGAAATAAAGCCCCCTCCAACTCCCACTGGAGTTGAGGGTGCACAGTACCACAACATATGGCATTCAGGATTGGGTAGGATTAGTCCTTAAGCAATATACACTCAGCATTGTCTAGTCAAGACAAGACTAAATTACAGATCCTTTCAATTTAATGCATCACTTCAGAAAGTTCCTTTGTCTATGAAATTAACCTAGAATTCACTAACTTCAGCTTTGATTGTTCTTCAATAGATTTTCCCCTGCCTACTGATTGTCACTCAGACATGCCTAAACTGATACCAAAAACACTCATTCTAGCTGAACTGAGGCACTTCAAAAGACACAAAATCACGTTTTGCATTCCAATTACTTTGCAATTATCTAGATTGCTATTTAATCTTCATGCAAGGCACATGGTTTAACTCCCACATAACCTACTGCTTAAGAGAGTACACCAGACAGCACTCCTACACTATGGAAAAAAGTAAGCAAAGACAGCCCTACAGTTTTAAAGGACATTTCATGCCAATTCCTCAAAAACTGGTTCTACCTGACTATTGCAGCAGTGTGACTTTTAAACAGCAGTGTCCTAAGCCCAGTGCCGGCTCCAGGCACCAGCCGAGCACGCTGGTGCTTGGGGCCGCAGATTCAAAGGGACAGCATTCCACCCAAACCTTTTTTTTTTTTTTTTTGCACTTCGCCGCTTCCGCCGCCCCTGCAGGATTTTTTCTTTTGGTTTGCTGCTCTTGCCGCCTTGTAGGGGGCGCCGCCGCGGAGGAGGAGAGCTGCTGGGAGCGGTGCCAGGTCTGCAGCAAGCGCGGCGCGGCAGCCCGCATCCCTGCCTGCCAGCCCCCCGGAGTCCTCCCAGCAGGCGCGCAGGAGGGGCCGCATGGCGAGCGCCTCGCTTAAGGAAGCCCTGGCCACCCCCTTCTCTCTCTCCCCTTTCCCCTCGCTAGCTGGGGTGTGCACTCCGCTGCCCGGGGTCTGCAGGGCTTGGAGTCCCCCTGCACCCACCACCCTGCAGGTATTTTCTTTTCTTTTTGGTTTTTTCTTCCCTTTGCCGCTCCGGCCGGCCGGGCGGTTTGTTTTACGCCCCCCTCCCCCGCTTCGTTGCTCCGACTGGTTGGCAGGTTTCCTGGAATTCCCGCCCCCCTTTGCTGCTCCAGCCGGCAGGTTGCTTGGTTTCCCGCCCTGCGCGCCCCCCCTTTGCTGCTCCAGCTGCGGGGCAGGTTGGTTTCCCGCTCCCCCAGTTTGCTGCTCCAGCTGCGAGGCAGGTAGGTTGGTTCCCGCCAACGCCCTCCCATCCTTTTCCTGCTCCAGTTGGGCGGCATGTTGGTCCCGCCCCCCCAGCCTTTTGGTGCTCCGGCCGGCAGGTTGGTTCCCCGCCGCTCCCCCCTCCCCTTTGCTTTTCCCCGCCGCACAGGTTTGTTTTTTTTTGCTTGAGGCCGCAAAAAAGCTAGAGCCGGGCCCTGCCTAAGCCTTACCCAATTAACTCCTGTTGATCATTAAACCCTAGGAAATTCCCTGTATTAAGGTCTTAGTCATTATAAATCACACATTGTTGGTTTGTGTGACGCTCAGTTTAGCTCTGTTGTGTGTATATATTCTTATAACATACCCAGTATTTCTGAAGAATGAATGCCCGATGCACCAATAATAAATACTGTTAATTTATGTCTTTCCTCCTTTCATCTAAAAAGATGCCAAAGCACAATACATAAATACACAAAGTCATATGGAAAAGGGCTCCCTACACCCTGAACTATAAGGGACTTTGAGGGTGTGTTGGTCAAGGATACAGTGACTAATCTTTTCTCCTGTGAAAGGAACCATGAAGTCTTAGTTGTCCACTCAGAAGAGAAAGAAACTCAATTTTTAAATTTCTCACCCAAGGCAACCCCATGCAGTGAGTTGTATAAATACCCTGTTATATTTTAGTACTTTGTGCCTAGCACAACAGGGCCCTATTCATTGACTGGCAAAGCTCCAGATGCTACCAGAATGCAAATAATAATACATATATATCAATGATGGAAAGATACAGCAGTCAGCCAGTCTGACTCTGCTAAGCATTTAGGACCTGGGCATCCTGCCCACTCATGCAAGTGCAAAGGACACAGATCAGAGGAGATGGGCCTAGGGGAACGTGGTCTCTTTGACATTCTCCCTTTTCATTCCCCCGCCCCCACACACCTCTCCCAGCCCCTCTATATAGGTACTGGCTCTCTGAATGAGCAAGTGGTGTGCTACATGCAGTGCCCCTCTCACATTGTATTCATGGGGCTCACTGGTGGAAATTAACAGTACAAGGTGCAAGACAATAGTGAATCAGACCCTTAGTGAGCATGCTGGTAGCTTACAGAAGGAAATCCAATTACTCATCCAAAATAATGCTTCAACAAGCAACAGATTTGAGTCTCATTGGAAAGCTGTTTCTTCCAGGGGCAGAGAATTGCATACTAAAATATTTAACATTTGTGAGAAAGTTTCTAATGCAAATGTTTCAGTGGCATAATGTGAGCAATATGGTCCTGGGTCAGATATATGCACGAAGGAAAACAAAAAAAGCTGAAGTTAGTGTCCAGCAGTCAGCAGTACTGCCAATGAGAAGGACCCAGAACTTTGATTTCCATAAAGGTAAGTACCACAAGCTAGTGCAAGAGAAGCAAGTGACAGCTCCTTTTCTCTAAATGTGCCATTCACCAGTTTCGTAAGGATCCAGGTGTTTTGGGGGGTCCCAGGCCACACACCCCACGGCCCTCCAGCCCAAGTTTTAGTTAGGGGTATATTGTACAAGTCATGGACAGGTCACTGGCTGTGAATTTTTGTTTATTGCCCATGACCTGTCCATGACTTTCACTAAAAATACTCGTGACTAAAACGTAGCCTTAATAATAGTTCACTGAAGGGTGGTGTGTAAGGTGTCCACCAAGAGCCAGAAGCCAACTGGTTGTCAAAATCATTGTGAAATGTAGGTACCGATACTATTTAAGGAGGTATATATCTATACTGAAAATTATGTTCTTAAGGTCTTGGAGTTAAGGCAGGTCACCAGGAGGTGACATACCTTGGAGATGATCCTTTCAGGCCGGAGGAAACAGACACCTATCTCCCTGTCTGGCTGTTCATGTACTGTATGCCTCACAATGTATGACTATCTGCATACTGAACCAGCTGCCAAATAAGAGACAGCGAAATCTATAGGATGGAACAAACAGAGGGAGGGAGGTACCCTCTTTATGAATAAAAACAAAGGACTGATCTGATACATCATGGAGTGCAGAGTGACATACTAAATCCTTCACCGAGGAAGCAAGCTGATGGGATGCTTGTCTTGTGAAAGGAGAGTCATAGGCAGCCTGGTTGTATAGTGCTGCTAGGATTTTGGACGAGCAATACTTTATATGACATGAGAACATCTTGTTAATTAAGTCTAGGCTCTCAAATGCCTGTTATGATTTTATTTTATATGTAGCCATTTGTTTCCAGTCCTTCTGCTTGCTACAACTTGAGTCTTTCCGCTATGTTTTGCCAAATAAACTTAGAATTGATTTCACTATGTGTTGAGCAGAGGTGGAACTGGTAAGATGGGGTGTACTGTTTCTTTGAAGCAGTGAATCTGAGTACTGCAGATGTCCAATAGACTGAGTGCTGGACAATCCAGGGAGGCGCTCAGAGGGATTGAGGTGTGCCAATAGCTAACCTGCAGAATAACAGCAGGACCTGCACGGCTTACAGGGACATGCTTGTGTTGCCTGAGGCCCGTGAAGTGAGACAGGCACTGAACTCATTCCCAGAAGAAACTACACAGGTGCCTATGCCAGGGGAGGGTTTCCTGTTCATGGATAGCTTGCCGATCTAGGCACCTCCTTGCGGCCTGGACTTAGATACCTATCTGTGAGAAAGGGGCAGGGCTTAGCGCATTAGACGCTCTTACTGTCTAGCTTAGACAGGGAGCCATCTAGCAGGCTGGCTTTATGGACCATAGTCTAAAGCGCCCCCTCCCTCCTTGTATTATATAGACCGGTAGCTCTCAACCTTTCCAGACTACTGTACCCCTTTCAGGAGTCTGATTTGTCTTCAGTACCCACAAGTTTCACTTCACTGAAAAACTACTGGTACAAAATCAGACATAAAAATACAACCGTCACAGCACATTCTTTTTGAAAAATTGTTGACTTTCTCACTTTTACCATATAATCTTAAAATAAATCAACTGGAATATAAACATTGTACTTACATTTCAGTGTGTAGTATAGAGCAGTATAAACAAGTCATCGTCTGTATGAAATTTTAGTTTGTACTGACTTCACTAGTGTCTTTTATGTAGCCTGTTGTAAACCTAGGCAAATATCTAGATGAGCTGATGTACCCACAAAGGACCTCTGTGTACCCCCAGGGTGCCTCTGTTTCCCCATCTGTAAAACAGGGGATTGATCCTTACCTCTTTGGTAAAGCACCTGGGGCTCTACGGATGAAGAGCACTACAGAAGAGCTAGATGGTGTGTTATTGGTGCCTGGGAGCCACCGCCAAAGGTCAGAACCCCATTTTGCTAGACACTGTATAAATATAAAACAAACAGACTGTTCCTGTCCCACAGACTCTACCCATGCTGACTGCTATCCGACTTGGATGACTCCAAAACCCACAAAACCTTCAAGATGGCTGCCAAACACTTTCAGCATGGATGCATACTCATAGCTCTTTTATATTTTTTTGCAAATGAAAATTTGCTTAGAAATACCCAGGGTGTGAAAACAAAAGCTATTACCTATAGCATCCAGGCAGATCTGCTGTTCTTGTCTGAATTAATGTTCATGATGCTTTGCAGTATTTATTTGGCTTCACTCAGCCTGCACTTTGGTCCACAACATGCTGCAGGGAATGGCTTTTGAAGCTGAGGGAACTTCAAAGTTTGTTGCTGAGCTTTGAAGTTCATCCTCCTATCGACCCACTTTCAAAACTAGGGCTACAAATCCTCCCTTGCTTTGTCTGCTACAGCAATGGCAGAAACAGCAGAAATCTGTAGAGACAAACACTTCTTGCACAGAGGCCCTGTGCATTTTAACCAATCTGACCATTAAGTACTTTTTCAAAAGCTTTTGGGAAGCCACACTAGAAATGTACATACAAGCATATAGGAAAAATCTTTTTTTGCTAGCTCTAGCTATAACACACCCTGTGGGTGTTGCCTTTTGTCAGAACAGGGTTTCTTCTCTCCCTGCCCCCTCACCTCTTTTCATTTAAATTCCTTAGGAGTCAGAATGGCATAAATTGTTGTTGCGCACTGATATTAAACCATTTCTCCTGCTCTGGGTGACAGAGTATTTAATAATAGATATTTTTGCTCACCTCATCAAGGTCATGCCTTCTACTTCTAATGTGCATTTGAAATATATCTTCTATTGCCCTTAGAAAGAGGAAAAAAAAAAAAAAGAACATCAGCACACAAAAAGACCATTCAAAAGACAATACATTTTCAAATAAAAAATTCCAATTGGTCCATCTTTCAGATCTTTATAGATACATCCTAACTTCTCACTTTTACTCTAGATCCCTATTTTTCTACCAAAGGTATAATCATCTTTTTTAAACGTTACAAGTATTTGAAAATTAAAGAAAAAATCTAATGCCCTTCATTCTAAAGTACACACATCAATCAGTGAGAGTTCGGTCTGAGATGAAATATAGGCAGATAACAGTAGGGATCTCCCTTCATGCTTTTAATTTCAATATATATCCTTTCTTCCACCTTTAATGGAGGGTCTGTCTATGGTACCAATATAACACTCAATTACAACATGGTGGCCCCCTTATAACACTTGTATTGCAGGTGGGATCTAAGTCCCAGTAAGCCACTTCAGACTCTCCTGCTATGTCCCAACCACACCACAAATTGTAACTGTGGGGCCAAGGGATTATTGTACCCTTTTTCCCAGCCATTTCTGGACAGACCAGAACCTGACAGCAAGACCTATGAAATTATGAGTTAGAGTTATCAGCAAGGTGTCCACCCAACAACTGAATCCATGGAGGAAGGCTCCTCGGACAAAGTGAACTGATAAGACATAGCTCAGATAAAGAGATTATAAAAAGCGGAGGTCAAGGCAGTTGTAAAGGGGTAGGAACTGACCTGGGGTTGTGTAAATCTAAACAGGGGACTTACAGCTGTTTCTTTTCTGAAAATCTCTCAACAACTTGACAATACCTTTCTAGAGACCTCTGAGAACCTACACAACGGTAGCGCAGTAGGGTGAATCTATCATGCATCGGTTGTTTTTGCTCATGGCTGAGACACAGAGCTCAAAGAGGAGACCCTCCTCCTCAAAGAGGAAGAATGAACCAGCTCGGACTTTGTAATTGTCATGGGTCACAGCATTCTTTTTCCACAGGCTGCTATAAAGCATGTTAAACCATGTGACTAATAAAACTTGCTTTTGTTTAAATTTGTCACTATGAACATCTTCTCCATATTCGTGTTAGTAAAAGTCATTATAACTGTCATATCTACATAGGCGGCTCAGTTAAAGAAAACATATTACACCCCAGGGAAAGTTGGGAGCTTCAGAGGGTGAACACTCTTTTTCAAGCAGCAGAGAATCCTGTGGCACCTTATAGACTAACAGACGTTTTGGAGCGTGAGCTTTCGTGGGTGAATACCCACTTCGTCAGACGCAGTGGGTATTCACCCACGAAAGCTCACGCTCCAAAACGTCTGTTAGTCTATAAGGTGCCACAGGATTCTCTGCTGCTTTTACACATCCAGACTAACACGGCTACCCCTCTGATACTCTTTTTCAAGTAGCCGAAAAACATACCAAATTTTTGCAGAGAAGACAGGTAACAGCTTGGCTTTCAGTCCAGGATGCTAACACTTTACACAAACTGGTGCAAACACATGTCAAAAGAAACAAGACACTGGTTTCAGATGTGGATGCACAATGGCAGATAGATTTGGTGAATATGCAGCAGGTCTCCGCACACAACAATGGTTTTAAGTATATCTTAACAGTGATAGACATTATATTTAAACATGCTTAGGCCCTGGTCGTAAAAGACAAGATGGGAGGTGAAGTTTCCAAGACCTTTAAAACCATTTTCAGCAAAGGTCTCATTCCTCAAAAATTACAAACCAAATGGGGAAAAGAATTTTAAGTAAACTTCTAAAGCAACATAATATTCACCATTTTATTACTAATACTGAAGCTAAAGCAGGAGTTGTATAGCCATTTAACATAACTTTAAAATCTAAGATGTGGAGATATTTTACAACCCACAACATCTTTCACTACAATGACGTGTTACCAGAGTTTATAAACAGTTACATCTATACATACCAGACCTGCTGATGTTAACCCCTCATCCTCTGAAGGTATGAAAAATATTTTTTGAAGAGAGTTTTAAACAAAACAAGATTGTTGCCCCTTTTAGAAAAGGTGACCACATGCAACCATCTAAAAGCAAAGGAGCTTTTGAAACAGGTTATGAAGTGGGTATTCACCCACGAAAGCTCACGCTCCAAAACGTCTGTTAGTCTATAAGGTGCCACAGGATTCTCTGCTGCTTTTACAGGTTATGAAGAAACATTTACTGATGAAATATTCAAAGTGGATGAAGTCTTAACCCAGGAACAGAGAACTGTATGCTGATGAAAAGATTATGGGGGAGAGAAAGTTGCTGACTCTTTTTACCCTGAACAATTACAAAAAATTAACCCCAAACCGGACAAGATTTACAGGATTGGGAAAAAAAAGTTCTAAATGAGAAAAGAAAGTGGAGAAAAAAGTGGCTACTGGTGAAATGGTTAGGGTGGCCCAGTAAGAGTGGGGTGAAAGGTTCTCAACTGTGTGACATTTAGATGTAAAAGAAAACAATTATTCCTGCAAAGAGCGAAAAAACGAGTCACAAAGTCTTTTACACTTGCACTGATTGATCACATTGCTCTTGGGGAGGACCTATGGTGCTGAAACCCATTTCCATTTGGTAGAGCGCAGCGGAGAGAGTTCTTAGAAAAGTCACATACTAGCCTTTCCTTCCTGTCATGTGCTAATCTCTGCCCTGGAAGTAATACAGCATGGGAGGGTCTTATGGAGCAGGGAAGGGGCCTTATAGAGTGGGGGCAGGGTCAACATTTGAGTGAAATTGTACCCTTACACTACTTACAAGCTATCAGTTTAAATTCTAAGAATTTCTTGGTCTTGCTTGCAGGTAGGGAATCTCTGAGGGAAGCACGTGATCTGGGTCCTCTGAAACAGTCTGCAAAAGAGCCAGTCGGGAGAAAATTGTGTCTCTTTGCCTTAAGTGGCAGCCAGCTATATCACTCCCTGTATTTGATTGTTGTGTGCTAGATTTGTGAATTCTAAGCAATAAAGTAGTGTTATGCTGCAACCTTTCAGGAAGAGTACTGATGTTTTGTTTCTAACTCTATGTGTATATGACACGAATATAGCACTATTCAGACAAAAATTTTTGGATTTCAAAATATGTTACCTTTTGGTATCCACATAGGCCTCTTGTAGGCTCTCTCTAAACAGGCTTCCCTTTCAATGACTCTTAAGGGAATCACTAAGGGGTGAACTTTCAAAGCCCAACTCCTTGTTAACCTGAACACAACCTTTTATACTTTATGTACTACAAGGTGTGTTCTGTTGTGAAAATGCTTTCGGAATGTGTTGCTTAGTCCATTAGGTAAATCCCTATTTTTCGAGATGGCTGTGACCAAATGTAAAAGAAACACTAATGGAAACAGGTAGACATAAGAAATAAGGGTTTAATTGAATAGGAAAATTAGCGCTTCATGTTCAGATCTAGTTCTGCCCCAGTGATTGAAAACCATACAGTTATGAAGAATGCATAACTGTAGTGAACTGGAAGTCTCAGTGGAATTCTTCAAGCATTATACTTATACTGCATATCTGAACTGGGTATTTTCCTTTGGAGATAGTGAGCTAAATGAGGGGAGTCTTTAAAACATACATCTATTGTATTCATTCTGCAAGAAATCAGCCAAGGCCACCAGTTGTGTCTTTTATAGGCTCTCCTTAAAATCAATTTAGCAATTCAACTTTGAGTTTTTAAAAAGAGACCATTACTGATCAGAAGTTTTAATCTTCAAGGATATTAAATGTTGTTGATAGAGAGTCAGCAGAACAACACTGAGTCACTATTCACTTTTTATAATATATCTATCTTAAGAGTTTTAGTCTGCCACCCATCACCTTAGTATCTGAGTGCCTTCCACAGAAAATCAACAGGAAAGTCCCCAGCACACTTTGATTCATGCACCCTGTAGGCCTGTAGTGTGGACAACCTGCATCAAACTATATGTCCCAAGACCCATATATGTTCAGAGTGCAAAAGGGCAAACATTGTGGCTTTGAGTTGTGGGGAAGTGAGGTTGGGGGAAGAAAGGCTGTGCTCTGGTAGCTGTTCCCAAGGACACTGTGATAGAGACAGGTAAGATACCTATGGGAGCCTCACACAGCAGCATCTGTGAGTATATCAATTGAGAGCATGTGGTGCACACTCTTCTCTCATTCCCTTGGACCAGCTCAGCTCTACTGGCCAATGGAAACAGGAGAAGCAGGACGATGACCTCATCCCACCTTATTTAAGGAGTCTAGCTCTGCTCTGGCTGCTCAGATCTCCTAGTACTTGCATGAAAGAGGTGCTAGACTGGGATTGTGCCTGTCTCCCACATTGCAGAGGATAGGCACCCTGCACCCTCTGTGCACCCAGACAGGATGAGGCATAATCTAGTATTACATATGCCTAAGGAAAAGCTAACAGGTGAACTGGCAAAGATAGCCACTTGTGACTGTTTTGGGAAACCACACTAAAGAAGGTTCATTTAGCTACAGTTGTATGATTTTTATTCATTATTATTTGCAGTATCTTCTGATGGACACTAATCCTTCCAATTAATTTAGTTGTTGCCAGTGCACGCTTTTAAATAATATCTAAGTTACAAATATATTCATAGACACACAAAATATTTAATTAATTGCAACTTCCCAAACCTAGCAAAGCTTCAGTATTTTTTAAACAAATGATGAATGTTCCTAGGCAATTAAAAATGTAAACTGATATAAACTAGTTTATAGAAGTGTGCTTTCGGCTGAGCCTAAGGTAGTCAGAGACCTGTTCCATTTATCCTTGATGAGGCAGGAAGAAAACCCTGAACTTTAAGAAATTTGTCTAAAAAATCCAACAAGAACCAAAATCTCACAATTTTGTTAATGGCTGTTTGTTTGTTTGTTTTTTAATTTTATTTCAATCTTAAAGATTTTGGTTGGAGTCTGCTAGAAGGAAAATGAAAGATTCTGATTTGGTGTCAGTGATGAAAATAACTAGGAAATCCTAGCATTAATTCAACAGAAAAGAATTTCATTCTGCAACTGGCAAAATGATTCCTCTAACCAATGAAAACATGAGGCTTACCACCTGCTCAAAGCTGAAGTCCAAAGGAGGCCATGAGATATCAAAAATAAGTGTTGGCAAGAGATCCTCTGAGGTCCAGGCTTTCATAGACCAGGATGGCAGAAGCTTCTTTCCAGCAATAAAAGCTACATATGGGCCAAGCTCCAAAGGCCCAACCCCTTTATGTTCCCAGGATGACTCCACCCTCCTCAAGGACAATGCACCATTAAACAACGCTGGAAGGAGAACTTTGAGAGCCTACTAAACCGTGAATCCATGGTCTCTGAAGACACCATTGAGTCTATTCCACAATGCTTGGCAATGGAACACCTTTGCTGATCCCCCATCTTCTGAGGAAATCCGGTATGCCACCAAGACAAAAAATTCATAAGAGATCAGGCCCAGATGGCATCCTAGCTGAGGTTTTTAAAGATCGTGGAACAATGTTCCAGCACAAACTTTGGCAACTCCTCACCAAAATCTGGATCTTTAAAGAAATTCCACCTGACTTTAAGAACGCGAACACTTACAAAATTCAAGAAAGGGGACAAATCTTTGTGTGAGAACTACAGAGATATTGCCCTTCTCTCTATCGCAGGGAAGATCATTGCCCTAAACCGCCTTCTCCCCCTTGCTGAGGAGCTCCTCCCCAAATCATAGTGTGGCTTCAGGCCATCCCATGGAAAAACTGACATGATCTTTGTGGCATGACAAATTCAGTAGAAGTGCAGAGAGCAACACCGGGAATTGTTCATGACATTCAGTCGTGATGCCCTATGGAAGGTGCTGTGTAGGTCTGGCTGTCCACAGAAATTCATTTCCATCATCAGACTACTCCATGATGGGACAACTGCCATCACTCTGTGCAATGGCTCAGAGACTGAACCATTCATCATTCACACTGGTGTGAAGCAAGGCTGTGTCATTACTCCCACACTCTTCTCCATTTACCTTGCTGTGATCCTGATTCTCATCTGTGACCACCTTCCTGATGGAATCAGGATTGCGCTTCGAATGGTTGGTGAACTCTCCAATCTCTGACATCTCCAAACAAAATTTAAGATCATGAGAATTGGCATCACTGACCTTCAGTATGCAGATGACTGTGTCATTCTTGCACACACACAGGCGAACCTGCAAAGTACCCTAAATCTTTTTACAGATGCCTATCACAGCCTGGGTCTCTCTCTCAACATCAGGAAAACCAAGGTACTCTACCAGCCCTCACCTGGACTCTTTGTACTCCACAAATCACCATCAGCGGAGAACTCCTGGAAAATGTGGACCATTTTCCACACCTTAGCAGCCACCTCTCCCAAAGAGCCAGCACTGACACAGAAATTGAATACAGGATCCACTGTGCCAGCACATCCTTTGGAAGACTACTCAAACAAGTCTTCAATGATAGGGATCTGCAAACAGGCATCAAGATCTTGGTTTACAAGGCAGTTGTCATCCCCACCCTTCTCTATGGGTGTGAGACCTGGGTAACCTACAGATGACATCTCAAGCGGCTGGAATGGTTCCAGCAGCACTGCCTCAGGGGGATTCTCAGGATCAGCGGGGAAGACCAACACACTGACATCATAATTCTCTTTGCAGTCCATATCACCAGTATAGAGGCACAGGTCATGAAACTCCACTGGCCTGGCCACTGTGTATGTACGCCTTACACTCGCCTCCTGAAGCACGTACTCTTCTCTCAGTTAAGTCAGAGAAGAAGGGCTCATGGAGGGCAGCAGAAGTGCTTCAAAGACATATGAAAGAACACCTTAAAAAGGGAGACATCAACCCAACAAACTGGGAAGACTCGGTGCGGAACAGAACACAGTGGCACCACATCATACACCAAGCCGCAGCTCATTTTAAGGAGAACAGACATACTTATGAGATGGAGAAGCGACAAAGGAGGAAAGAAAGGGCACATCAGTCCAGCCAACAACTATGTCTCCTCCAAGATTACACCAGTCACTTCTGTGGGAAAATCTGCAGGGCATGAATTGGGCTCCTCAGCCACTTAAAAATCCACCAATGAACCCCCCTTGGAAGACGTAACCCTCACATCAAGGGATAGCCGAAGAAAAAGACATGACTGATTGTGAAGGTTGGCACCTCTCCCTTCTTTAGATGGCACTTCACAAAGACCAAGGCCTAAACACGCTTGCAGTTAAATTCTTTCTCCTCCTTACAGCAAAAGCACCTTCCAGTTAAGGTGCAGGGCATCAAGTAGAATAGGAGAGAGCAGACTTAACGTCAAAGTATATTTTGTCATGCTTGGATTCACTGAGGGCAAACAGGGAAGTGTAGCTTATCAGAATCTTCCACAACCTTCATTATTAGAAATGTAAAACAGTGTGTGAGAGTGTAAATGCATAATTTAAATTAGGCGATATGAAAACTGCACATGATGTCACAGTTAGATACCTGAGTTGGCTGGGCATATTATTTTTTGATCTTCATTAATGATTTAACAAGAGAAGAAATCAAATGGAGTGATGCTTTGTGTACTCCAAAGAAAAGAGCATTGCTATATAGATATTAATTTATTCCACCTTTTTTGTTCTTGTGTTGGGGAGAAAAATCCCACTGCGCAAAATCTCTTGCTCTGAGGCACTTTGTTATGAAAGACTCAATGTAGCTCTGTGTTACTTTATCTAGGCTCTGAGAAACTTAATTAAAACCAGAACCGGAACACAGACCATCACTACAACAACAATGAATCTCACCATTTTATGCAATGGCTCAGTCCTACAAATAGACTCTGAGAACATATGTCTGTTTACATCTACTCCATGTTAACCGGAAATAGGAAGATCACTGCAAATATTTCCCATTTTGTTTCTCAGCTGTGTGTGTTATTGCTGATTCTATTACAAAGTGTAAAAGCCAGGAGAAAAAAGGACAAAATCAAAGGAATCGATTTCAAGAATATCATTACGGCCTTCAACTTCACAAGTCCTCCAATACTTCATAATGATTATAAAATTAGTTACAATTTCTTTTTTCAGATGACTAAATAAGAAGAAATGTCAAGTACTTACTCCTTGCAGTAACAATGTCTAATCAAAATATCATTTGTAACTTCTTGAAGAAACTGAAGGTATTTCAATTCTTCTTCTCTATACAAACATGAAACGGACCATCAGCATCAATATTCCCAGACAAGACAGGGCTTTGTGTTTTATTTCTGTCCTTTTTTAATGTATACAGAAGGCAAACCAACTTACAGTACTAATGAGTATGACCTCATTTCAACAAAGGTGTCTTTCATTTTTTACTACTGATTGCATTTTAAAGGCCTGTCTTCGTTAGGAAATATTATTGTGTTTCAATATAGTGTTGAGGAGTCAAGTTAGCAGAGTTCATGCTGATCACCATATTATCCTTGTCTGAGCTGACCAGTTTGTTGTAAAGAGAGACAAACCTTAAGAGGCTTTGTTAAAATGTTAACAAAAGTTCAAAGGTGTCTAGTAAAGTAAGCCTATGTGCCAACTCAGAGCATGGACAATGCACCCTTTCCCAGAGATACAGACAGGAAAACAGAGAGCTTTTGGGGATGTCCCTACTCCTGTACGGAGGACCTGCTGTCTGCCAATTGTTCCTATTTGCAAGAATTGTAAATATGCTGGTTGCTCTGAGATATAGGCCTTTCTTTCTTTGATCATTGCTCTTCCCGGAGAGCAGTTCATGCTAGTCAGTGGTCTCCACCCCATCCCTTTATTACTCATCCTTATCTTAGCACAGTGCTTTTTCTGGGCCATTCTCAATGTTCTCTTACTGTAATCCCAGTACCACTGATTTTAACATTCAAAAGAGAGGCTTTGTTTTATTTGCATCTCTTGTTTAAGGACTGGTTTTACTGAGCAATCCTACGGACGAAAACATTTACTGAAGAACATTCCCTGAAAGTTCTTATTTGGCTGGCTTTCATGGTGAATACAAGATGTTTCTAATAAAGAATTTGGTCAAGATTTTCAGTAGTGACTATTGATTTTTGGGTGTCTCCACTTTTGGGTGCCCAACCTGAAAGACCTGGGGCCTGACTTTCAGAGGCAGGGTGCTTTGCACTTTCTGAAAATCAAGCTTCTTTAAAGTATCTAAAGTTGGAAACTCAAATATTACTTTGAAAAATCTTCGCCTTTTATGTATAACCTATTTAAGAAAAATAACAGCAACATCTGGAGGTATAGTTACTGTGAAATAATCCCCCACCTATGTGACAAAAATCTGTATCATCTGTGTTGTCACTTCTGCTTACTGTAGTTACCTGTTTCCTGGTGGTTAAACAAGCTCTGGTGATATGGTTTCAATTTTCTGTTAGCTTCTTACTTTAAATATTTCAACATATAATAAAAATAATTGAAAGGGAGAACAAATAATTCACTTACTTCTCCTTAAATTGTGATCTTAGAGAATGAGGTGTTTGAGGCTTCATAAACCACAGTTCATGTTCCTATCATTTTCAGATGAAGAGAAATAAGATTCTTTAATACCTCTGTATTAACATTTTATAGTCTCAATGAAATCGTCAAGGGAAAACTATTTGGGCTTGAAACACATATAAGATCACTACAGTTCTGTTGCTTTTACACAGCAGCACAATGAAGCAACAGGCCAAATCAAACACAGTAGATGACCCAGTAGCATATGAAGCCCCCTGGCACCAGTAATCAGTATGAGCAAAGTACAGGGGAAATATATCCTTTAAAGCAGAATGTGTGTATGCAGATATAGAAACAGACATATACAACCTGATATGAAGGACACAAGCAATACAATAAATAGAAATGGCAGGTTCTGAGGAATGGAGAAAAGTTGAGGAGTTTACTAAATAATTTCAAGACTTCTTCCAAGAAGCATCCTAAAATACTTTTCTTTTTCTATAAAAGAGAGTGTGAGAAAGTGGGAATTTTTGTATTTTTTTATTGAAGCCAATGTGTGCCTCAGTTTGCCCTATGTGCTGCAGTGTTATCTAGGGAATAGAATGGGTTGTTTACTTTTCGTAAAGGCTCAGAGACTCAGGTGTGAATGGCTCCTAGCTGTCTAGGGTTTGGGCCCCATATCAAAGGAGCTTCTGAGGAGACAATGGCAACCCTACTCAGCGGGACTTTGATACCTGGCAACCAACCACCATGGATGGTCCACCTCACTTCAAGAAGGCCAGCTCTGTTTGCCCATCTGGAGAACAAAGGACTGGGGAGGTGCCAGGGATGGTGGGTAAGGGTTGGCTGCTGAGGGTTTCTAGCACACACCTGAACTAGGACAAAGAGAGGTCAGAGGGACAGGGCTTTGAGCTCTGTGCTGACCAAGATGGACTATGCTATCACTTTCTTTTCTCTGTGCTAACCAAGGACTTCCAATGCTGTGTTTCAGCTGACTAAAAAACCCTACTGTTTGATAATGCTGGCTGAGTGTCCCTGCAGATACTGGCAGAGGTGCCTGGCTCCCTAAGATTGTACAAATCTCCCTCAGGGGTCTGCCTCAGCTGGACTTGCTGAACAGAGCTCACAATGTGAAGCAGGGGTGCTGAAGGACAAGAGGTCCAGCTTAGGGAAGTAGTGAAGCAATGTGGCTTCCCCTGGAGGAAGAGTGAGACCTCTAGCGGGTCTGGCTCACTGAAGGGGTCCTCCCAGAGACCGTTCCAAAGCTGGAGCCATAGCACCAATCCTTTGGATCCATGACAGACAGACGCAAAACACTAATGAGGAAGGGAGTTGTATGGGACATATCTCCCAATGGAAGGTGCACAAGGGCTTAGCAGTTGGGAGCAGGGTTGAGTTTAAGGAGGGTGCAGGAAGGTTTTGGCTGCTGGATTAGGGATATTGAAAGGCCCAAACTCCATTGCATTCCTGTGTGCTTAATGTTTCTCTCGAGTGCTTCTGGGCTCCTAATCTTAAGGGTGGAGAGCATCCGGAGGTCAGCAGGGCTGAGGGAGTTCAGAGAAAGGATGGTTAGTAATGGGGGATGTTGGCCAGCTAAGACAAGAGAAAACTTTTCTTTGAGCAGAATGGGCTTGTGCATTCTCAGACAACCACGGCATCTGGGTCCAATCCAATGCATAAAGCATCTTCATCATATTGCAGGATGGATGAAATGCTGCATTTTTTATATCCCTGCACTAGAACAATTGCCCACTGTGTGAAGCTGTGTAGCTTACCATTAGAGTGGCTTTGTTTACCAGCACATCTCCACTCATCAGTCTTACCTAACCACTACATTACAAGATGCATACAATGTTATTGTCTCACAAGGATCTAGAAGCATTTACTAAAAATACCAGTCCTTGATCTAATGGTTAAGAAACCAAATCCAGTAAATGTTTCTCATTTCCCAGAGCTCCGTGAATTCCTTCCTAGCTGTGAATTCTTTTTTCCTCATCGTGGTAGAGAATAAGATACAGTCCATTACAGATACTGTAGATACACTTGGCTTTTGATTTGGTATCACTCTTGCTGTCTTTGAAGACCCTTAGGAACTCTTCAGAGTACTTGCAGTCCCCACTGCCTTTGTAATATTCAAGACTGGCCAAATGGAAAAGAAATAGGGGAAGCTCTGCAAGGTGGTTTCAGACTTCTTGTTCCCTGTTGCTTTGACATCTCAAAAGCAAAATAAATACAGGATATAGTTTGAGAGCAAGAAAACAGGACTGAGAAACGGAATTGTGCATTTTCCCATCTGATAACTAACTATATTGGTCTAGTTTCACACACGAATAGGCCTTCACACTCATTCCCTGCATAAAGAGCTCAGGGTGTTGGAATATATCGAGCTATTATTTTTATATACCTCAGAACCTAATTTGTGTTTTCCAAAGAACTCAGTTATTTTAGCTGTTTCTATTGTAACCACACACACCTATGTCATTATCTAGCCTAACACGCTAGATTCCTCAAATTTCTCACTTCTCAATTGCTTACATATCCTGTTTAAATAAATGACACCTTATAACATGATTCAATTTTTTGTTACTCTCCTTTAGCTATGTCCCATGAAGCCCCATTATGTTATCAATTGCTCTAAAAGCACATTACACTCGGAACCAGGTCAGCTTTTGTCTCTGAATATTGCTGCCATATACTTTCACCTCATACCAAATTGGGTACAATAACCTTAACTGGATGCCGCTTGAAGTAACCTGCATCAGATCTCAGATGTGCATCTTCTACAGAGCTGAAAGATTAAATGGAAAATGCTCAATAAAGATGACTGCAGTTTTAAATGATTTTCTTTGGAATGAAATCACTTAATTTTTAGCATTAATGTGCAAACAGAACAGAGAAGTAC
The DNA here is from genome assembly GCF_003597395.2 of Chelonoidis abingdonii. Lineage (NCBI taxonomy): Eukaryota > Metazoa > Chordata > Testudines > Testudinidae > Chelonoidis > Chelonoidis abingdonii. The sequence goes on from NC_133771.1 coordinate 173,516,503, forward strand.
CCCTTTTCTTCCGGTATTTTACCTGCATAATTCTCCTGGCCTTACACTGTATGTTCCAATTGATCTAAGAGATGGTCTTCCGGGTGAGATACTCTTCATTTTGTGGGGAGGATTATAATACCTGTACTTTGAAAGAAACGATTGACTTGATGTCTTTAAAATTTGGGGGGCAAAAAGCTGTTTTTTTTCTGTGAACCAATCAGAATGTTTGTCAAGGAGGTCGCCACTATATGTTTTCTTCTGAGGGTCTTGAAATGTTGGCTTCCTGTTGCAAACCACTGCACACAGGTGAGCCTGGCTATGTGGTGTAGTGGATAGTTTGAGCATATTAGATCTGTGAACAGGAGTCTGAGACAAAGCTTGCTGAACAATGTCTCGAATAGTCTCTCTCGCAGTTAAAACTGGTGATCGAATTCTAGAGGGGGGCTTCTGAAAAGGTACAGGTGAGTGCTGTTCTTCCTGAGTCATGGAGCAGACTTTCCCACTTGGTGCCAAATACAGGTGACTCTAATCCAGCCACTGCAGTTCAGAGAACAAAACAGTTGAGACACAAATGCCAAAGCTTACCAAAGACAGAGTGTCTCTAAAGAATCAATTTCACCATAGTATTCAGTTTAAGAATGATTAAGAGGAGGCTCACTGCCCCAGCAGGAGCTCTGAAAGGTCTTGGGTCACAGTGACTTTCTGAGCTCTGGGGACTGCAAAGGAAGCAAAGCTGCTGTTCCACCCTTACACCTGGTCATGGCCTTGCCCCCAACTCTATGCCCTTTATGGACGTTAAGATTGGTAGTAACACTAGCTCTGGAGAGTCACTGTTCTCCCTCGGCTCAAGAGCTCCTGGAATTCTGGGCCTGGCTCAAGGACAGGGATCGGAAGGGGAGAAAGGCTCTTCCATCTCCACGGGCTTCTGTGTATTCTTGCTTGTGGAACTGGTGCCCTCTGGAACCAAGCTTACAGACTCTCTACCAAAACAGAATCCACTGAGACTGCATCATCCACTCTTTGCCTTATATACACATGCAGGTGTTAGCACTACTGGTCCCCAATGTTTGGATTCAAATAGGAAGTTATATGCTGTCTGATTGCTCTAAACATAAATGGTGAAATCCTGGCCCCATTGAGGTCAATGGGAGATTTGCCATTGGCTTCAATGAGGTCAGGATTTCATCTGTCAAGTGTGCTTGCCTCTTACATAATTGTCATAGATATGAAGATTTTAAGGCCAGGGAACACCATCAGATCATCAAGTCTGACCAACTGTACAACACAGGCCATAGAATTTCACCCAGTTACCCTTGTGTTCAGACTAAAGCATATCTTCCAAAAAGACACCCAGCCTTATTTCATCCAAGTTCCAGGAAAACATTTGTCATACCACAAACAAACAAACAAACAAAACCCCCAAACCGTCTAAGAAAACCTGAACCTCACAATATCGCTGGCTGAGCAATTTCTGCTCAAGACAGAGTCAGGGACTGGTAGTAGAAAGTAGGGGGCTTGCAGGTCAGAAGTGAGGTCCTTTAGCAGAGTTTGGTGTGGAAGATTTCACAGCACCTACTCACAGTGACATAAGTCTCTGCATGCTGTAGTAATTGACAGTTAACAAACACGTAGCCAGATTAAATAATTTCTATTTGTCTTCATTTCTTCCTGAAATAACGAAATTACTGTATGGTGAATGGCACAACTAGTTGAAAGTTGTGAAATCCAGTCACAAACCACTTGCATTCAGAATGATGTTCATTAGCATTTAATACTGTATGGTCATCAGTATTGTGCATTAACATTTGGCATGAATGCCCACCAGTGGACTGCCAGCACTGCAGCTTTAAGTAGGCTTAATGGATTTATTTGATTATCCATAACTCTGTTTTCTTATTAGTGTGAAACTTAATTAATCAAAGCAGGGGGCATACGTGGGGCAGCCTGTTTTTCCTGTCACCAGTCCCCTGCTCGTTTGGGAGCACATCAGGAAAACTGTTACAGTTTATGAAAACAAGCACACAACTTACGCTACAACACCTTAAAAGTACAAAAGCAAAGATATCTTGAGTTTAAAATGCAGCAGATCATTGAGCCCTTTTCTCCTTATGCCTTGAATGTAAGACCTATTTATGTAGCTGTATGTAACCATCTGCTGACCTTGCATCTTTTTGCCTACTTGACCTCCATAGCTACTCTATCAAGTTACCTTCCTACTGAATCTACATTGAGGGAGAAATCCTGATCCTATGCCTGATCCCATTGACTTCAGTGGAACCAGGATTTCACCTCAAATATGTCTTCCATGTGGCATCTGAGCATTGGTTTTTAGCTTTCTAAATGAAAAGGATATTATATTTGCATGAGTTGTGATATGTAACAAAACTCTGTCTCTTTATACTGTTATTTATATTACAGTAACACGTAGGGGCTCTAACCAACATTGTACTAAGTGCTTCACAAACCCACCATAAAAGACAGATCCTGCCCTGAGGAGTTTACAATCTAAAAGAGAAATAACATACAAAATCCAGAAATACACAGAGGTGAAGTGACTCTCCCAAGGTCATGTAATAAGTCTGTGGCTGGAACAGAACTTATGTTTCCTGACTGTGACTAGCCCAAACTGCCTGCATATTATAATTAAAATAAAAATTATATAATGGGGACTAATTGTGCTGGTTGTCTGTGCAAACACAGATAAAAGCTCAAGATATTAAACTCTGAATGATAGTTACTGAGCATAATCCTTTTGCTTTCCATTGCTCTGAATAGGATTTAGCATTCTCACCATGTTCTTAATAGGATGATGCTATGATCTCATGTCCTTGCAAGCCTGGAAGCCAGGCTACAAGGCTGAAGGGGCGAACTGATTTCACCAGTTGTAGCTATTGTTCATAGCTATCACTTTTTTCAATGCACTATCAAGAGCCACTCTCAGCAGTCTATGTCCAAAATGATACCTATCACCAAATTGCGTTTTGGATTCTAAACATCTAACTGCTTTCTTAAAAAAAATCAACTATTTCTTCTACGAGAAAACAGAAATATTACTTTTTGTAGGACCTACTTTAGAAAGCTTATTCAGCAGCAGCACTTCATGCTGAGTTCAATGATGCTTTAACAAGTCATTGACCCACTCCTGCAGTAAGCTGGTGGTGCTTTGGCCAGGTGTAATGCCTTGGCTCTGACACACCACTACAGAGATGCACTGTGACATCTCTCACTTCAAAGCAATGTCTGATATCAAAAGATGCCAGTCAGGAAAAATCTCCTGGTCTGGCTTTTCCAGCCATTTCCAGTCCTCTTCCCCAACAATCAACAGATTCTTTTTTTCCAGCCAGCAAGCATGCTGCTTACACACCTCCCCTGCACAAAGTCATTTGGAAATGGCTGGCCTGTCCAGGCTGGCTGATAACTCTCACAAAGGGTCCCCTTGCTTTGCTCACTCTCCTACAAGCCCTCCTAGCAATGCCTTCTCCAGCTTTTCTCTTCTTTTGAATGATCCTTCCCATTTGTTTCTCTCCCTGTGCTCCTTCTCCACATCCCATTGCTCCAGTACTGCTAAAGCCCTCATATCCATACTCCCCCCACAAATTCACTGTGCAATGCTCTTTGCACTTCCCACCCCCTCTTCCTGCACTCCTCTCCCATGCAACAATGTGAACTGTCTCCTGGGGAGAAGAGGAGGAAAAGAAATCACAAGCAGCTGACTCTAATTAACTACTCTCTCCGAGGCACCTGGGAGAGGTCTGGGGTCTATGTAAGCCAGACCCAATTCATTCTAGAAAGAGAGGGGAGGAGGAGAGGCAACACTTTAGGCTGAAGGAGTGCAGGAGGAGAGATAATCCCCTTAGGAAAAGTTATTGAATTTAGGAAGACCTGGGCATAGGCTGGGGCCTGCCTCCCTAGGAGACTTTGGACTTGGCTGGCAGGTAAGAGAACTTCTAGGGAACTGGGGCTAAAGACTTTAGATGTGGATGATGAACTACATTTTCTGTGGCTTCCTTGTTTTCTTCTGACCGTTACAGAAAGGGTTGAGGGAAGTCATCCTGGCCTACCAGGCAATGGCTTGGTGACATTTGGAGCTGTGGGATTTGGAGTTTAGCAGGAGGACCAAGTCACCTTGGTGATTGTCTACCAAAGTCCCTGGGGCTAGTGAGAATCCAATGATTCACCCCCTCCAAGTCAAATGTGGTAGCACTGCCTACCTTGCCACCATAGATCACTATTAAATTGATCAGTTAAAAGTGGAAGCCAGTTTTACTTCTAGCTGGTTATTACTTTTTTCAAACACAACATAAACCAGTTCTCTTCAGGTTATGCAGTCATGTGCTCTTTGAGTGTTATCTACTATCTTATCAAGCCCAACTGCTCAAGCTATTTAGGTTACACTGCTCACAAGCAAGAATTTTCTAAGGACACTAGGATCATCTTTCTGTCTCTACTACTCCATATAACCATTGTCAATGCCAAAGAATTTTTTTTAAAAAAAAAACTGTAAAATCTATATCCCAAACCATAGTTTTCTTTCTTTCATGGGAAGAATAGTATAAATCTATGGAAATCACAGACCTGGAACTGGTCTAACATGGCAGTGAATCTAGCACAACAGGTTTTGGTTTTATCTTATTTCTAGCCTCCTAAACTGTAAGAAACTGATAAAATCTCTTCCAGCCATTTTGAACATTTCTCTCTATTCCTTGAAAGGGGCTGGTGTGAGGGGAGGGAGGCCTCAGCTGTCAGTTTTGCCTTGTGCCCTGTACTGATCAAAATATCAAGAACCATTCCCGATTATTCTTGCAAACAAAATTTCATATCACAAAGCTGGGATATCAAATGATGCTTTCATGTTTTTGTTTTACCAATTCCCTGAGTCAACCAGTTCTGAGTCCATCCGTATGCAATGTAAATGTGTATCTCTACTTCCGGAAAAAAATCCTTACTCTAGTTGAGAGGTGCCATTCATTCATGGCCTTACGAGATGAAAATACTCATTGTTTTCTCAAATTTCCTTAGTTTCTGAACATTATTATTTATATCTGAATATACGTGCCCTGAAATAACAAATTTGGCTGCACTGTTATTCCATGAGAATAAGTTAATGATCAAACTACATAATGATGATAGAATATACAGAAATAATATTTAGTTTGCCTGAAAACTAATAAGAAGGAGTAGATTCTGGGTGTTCTTGACAAGCATATCTTTCCATATCCAGTGTCTGCTTTTTCTGAAACGTTTGATAAGCCCAAACCAAAAGGAGATGGGGATAAAAAGCAATCCAAGATCCATTAGCACTCAACTGGTATACTGCAAAAAATAGAATTCTAAAAGCTGCAGTGTTTCTTTCAATTCTGTTAAGTACAGAAAGTTTGCTGACATTTACTTTGCTTTGACAATGGCATAGAGAAGTCCAATTAAAACAGACTCAATACACAATGCTTGTGGTAGCATTCTTGCTCTCTGTATGCTGAAATGGTACCAGTAGTATATCTTTACATACACTCTCAACTAACACTATATTGGCTCACTGTGAGAGGAAGGATAGTTTTGTGGTGAAGGAACTCATAAGATCTGAGTTCAATTCCTATCTCAACCCTAGTCTTCCAGGGTGACTTAGGCAAGTTAATTAACCTCCTTGTGCCTCAGTTCCTCATCTGTTAAACTGGGATAAGATTTCCCTTCCTCCCGCTCTGTGTCATCTCTTTTTAGGCAGTAAACCCTCTGAGATAGCCTCTGCCGATGTATAGGTGCAGCATTTAGCACAATGGGGCCTCCATCTCAGCTGGAGCTTCTAGGCATTACTGTGAAACTTGCAGGAAAAAGAACCAGTTGAGCTGATTAATCTATCATAGATATTTGAATATAATATAGTACACAAAACTCATATGTGGTTGCAATCTCACTTACTTCATTAGAACTCTTTGTCTTTGGTACACATGCACAACTGTTTTCATAACTCACAAAATTAAAGAATTATTAAAACACATGCACTACAAAATTTATAGAGCATTAATGGGTGAGGGGGTGAGTGTATGTGTGTGTGGGGGTGAGTGTATGTGTATAAACAAGTTAATTCTCACAGATTGCTGAATAATCCATCAAATTTTCCTAGATTATGGTGACTAATACTCCTACATCCTACAGGGAAAAGGCTCTATTTATGTAATTGATTAATATAGATTTCCTACATAGGCTGCAGCTCTCTTGTGGAAAGGTATTGCAATTTTGTATTTATTTGAAATATTTCCTTTTAACTGTTTAAGTCAGAGCTAACAGACTGAACCCTGCCCTTGTTGCTCCACTGGCACCTAGAAGCGGAGTTATGTATATGTATATAAAATACATTCACACTGGACCTGATCCTCACTTCACTTATACAGATTTTAGACCAGTTTAACTCCATTGGGCCAGGGCATCAGCTGGTGTAAACTGGCATAACTCCATCAAGATTTACAGTAATTCAATGAAGTCAAGTTGAGCTATGTCAGTTTACACCAAATGAGGATCTGGCCCTCTGATTTCAATGAAGTCACTCCAGTTTTACACTGCACTGAAAGCAGAATCAGGCCCACTATGTGTAATGATAAAAGATGTTAATTTTTCTTGAAGAATTTGGTTTTACTCTGACTCTTCTTTTGACACCATAATTCTTATTTGCCATTAACACATGATTTTTATACCCCATTATTTTCAGAGAAAGGAGCAGGATATTTGGCTTCCTCCAAGGTAGCTCTCAAACTTAGTTTCTGATGTGGTATTGAACTCACAGAGTGAGTGCACCACCTTTGTAGCAAACCTGGTTTCCACTGATTCTGACAGCGGGTAACCCAAAATTCCTCCTGAACATGCATTTTCAGCACAGCAGCCAGGCCATCGGGATGTGTTTTCAGAGATCATGCCTCTTCTGTGACTTTTGAAAGTACCTCTCCTTCCTTTTTATCAGCAACAACGATGCTTATTTGTGAGACCACAGATTATGAACCTTGTCTCACATTCTGCTAGACCCTGATGTGACTGCAGCAGATGCTTCTGCTTCTCAGCCATGAGGCTGATAGACCCTTCCTCACATCCTTTGAGGAGAGTTGAGTGCTGGGTACTTGCTCCCCATTCTAATAGCAAGAGCAACAATCTCACCATTATGATGAAGACTTGGACCTAACCATGTGCTGTGCAGCTAAGATAGCTCAGAGATCCTCCCAGTGCCACTACCCTTCTCCCTGCAACATTTGCCATCAGACTGCATAACCTCAACAGAAGTTTTGAATGGTGGCCATTACTACCTTATTATTATTGAACCTTATTATTGTTTGACCTGAGTTAGTTATCATTCCATAGCCAATACATGAGATACCCTTATTAGTCTTGCTCCTATCTTAGAGACCAACCCACAGTATCTCCACTTGTACTGGGTACAGTTTTTTTTATTTTACACACCCATCCACCAATGAAGCAGTTTGCTGATGACCTGTTTCACTATGTGTGAAACTGGTAGTGTTCAGCATAAAAATCCCATTATTAAAGATGCAGCATTAAAACCTATAGTCCTGCCAATGCACTAACTACTATGAAGTCTCTTTTCAAGACTTTCCCTGATCAAAGGGTAAAATATTCTGGTTGAGAATCAGATATTTTCTTCCCAGCCCTAGTACCAGAGTATTAACCTCTCCAACAAAAGCATACCTTGAGCCCAATAGCCCTAGAATCAAAGGGTCTCATGAACTAAGAATCAGTAAACCACTTTTTTAAAAAATACTGGAACTACCCAAAAATGGAAAAACTTTTTTTCATATATAAAATATGCCTTGAAAAGTATTTGGTTTGACCTTCACAAGTTTGCCAGGTAAAAACACTTAGGTCTATTTTTGTTCACTCATATTTCTTATCAAGGGCTGTTACTATTGGAAAATTCTGTATGACACTGGTTTTCTTCTGCACTATTAAGTTATGTATTAAGGTGCCTACTGTACATAACCATTTCTCTTTCTGTTGGCGGGCTCAGACTGTATAACATAAATGAGTCAGAAAAGCCATAACAAGCTTGTGCTGAAAATATATTAAAATCTGATGTACCGGAAAATGCATGGGCACTATATTTTGTATGCCATTCTAATCATATTTTATGTTCTAAAATTATGACAAACAAAAAGCACAGACAGTAATGCGGGGTTCTGGTGCTATCAAATTTCAATGGTGGCATATAGGCATAAAACAAAGTCCTTATTTAGGAACATGTTAATATGCTGTCATTTGTGCACTATGATGAGACTGCATCTAATGCAAGTTCTAAACCAAATTCAAAGGCCCATAAGAAGAGTGTTTCAACTTAGTGTGTGGGAAATGAGATCCCCTGCTTGAAGTACATACAGCTAATTCTCACCTTACTCCTAGCTACTCTAGAGTAAATTTGGCCACAGTAAAGGGAAATGACTGTAAGGAGAAAAAAGCAATTTTAAATCCAAGGTCTATCTGAAGGCTTCCAGGGGAAAGTCCTACAAACTGGACGTCTTAGCACCTGCCCTGCCTATATATGCCTTAATCAGTGAAAGTATAAACATCTTGTAAAACAGTGCATTTTCAGACCGTCATCAAAGGAGCTAACTATTTACAAGATAGATGTCTGTGGTGTATTAATTCTTCATTAAAAGAAACAAAGGATTTGTATACAGTGTTTGTGCCATTGTCTCAGAATCTGGATTTAAATTTATCTCAGCAGCTGTTTGGGTTCGCTATTGAATGACCTGAATTTTCTTCTTGCAGGCCAAATGCATGACTTGTATTTACAGGCACTTTCCAAATGCATGACCTCTATTTACAGGAGTATGTGGATTAAGACAAGGTAAGAAATCATGAAGAATGATTGTTATGATACCAGAGTCTGTGTTTATCAAAGCCCATGCCCATTAAGATAACCTGCATGGATTTAAAGGGATGCCATACTTATTAAACAGTAACATCATTAATAGGGGAAATGTTTTCTCAATTTTTTTAAATGAAAAGAACACACTCTAATCTTCTACTAGGGAGAAAATTAGCTGTGTCCTTGTGGTAAACGTCTGTCCCAAATCTGGACCTTAGCGTACAAAATCTGGGTGCTTACTGTGAACCTCCCCAAGCTTATACCCAGCTTGGATCTTATTTCGCTGCCACCAGATAGTATTGAGGCTACTATCAGCCTGGGTTCCCCAAATTCCTTGGGGGGACCCCCTCTCTGGCCTCCCCAACTTTCCCTGGGAGGACCCCCAAGACCCAGACCCCTGGGTCTCCCTATCTCAAACGGGAAAACAAGTTCCTCCCCCTTGTCTCCTCGTTATCTGCTCCCCCGCTTCCCTCCCTGGGTGAGCCTGGGCGATGCAGTACTTAACTCCTTGAAGGCAAAACAAAGAGGGTAATCACCCTCCCCCTGAGGTGATGCCTTCAAACCTAGTAAAGCTAACATAAAGAGATTTTCCACCCCTCCTTCCTGTAGCCTCACCAGAGAAAAACCAAAAACCTCAACCAAGTTTTAAAAAGAACTTTATATAAAGAGAAAGAAAATACAGAAAAATATCATCACTGCATTAAGATGTCAATACAGGCTCTTGGCTTATAAGAAAATAGGAATAAACAGTCTGATTTAAAAGATAGCCCAATTAAACCAGTCCAGCAAATCAACACCCATGTAAATACAAATCAAAGCACATCACAGCCGATTACTTTGGTTCCTTTGTACTCACACTTGATAGTAGAATATTTGAAAGAAGATGGAGTTAGAAGAAAAGCTTGTTTACTCACAGCCGAGGAAAACAAAAAGACACAGAACAAAGCCAAAAACCTCCAGAGGTTCCCACCCTTACTTTTGAAAATCCGGTTTCCTGATTGGTCCTCTGGTCAGGTATTTGGTTCCCTTTGTAACCCTTTACAGTAAAAGAAAATTAACCCTTACCTTACCTATCTACTTATGACAGTCCTCATATCACTCTAATAACCTGGCAAAACATCCCCTGTTTATTCAGTACTTTTCAAAATGCAAATGCTAAGCAGAGGCCTATTTTTGTAACCATTAAGTCACTGTATACTGCAGGAATGATTTGCACATCAACCACATTAGCTGTGACTGTAGTTCCATTGTGTTAGTGTCCTGTAAAGCTTTAGAGGAAAATAAATGAGTCCATCAATTCCTATGGGTCACTTCACTTTGACTTCTTACCTGTGGATATGACACTCTTGATCTATTGTGATTTTGTCCATTGGTGCTTACAAACGTTTATGGCACAGGAAACAGTCATTTCTGGGGTTTGTCTGTCAGAAAGAGGACTGGCTGGGCATCTAGTGCCTTTTTGGTAAAGGTAAGTATTAAAGAACAATGGCCATTTATATCTGCCTACTACATTATTGATAAAAGGCAAAGACACCTTGGGGCGAGCTTGCAAATGTAGCCGCCCACTGACATCAGCTTCAGAGGTGCGTGCTCAGCACCTCTGAAAAATCAGCTATAAGGGGTGGTGCTATTAGCTCTGGAGATCACAGGTTCACTCCCTGGTGAAAACCAAAATGGCTTTTTTTACATTTTTAGCACATCAGTGTATATTGGTTAGCCTTTTTATTGAGTTTAATTAAATGGGGCACCAGAGAGGTCCAAAGTTTCTTTTGACTTCGATCTCTAGCTCAGAAAAGACAGTCACAATTAATATTTTTATACTAAGCAAAACACATTGGGGGAGATTTTCAGAGAACTGCACAAAGTTTTGTCCCGTGGATTTTCTTACAATACTGGGAGCTGTGCAGCTAGACCCCTGTGTAACACTTGAAGAATGCTCTGCTTTGAGATTTATGTTATGGACACATTGGCAAGTTAAGACAGAGCTGTTCATTTCCTTGTATTGCAGCAGTAAGTTTAAGAGGTGAACTATCTACCCAGAGAAGTATGTCTTTGGTCACCTATCTCTTTAACGGGAAGACAAAAGACAGAGAAAAACAAGTGCCACTTAAGGAGAGATTTTCTTCTGATGACAAAAATGACTCTTTGGAGAGCATTTCAGCTTTCCCCTGATCAATAGACAAGGGAAGGAGATGTAGCCCTGGTATATGAGGGAGAGAATATGGGTGTCTTGAGAGAAAAATCAATGACTTTTCTTGTTCCTACACTCTTCCAGCAGCATTTTCTAAGCAGCACTCTCCCCAAGTAAGAAACAGAGGCTGTGAAGTAGATTAGATTAGTTAGCCAGTTCCAGCTGTGCTGTGCTGGGGTAGGACACAAGGAGCCTTCCCATACAACCTTGGGCAGTGCACATAATGATCAGGTGAAACTGCAGTCTCTGTACATAGGGGATTGTAAGGATTGATCCCTCCAACTCCTGGGAAGGTGGGGTGAGGGGAAGGTGCATAGTGACCCAATATGGGTGTGGAGGTTCTTCAAAGCAGAAAATCTTGCCACTGGAAACATCAGTTCAGTTGTATGGAGAATACTAGCCAAGATCAAAGAAAAAGATTTTACAGCATTGGACAACATTTATATACACTGGCATTTCCTAGAAGGTCAGAAATATTAAGTCAAACTATGATCATGTGATTCAGGTACAGTACTAGACTTTGAAATTCTGTGTTCAGTTCTCCTGCTCTGCCTTATACTCCTTGTGTGATCCTGAGCAAGTCACTTAAACTCTCTGTGCCTCTGTTCCCCATCAGTAAAATGGAGATAATGCTTCCTTTATCCCATCCTCTGCCTACCTTTCTATGTAGACTAAGATCTTTAGGACAAAGATTGGGTCTTAATTCATGTATGTTCAGTGCCTAGTACAAATGGAATTCAGTGGGCCTAGGTATATTGTAATGGCAAACAGTACATAGCTATAATACCGTATAATCTATTTGACTTAGACCCCAGGCCAGTGGGCTACCAGGAGTCTGGTGAAGACAAGGAATACACATGGTCACGGGTGAGTATCGTTTTCTTTTCCTGAGTGACCAGAGGGCAGGGGGCTGCACTAGAGTAATCAATGAACTTTGCTAGACCAATTAATGCAGACAGGCTGATTGACAACCTGCACCAATACAAGAGCAGGCTAATCAGGGCATCTGGGTTTAAAGGAGCTCACTCCATCAGGGTGGGGGGGTGGGGAGCCAACGAGGCGGGAAAGTGGGTGTGAGGAGCTGGGAGCAAGAGGCACAGGAGCTTGAGAGTGATGAGGTTGCTGCTGGAGACTAAGGAGCACAAGCGTATCAGACACCACGAGGAAGATCCTTTGGTGAGAGAAAGAAGTGTTTGGAGGAGGCCACGGGGAAGTAGCCCAGGGAGTGTAAGCTGTCATGCAGCTGTTACAAGAAGCACTATAGACAGGTGCAATCCACAGAGCCCTGGGCTGGAACCCGGAATAGAGGGCGGGCCCGGGTTCCCCCAAAGCTCCCGACTCCTGATCAGACACAGGAGGAGTTGATCCAGACTGTGGGGAAGATCACTGAGGTGAGCAAATCTGCCAATAAGCACAGGACCCACCAAGGTAGAGGAGGAACTTTGTCACACTATATAAAACAAATACACCTGTTATAGAAGTGTAGGTGGTGTTCCATCTATACACATCACTTTATCTGAAACATTCCCTGTTGTATACGTCATAGGTTGAATAAATTCTGTCCTCCTGATATTTCTGAATCAATGAGGTTTGTGTGTCTGTATATGTTTTTTCTGTAAATACTAAGCGTACACTGGGGCTTTTACAGTATTTTGCTCCATTACTGTAGAACTAGTTTCATAAAATGGTTAATGGAAAAAACATAAAAAGAACAAAGTAAATGAAATGCACAGAAGAAATATTAACTTTGTTAATCAGGAAGAGTTATTCCACCCCAAAATAAGAATGAAAAATCTAAATTTTCTGCTGTTATGACCCTTAAATTGTCCTCTTGAGTTTCTGTGTTGAAGAACGCATGTAATCTGCTAGTCTGAGCCCCCTAAAGATGTAGTGTCTATCTGTGTTCTAGGGTAAACATAGCTGTAATGTCTATGCTCTACCATAGCCTTAGCCATGAGTTTCTTGGCTTTCAAGTTTGTTATACTCTGTGATGTCCTAGTTTAGGTACCTAAATAATCATAATATGGAGCTATGATTCCACTGTGGACAATAGAAACGTTCCATTTTTCCTGATTTTTTTTATTTGATAAGATATTGCACCTCTCTGTATAAAGGAAGTACATGTTACTAGCTATACAGCCATCCCATAGAGAAGCAGAGGAATGCCTTGCAGGGATGGGGAATGAAGGAACCTGTCTGCATGCCAAAAGGATGCTGTGCCCATGGGAAGGGGATGAATTTACTCCTCTCCATGTGCTACCAGGCTCTTTACCTTTTGGGACAGAAAGTTTAAGAAAGCATTGTAGTTGGGTATGCAGGGAAATCCTATTTCATGTTTCAGCCAACAGATGGCATTAGGATCTAGTGCAATGCTCCTCTGCTTTAATGATATCACTAAACTATCACAGCCTGCATCTACCCAGATGTTCTTTGCTGCTTCATGAGCAGTAAAACATTGTTTGCCTTATGGCCAGTGTTAATTAGCAAGGAATACAAAAGGCTGGTAAATATCAGTTCTATGTATCTGAACTAGAATTTCTGGATTGTGATGGGAAAATAAAGCAAGAGATTTATATCCCAAATAAACAGTCAATACTAAGTTCCAGGGCCTTGGATTTAGCCCATATCAGCACAAACGTGCATCGCACAGTAGACATGGTTACTTTGTTATCTTGATCACACTTGGAATGATGCAAACTTTAGTTATACACGTGCCTTTTCAAAACAGCACCAGCATAGCACAACAAAATGAGATTATCCAAGACAAATATTTCTAAATCAAACAAATGAAGCCAGACATATTTGGAAATGAAAACAAAACCATACTCATATTTAATGCTAGTATGCAAACTTTTTGGTATAGATGAATCAACAGCAGCTGGATTAACAGAAAAATAAGCATATTTAGCTATGATCTCAATATTTCACTTACAAATCACAGTAGAGAGCATTGGACTAAAACTGATAAGGATGAACACTGGGGGTCTGATCCGCCAAGTATTGGATTCACTGGGAACTTTGGGTACTTGGTGCCAAGGTTTAAAATAGTAAAGATAGTCATATTTAACTTTGCTTAAAACCAACTAAGATCTATTATTTTTCTGATCACCTGCACATTTCTTCCTCTTTGTTCTTAGCCATTATTGAGCCACGCCCCAAGATAGTCTAAGCTGGTGTAGCTCCACTGAACTCCATGGAGTTCTGCTGTTTTACACCAACTGAGTTTCTAGCCCACAACTTCTGGATAAGAGACATGAGGGGTGGCACAGCCATTCAGCTGACTGAATGGCTGCCTCTCACAGGCAGTGGGCTGGCGCCTGTCATTACTCCAGTTGTCTAAAATATTTGGAACATGATTTGAAACTGGACCAAACTCACCTCCTTCCAGATAGTGTTACAAACCTAAAATATCATGTCAGATTCACGGGGATTAGAGAATCAAACAGTCCCTGGCCAAATTGAGCTGAGTTAGGGTTGATTTATGGTTACACATGGAAATGTCTTGGGCTGAGTTTTGCTTTGGAGTTTTCCTAGAACCTAAGGGTTGGAAACTCACTCAAAGCAAAACCTGCAAAATAATTCACATGAAACTCTTGTCTCCTGAGATTGCCATTTTTCTCATAGCATGAACCATCTTGATAAGACACTGTCAGCCGGGGGTCTATTGGTACTGGTGGGAAAACTCTTAGCTAAGCAGCCGTGGCATCCATGTTGTAGCAAGCCTGAGATGCTGTGTCTGTGCTGCAGCTACGTCTAATTCTGTGAACTAATCAGTTGGTTGCTCTGGTTAGCCGCTCAAGTACAATCCCGTCCGATCTCCTAATGTACATACTTGGGCGCTCGAGTCATTGCCTGTGCTGTCATGGCCATGCTACTATTTTAGCACACTAACTTGAGCAGAGCTAGCATGTGTATGTCTATCTGAGCTGGGAATCACCCCTCCCCCCAACTGCAGTACATGTATCCTCAGATGGAAGCAGGTTTGAACAAAACCAGATCCAAACATGAGAAACGCATTACCAGATCTGGATCTGTATTTTGTGGGTTGGGCCTATCTCTACTTATAATACCCTGAGGGATAATGACAATTAATAAAAAATTAAAAAATCCTGTGATAGCAGCACCCTCCTCCTTTCTATGGTATTAATCAGGAAAGATTAAACTGAAGCTAGCCCAGGTGTTTGGAAAAAGCATCCATTGTTACCAAGAAGCTCTCATTCAGGGGTAACTTTGGGAGAAGTTACAAGATGATGGGGAGATTCAGTTTGTTCCTAGACTCAAGAAGAAGCCATCAGTCCTCCACTGCCACCCTAGCCACAAGAGTTAATTGAATATAATTTATTTTTGCAATTAGTAGTTACTCCTTTTTTTTGTTAATTCAAGTTTTATTTTGTAAGGCTAAACCAGAAGAGACTCCATGAGGAGGACAGGTAACATCCAGTAGCCAACAAGGAATTCCTAATATAAATCCTATTACTCTTCTGATTATGCATGTACTGTAGCCTCATCTATAGAGTATGTATTAATTATTTGAATACATAGACTACACAATAAGCACTTAACACTGCACATATAAGTTTACAGATGATACCAAACTGGGAGGGATTGCAACTGCTTTGGAGGATAGGGTCATAATTCAAAATGATCTGGACAAATTGGAGAAATGGTCTGAGGTAAACAGGATGAAGTTTACAAATACAAATGCAATGTGCTCCGACTTTTAGGAAGGAACAATCAGTTTTCACACATACAGAATGGAAGATGACTGTCTGGAAGGAGACGGCACCGAAGGGATTAGGGTATAGTGGACCACAAGCTAAATATGAAATCAACTCAGTGGGTTGATGCTGTTGCAAAATAAACAAATGATTCTGGATGCATTAACAGTATCGTTATGAGCAAGACACAGAAGTCATTCTTCCCACTCTACTCTGTGCTGATTGACCTCAACTGAAGTATTGTGTCCATTCTGGGCACCGCATTTCAATGAAAAGATGTGGAGAAACTGGAGAGGGACAGAGAAGAGCAAACATAATGATTAAAGGCTTAGAAACTGACCTATGAAGGAGGCTGAAAGAACTGATTGTTGTAGTTTGGAAAGAGAAGACGGAGAGGGGACATTATAAGGTTTCAGTATCTTAAAAGGTTCATAAGAGAGGCGAAAACGTTGTTCACCTTAGCCTCTAAGGATAGAACAAGAAGCATTACTGCTTAAACTGCAGCAAGGGCGTTTGGATGGACATTAGGCAAAAGTTCCTAACTGTCAGGGTAGTGGACACTGTAATAAATTGCCTAGGAGGTTGTGGAATCTCCATCTTTGGAGATATTTAAGAGTAGGTTACATAAATGTCTATCAGGGATGGTCTAGACAGTATTTGGTCCTGCCATGAGGGCAGGGGACTGGACTCAATGACCTCTCAAGGTCCCTTTAAGTCCTAGAATCTATGAATGAATGAATGAATATGTGGAGGCATTCCTCCCAAAAATGGTAAATAAACCCCTGTCAGCTGGTTTAACAATTACTTGAACAAGTACCAAGAAAAAGCAGAGGGGGTGGGGAGGTTTGCTCCATCTCTCTTCCCTTGATGGCTAACAGGTTAGTAATCAAGAGGTGTTTATCCTATCAGGACCCACCGAGTAACTAAGCTGGCGGTACAGATCAGGGCACAGCCCTGGAGAGCTGTGAAACTAAGATAAGGTAGCATGGATCTGTGCAGGTTCTGAACTACTGCGGCATAAAACTCCAATGGTGAACTCTTACTCTGTAGTAACTGTGGTCTGGAACCAATGGCAGCAGCCCATTGTAATGGCACCCTTTGATGCACTGGTGTTATCTTCAGAACAGTATGATCTCATCCTGAGATGGAAGTATACCGAATTTGGGGAAGACAGGTACCTCAATAGTACAGCACAATTCAAAGCTATATGCTTATAAGGGAGGGAGAATGGACCCCTGAGGAGCCACATGATTAAATACTCTTAAAGAAATAAGAAGGCTTTAGAAAGTGAGGGAATACTGGTTGCCAACTGGCAGGAAAAGAGAGAGCCACTTATAAATAGAGCAAAGTTCCAGTTTCATTTAAAGGCCAACAGCTCCATTCTCATCTGAAATGCACAGGCATTGTGGATTATCACCAGATACTATATCAAAGCAGAGTTTGTACAAGTGCACCCAGAAGATGTTTCAGACCTGCAGAGGAGTGTTCCTCCAGGTGTCTGACTAAAATCAGGTCAGGAAGGCCATATTTTCAAATGAGAGCTGAGACTACTCAGCACCTCACTTAAATAAGGCCCTGAAACAAAGGGTTTTCAAAGGTGCTGAGCACTTACAGTGTTCATTGACTTCAGTGGAACTTGTGGATGGTCAGCACTTCTGAAAATCAGATCATCTCTGGATAAAAGAGGGGGAATGTGGATGTTACAATGTACTTTGAACATGTATCCTTGAGATTTGGTGGTATTTTTATGAAAAGAGTTACGTAGGTGCTTCATAATACTAAGCAGAATGCAAGTGGAGAGCCTTGCAGGATTAATCTTTCTACATTTCTCTTAGTTTAGCCCCACAAGGAAAGAACAGAAGTAATTTATGAAACATAAGAAGTAAAGTATGTTTTAATATTTTGTTTCTCAGATGTGACTTCATGCAGAGTTTTTTTGTTTAATGCTCTAAATCAGACTTTTAAATAAAAATCTTCAGAGACTTTCCTAGTAAGACACACAAATATTAGAAATCTTTAGCAATCAGAATAGGGTTTGATTTATAGCTAACATAAAAAGAAAATTAACTATCTTGCTGAATTTTGCTATGGATGAACAGTATCATCATCTGAACGAAATAAAATTTAAACCCATTTGAACAACTAAGATATAGTACTGGAGGGCTTGTTCTGCCAGAAACTTCTCCTCATAAATTCTCTTTTTGCTATAAGAGTGTAATAGACTAAAAATCCCCTAAAGATTATTAAAAAAAAAAAAAATCCTTGCATCAGACTTCTGCCATGTGTGGCTTGACCCCTCTCTCCTCACTCCTCTCCTCATGACCTGAAAGGCAGCTTTGTTTTAACCAGTAGAAAAGAGAACAAGTGCTAATTATGTATAGCAGTCTTCATTGCCCTCAGGTAGTCCAGCTGCATCTGTATATTTATGGGCAAAGCATTTGCTTGGGAAGAAGGGTATTTGGGTTCTACAGACCCAGGTGTGTATTTTTTCTGAATTAAATGTATTAGCCACACATGAGCAAAGGTCATTTAAACCCAACACTATACAGCTGAGGGCCAAACATGTTTGTGTATGAAAGATAAAAAAAACATGTGGTGAGGTGAACCAAAGGTTACCCAGGATGATTTTCAGCCTCACATTCTCCCTCCTGGTTGTGGATTAGTTATGATTTTCTAACAGCTATTTGTCCTTGTAATGGGGTACCCACCCCACACAGGCCCTGAGCAGATTAATGTGGGACAGAAGGGGCCAGCTGAACTTAGAAAATGCACAGGGAGGGCTTAATAAGCACTAATTACAGATGAAGCCTGGGTGTGGGAGAAGTTGGATGGGAGTATAAACCTTAGGAAGAGCAAGCAGGAAGGCTCAGTTGGTTTGCAGGCTGGCTAAGGCTTTGGCTAGGCAGAATGAGATAACAAATGAAACTAAAACCAGGCTAGGCAACAAGGACAGGGAAAGCATTGTGGAAAACTGGATGCAGATAAGAAGAGGGTAGATTCTCTAAAATCAGAAGGACCAGGAAAGAAGAATGCAGGAAAGGGAAATGGGGAAAATTACATAATAGTAAAGTCCTTAGGTAAAGACCTAAACATAGGGGATATCAACTCCCTGAGGACTGCTGAGTGGATCAATAGAAGTGCTGGAAATCTAGTAAGAGCTAAGAAATCATCAGGAGGAGACTAGTTAGTAGACTAAAAACAAAGGACAACTAGGGAAGCTCCTTAAGACAAAAGTGTTAAGTAAAAAACAAAACAAAAAAAACACAATTAAGGTGTTAGCTACCCAAATTCCTCACAGAAACAAGAGGGGTAGTATATGGTGTGCTAGCTGAAATGTCAAAGGAGGAAATAAAACAAGGAATAGGTGAAGAGACTAATTTAGCAGACTAGGCAGTGATAGAAAGCCCTGGACAGCTGTGCTGGTTACATTTAAGGGGCAGACGCTACCAGACAAAGTAATTTTAGGGTATTAAATATTCTGCATTAAGCCCTATAATCTTCCTGCTCCTTCTGTGAGATGCCAAAGATTTGGTCAGGTAGCAAATAATTGCAAAGGGAAAATATATGGTGCAGTAAGTATGGAGGTAAACATTCATACAATAATTGTGAGGTAGGACCAAACAAAATGTTGCAACTGTGGAGGAAAAAACAGTTTGGCCTACGGAAGATGTACTGAGGCAAAGCAAGCTAGAGAACTACAAAAACCCCAAAATTACTAATAACATATCATATGCAGAAGCTACTAGGAGACATCTACAAGGGAAAAGGGGGGGGCGGGGAAGAGAGAACCTGATAAGGGGAAAGGGAATAGCCAGCAATAAATTAATAGAAAGGAAGTAATGAGTGACAACCAGGTAAAAGGAGATGACATACTACTTACGTAAACAGAGATTCATTGCGTTTATGATTGAAGTAATACATTGTATGTCTCAAATAGGAGAGAAAATGAGAATTATAATTAAAGTACCTGTGAGCTAGCAACCTAAGTGAGGGAAATATTGAAGTTAAAAAGCCTGGTGGTGACTATTTTCAGCTGGAATGCCTCTAGCTTAGTAGCGCATGGGCAAGAATTAAAGAAAAATATTATTGATATGAAAACAAAGCTTGATATAATATGCATACAAGAGGCTTGGCTAATAGAAAAACTAGACTATAAAATCCCAGGATATGGCATATATAGACATGATAGCGAAATAGGAAAGCCCATGTTGGGGTGTCTCCACCTTCATTAAGGATAATGTGAGCTGCCTGGAAGTAGAAGTTTAGGGGAAAAAAAAGGGAAATATCAAATATATGCTAATAGATACCAATATAAAACAATTCTGCATCTCTAAAGCTTTCTAATGTCTATAACCCATGCAAAAAACTAGAGGCTATGAACCTGCCATAATTAACTTTAGATCTTACATGCCCCTTTGTTATCTGTAGTGATTTGAATAGCCACTACAGATTATGAGGAAGTAAGAAAAATGATAAAAATGGAAAATATTTGGAACCATTCTTTGAAGATAATAATTTAGTAATATTAACTGATGGACTGTCTACCAGGTTCAATATGGCTGATGGAAGCTTCTCATGCCTGGATCTGGGAATAGCTTCTAGCACAATAGCAAGTAAATGCAGCTGACATATATACAGAGAGGAGGGAACAAGTAGCGACCACTTCCTGACATTAATTACACATCAAGGAAAAGGAAATACTGAAGATGAGGATAATATCCCCACTTGGAATCTAAAATAAGAAAATTGGAAACTCTTTAGAAACAAAAATGAGGAAAACATTTCTACCCTGATATAATGTGACTCGATATAATGCAAATTCGGATATAACGTGGTAAAGCAGAGCTCTGGGGGGGGCTGTGCACTGCAGCAGATCAGAGTGTCTGGCTCCGACACCGGGCTGGGGCCGAGGGGCTGGATAAGGGGCAGAGGGTCTCGGGGGGCGGTCAGGAGACAGGGAGCAGGGGGGAGCCCAGCCCCAGGAGAGGAACTGCAGTGCAGGGGAACGTCACATGGGCTCCAGACGGTGCCGAGAAGTTAGGGGAGACTGGTCCATGTGGGGAAGTTGCAGATCCAGGGCAGGGAGAAGTGCCCGTCCTTGACGGTGCCATGCAGGTGCCCCTGTCCCGGCGCTGGAGGGCTCAGCACACAGCAGGCCCAGCTGGCAGGCTGTGCCCTGCTCACAGCAGCACCAGGAGGGCTCTCCAGGTCCATAGCGCCGCACTACTCGCCCACAGTCAGGTTCTCCCTGCACCCTGGCAGGTAGCTGGCTTTGCATCCTCACTGGGGACAGGCTGTGTGGGGTTCTGTGGAGGAGGAGAGATGGGATCACACTCCCCCGGCACCACGTGGGCACGGGGCAGGGACCAGGTGCACACGGGCACCTCGGGTGAGGCTGCCAGCCCTGCTCCTCCTCCTCCTCGTAGGCTCAGCCGCTGCACCGGGCTGGGCACTCTCCATGGAGAGGGCAGTGGCTGCCAGGCCATTTCCCCCACCCCACCCCTGCGGGGCTCACCCCAGCTGATGTGGTCGAGCAGGTGTGAGTGCTTCTGTGCGCCGTCTCCCTGGGTCCTAGCGCCCGTCCCAGTGCAGTGTGTGGCTCAGCATGGGAGTCTTGGGGGTGATTAGGGATGGGGGGTAAATTGGATAGGTCAGGGATTCTGAGGGGCCAGTTGAGGGGGCAGAAAGTAGGTGGAGGTCAGATAGGAGGTGGGGCTATTTGCTGACTATTAATAATGGAGATCCTCAAGGCCAAAGCAAATTCGATATAACACAGTTTCACCTATAACGCTGTGAGATTTTATGGCTCTCGAGGATCACATTATGTAGGGGTAGAAGTATATGTGAATGAGCAAAGTACAGATGAAAAATTTGAGGAATTATGTAGTAATGTTACTAAGAACCATAAAGACAGCCTACACAGCTATTCCTAAGATACCAACAGTACTTAAAGATAGGAAAAGTTTTCCATGGTGCAACAAGGAATGTGAAATACTAATTAAGGAAAGGAATAAGACAAACAAGACATCAAAAAAATTCCTTAAATAGTGAGGACTGAATGAAATATTAAAGTAAGAAAATTGAACAGAGGGCTATAAAAAAAAGGGCAAAAAAGAGAGCTGGAGAACATACCAGGAGACAGTAACTAAAATACCTCTGCTGTATTGGTATCATCAACAACTTAGGAAAATGAATTCAATAAAGAGTCAGAGCCACATAATACCAAGCCTTGGATTTGCAGGGTATGGAGTAAAGAAAAAGTGGAAATTCTGTCCACCGTATTACAAAAAGTCAGTAATGATGAGGATTAGAGGATAGAAATTAGGGAGAAGAAAAGAACATTCATTAAGGATAGTTATGAGATGCTGAAGAGGTGGGAGAAAGATGTGGACATTATTTTAAATCAAAACTTTAATATGAGAGAACTCCAAAAAGTGATAATAAGGAGCAAAAGCAGATCATCAGGCAAGGATGAAATAAGCGCTGAAATGCTTAAGCCCCTAAATTAAGCAAGCTTGAGGGTGATACTAAAATTTATATAACATGTGGCAAAAAGGTAAAATATCAAAGGACTGGAAATATGCGATTATTGTCCCAATGAGGAAACCAGGTAAGTTGTGCTCCAGACTCTAAACATACAGGCCAATTGCCCTCACGGCATATTTAGGTAAAACCATGGGAAGAATGTAGTGGAAGAACTGGTAGCACACCTACAAAGAAATAGGTTTGTATGGAATGCAAACTGGCTCAGAAGAGGTAGGAGTGCAACTGACCACATTGTAAGCATAGAGGCAGAAACACAAAAAAGCAGGAGACCCAAATAAACTTTGTATCTTTTTTAATGACTTAATCTTGCACTTAAATTGCAGAAGAGCTTTTTATGATTGGGGCCCCATTTTCCTTGTTTTCTTGATAGATGTTGCAAGGAAAATTGTTACTTTAATTCCTCTAAGTTTTCTTAGGAAGCAAGTCTGCTACACCACAAAGCCGAGGAAGAGGCTGCAGGGAGGCAGGCTGCAGTCACTCCCTTAGAGGGAAAAGGAGTTGGCCAGGGACAAGGAGGAGATCCAGAGGAAGAGTAAACCCCAAGATCCTGCCCTGGGCTAGGGAGTCTTGCTAAAGTTCTAGAAGGGTGAAGTAGCCATGGGAGCAGAAGAAGCTTCAGTGGTAAACCTAGAGATAGGCAAGGACATGGACTGGGGAGTAGGAAAAAGCAGAGGGAACAGGGTCTGAGACTGAGCAGACCTAGGTTGCTAGTCATAGGGTCCCTGGGCTGGAACCCGGAGTAGTGGGTGGCCTACAAGCCACTGGGAAAATGGCACAGGCCCTGAAGATGTGGAATGGGGGACTGAGGGAGCATTTGGACAGCTTGTTCACTGGGACTTTTTTACCCTAAAAGGGAGGGATTACATAGTGACTTGGCCAGAGGGCTGAGTCACAAAGAGAGGGGCCACAGCGCAAGCATCCAGCGAAAAGAGATGCCAGATGTGGTGAGAGTTAATTCCCAGCCCCAACCCCAAGGAGGCACACCTGCAATGAGTGGGCCCCTTCACAGTCATCCTCTACCAACTCGAGCAAGAGATGCTATGGTGGCTACTGGTCTTAAAACAAAGACAGATGGTATGGCCCTGCAGTTCCTTAACGTAACTGAATGGCATTCCTCTTTCATGGGGAGGTGCTGATACCACCTTAAAATACTGCTCCTTAATTTGAGTCGTGTGATTCAAGATAGAGCACAGGATACTGGAAAATGTTTGGTTGACAGGCATCCTTGTAAAAGATGATAGCAGCTACAATCTGTTCTATTGCATGAACATTACATGAGATCACCAGGCTCACAGCATGTTATCAATGCAGACTTTCGTTGGACAAAGTCTAGGTAGTGTAGGACTAGAGGATTTACAATAGTGTTAAACTGGCTATGGATTGTCACTCATTTCTTCATTTCTATTGTCATTTCTTTCACCTTCTTCTGAAGCATCAGATGTTTGCCAACGCTGCAGGCAGGACTTGCTGGAGCAATGCACTGATACAGCAAATTCTGTGTTCCAAGTTCTCTCCACAGTTCGCAGCCATTTACAGATAGTGTTTGGAACTGCTGCTGGGCCACATCCATGAGTCTAGACACTAATGGAATCTCCCATTAGTCTGTATAGCATCACCACTTCTATAATTTTCCAGATCTCTAATGGCAGGAAGCAGTCACCTGATGTCACCCTTACAATGAGTTCTGCCAATTGAACACCTGAGCTAGCTCCAATTTTATCTTTCCTTGGAAGTCTAACATCTCAAAACAAGGAAAACACTATTGAAATATGATTGGAAACTACTTGGTTCTCCCTCTTCTGATATGGATTTGTCACTTTGCTGAACAATTTGAGGGGATATCTACTGCGGCTTTCAACAATCAGTCTGGCTGCTCCAAGATAAGTCTTCAGCTCCAGTCAAGCTGTCTATAAATCCCACCTTTTAGAACATACTTCATGCAAATTCCTTGGCTGCTCAGTGTAGACTTAAAGAGTGAGAATGGGTGGGAGATCATTTAGTTGAATCATCTGAATGGGCTGCAGCTTATTTCGTAGAGACAGAGAATTCGTCACAAAGGAGCAGATCCATTAGTTTGGTAGCCAGTCAACAACACTGACTTGTAAACAAATTGTTATGGTGAAAGAGTCAGTGCATTTTTCTCTGTATGAGTGCATTTGACTGACAAAACTATAAAGAACTCTAAGAAGAACCCACGCTATAATTCACACAGGAATTAAAAGGTAAATTACATACTTCCCCAAACAATTCCAAGAAAAATTACAACTTCATCCCCCCACAAACTCACCCCAGGGACTTTCTACATGCTTCCCAAGATACACAAACAAGGGAACCCAAGCAGACCCATTATATCTGACCACAGCACTCTTACTGAAAGAACATCAGGACTCGGAAAAACCATCCTCAAGCCACTCACCACACAAAGGGCCAGTTTCCTTCAAGACACAATGGACTTCCTCCAGAAACTCTGCAATATTACCAACCTCACCCAGAACACCATGCTTTACACCATTGATGTCACCTCTCTATACACCATCATCCTTCACCATGACACCATCACTACCTGACTCAAATACCTCCATGATAATGTACAGTGCTCAGAAATCCACCTTAAACACATTACCGAACTCATCCACTTCATTCTCACCCACACCAACTTTACGTTCGACAATAAACACTTTGCCCAAACCATCAGATAAGCCCAGGATACTAGGAGTACCCAATATGCCAACCTCTTCAAGGGCCACCGCAAGGAAGAATTTCTGGAAATATATCTGAGACACTGATATTTTCATCCTCTGGACAGACAACTGAAACTCCCTCATAGATTTCCACCGCAACTTCAACAACCACTACCCATCCATCCAACTTTCTCCAGAACACTCCCACGCCTGCATCAACTTCCTGGACACCACAATCAGCTTAAACAATGGAACCCTACAAACAGCTATATACAAGAACCCCATGGATCATCGCACTTATCTTCACAGATCCAACAACCACCTCAAACACAGGCATAAATCTTCCAAGTGTTCAGATACCACAGAATTTGCTTCATAGAGAAAGTCCAGGATATACACCTAAACACACTTAAAACAACCTACACTAAACAAGGGCATTCTACCAGAGAAGTAGATTACATTAAGGAAAGGACCACCCAAATATCCTGGGAGAACCTGCTTCAATACAGAAAAGCTCCCACTGACTGCACACCCCTAATAGTCACCTATCACCCCACACTGGAACCCCTATGGAGTATCATCAAATTACATTCCATACTGGATGGGGACTACATCCTGAAAGAAATCTTTCCCGAACCCCCTCTTGTGGCGTTCAAACAACCTTCCAACCCCGTCAAGCTAATCATCAAAAGCTCCCAGCAAACCAAGACACACCAACTCAAAGCGACACTAAACCCTGACAAAAAAGCAGATACAACACCTGCAGACATCTTCACTGCTATGATGATCAATACCCCCCACAATACACCTTTCAAGATCCATGAGTGCCATTCACCACATGCTGTGATAGGTATGTATCTCATCCAGTGCATCAAATGCCCCAATAACTATGTGGATGAAACAATCACTACACTCTTGAATGAACTCATTGAGAAAAACAACAAAATAAAAACACCACATCACCCATGTGTGAATACTTCTCACAGAGTGATCACTCTATATCTGATCTTTCAGTCCTTGTCCTCGAAGAAAACCTGCACAACACCTTCAAAAGGGAAGCCTGGGAACTTAAGTTCATAACTCCGCTGGACACCAAAAACCAAGCCAGAGATACTGGTTTTATGTATCATTACAACAATTTGTAGCGCATCTCACTTCCCGTTAACCTTTAGTTTCCCACTTCTCCTACAGCATATGTGAACCCTTATGCTTAACTATCCGTCACAACTTGTATTTAGTTTAGGCACTCTGGTTACTTCCCCACAGCTGAAGAAGAGCGCTCTGAAGCTCAAAAGCTTGTCCACCAACAAAATGTTGGTCCAGTAAAATATTACTTCACTACATTGTCTCAATCAAAAATAACTCTCCCATACCTATCCTAGTGACGAGCACTTTGCCCTCCAAATTAGCTGACTAGTCCTCCTGGGTATTGCAAACCAAACATCCTCCCATAACTTGCTATCTATGGTTGACAGAACCCTTTTATGTCCCCTCTTTGTAATTTGACAATCTTTGGTTGTGGCTGTAAGTAATATTATAGGATTTACTTACACCCAGCACGTTGTTAGTCATCCCAGGCCTGAAACATAATGCCACTGGGTGATGCAGATGCTGAAGTTATTCTCTTGAGCCAGTTGTTGTGAACAACCCAACAGTTGTATTCCTTGCCTCCAGAACAAAGATGTGACACTGTACCACCCTGTGGCTCCTGTTTTTCTAGCCATCACGTAGTATGTACTGAAGCATCAGCATTAAAGGAGAGGGTGTATTGTGGAGGAGAATTAAAGTAAACCATGCTAAAGCAATATTTGGGCTGGCTAAGTCATTGACTCTGTAGAGTAAGAGCCATTTCCGTACACTGGCATCAGAGTCAGTGGGTTGAGGTAAGCACCTATGGTTGGATGGACAAGATTCAAAAGCTGGCAAGCAGGAAAAATATCTTTTAAGATTTTAAAATTGACCCATTCTAGTGTATTTATTATTCTGAAAAAAATTCTAATGTGGTATTCTGAAAACACTCCGTGAAAACACTCTTTAACAGACATTGATAAATACTTGTTTATATAGTGCCAAAATGTGGTAGGTGCTTGTGGCAGGGTTCTGCTAAGAAAGCCCTAAATCAGCTCCTGCCACCCTATCCCCAATCTGGGGTGGGGGGCGGATTGGGGCTGGGTAAATAGTCAGTGCTTGCCTGGGAACTGTCGGCACCTGCCAGTCTCATTAGCAGGAGCTAAAAGGCTGGAAGGAAGAGGGCGGGGGGCAGAGACCAGGAGTGAAAGGCCAGGCCAGGCTCAGCGGGAGGAAGGAGCCTACTAGTCTGTTGCTGGTCAGGCCGATGTGAGGCCAAGCTGTGTAAATAGTGGGAAACTGGTGGTGGGGAAAGGACACAAATGCATCAGTGTGGAGCATCCCTGAGTCTTTAAGGAGTGGGGCCAGTTTGCACCCTGTTATAGTGCTCTGCAAACAAGAACACAAACAAGCTCCCTGTCAAAAGGACATTGACACCTAAATAGCTAAAGGAGGGAGAAGGCACAGAACATGACACCAGTGACTGTGCAATGATATTTAGCATGTGTTCTTGAAATGGAGTGACCTGCTCCTGTAGGGGTCAGAGGCCTGGATGTGGGCAACCCCATCCAATTAGTCCCACATTAGCTGGGTACAGAGATGGGGATTCCCCTATAAAGAGCATCTGGAAGCAGCAGAGGGAGGGAGGAGACAACCAGAGTGAAGCCAGATTGAGACTCCAGGGACTGCTGGGAATGAGCTGGCTCCAGCAGGGAAACTCGAGTCTTTGGGGAAAAAGGCTTCAGGCAGGAGACCCCGGACAGGAAAGACTGGGAATATGAACTTGATGATGATTTGGGAACTTTAATTCTGAATCTTTAACGTAATAAATCCAGCGCCGAGGAGGGCTTTGCTGAATGAGAGAAGAACCTGTGTGTGGAGTTTTTAAGAGGGGGCTGAGCTGAAGAAGGAAACTGAGACAGGGCTCTGCCAAGCAACCTCATGCCATGAGAGGATACTAGGGAGGCAAATGGCCCATTCACTGTCCTGTTAGTACCACTCTTTTTCTATTCCTGCCTTTGTTAGCATTTCAAAGAGGTTCTCAGCAAGGTTCGCAGTCCTTGTGGAAGAAATGTGTTGGGGGAGTGGAAGCACAGTCCAGGAGAGGATTTCAGACAATAGGGAGCCTTATTTATGGAAAAAGGCAAGGGGATAAGAGTGAAAGAAGGATATGAAGAGCTCATAAGATAATGTGGTTGTGGTTTTAATGGTAAACAAAGGTTTCCTTATATTAATTGCCTCTCTGTGATGATGCATACAAAAATAATGTGGTGTGGCCTACGAAGACCGTTGGTTTAACCGGAGACACAACTCCATCAAAAATATGCCCCAGTCCATGACTAGGGCTGTTAGGTGCTACCATAATACAAATGATGAATCATCATCATCATATTAAACCCAAAGAAACAATATAAATTAACCTGCAATAATCTTTCCTCTGTCTCTCTTGACTATCATGTTTTAAATCTCAAGGGCCTGATTTTCACCTCACATCAGTTTTACACAAGTGTAACTCTATTAACTTCAGTGGAGCTATTTCTGTCTTGGTTCTGACCCAAAACCTGTTGAAGCTCATGAGAGCCTTTCCATCAGGTATTTGCACAGAGTGGAGAACCAGGCCCTGACTGTGTAACTTTTTTAACTCTACAGAGAAAAATAAAATGTGAGATTTGTAAGAGTAGCACTTGTTAAGGTAGTAATGCTATGCTTGTTGTGAGTCAATAATGCATAAGAACCAAGATGGTAAATAGGGGGACTATGTGGCAAAATTTGTCTGGACAGTCTAACCTGTCCTGAGGTTCCCTTGTATTACAGAACAGCTGCACAAAAGTAGGGTTGATGCCCAGGCTAACCTTTGGTGATCAAATGGTCCTACGTGAGGAGCTTTGGGCTAGGGGCTTTTCCAACTAAAACACAGAGACTGAGGCAGGAATAGGGGGCAGTGTGTTTATGAAAGTCCAGGTGAGTCTCAAACAGGGGTGCGAGAGCTGCTTCTTGGTGAAGGGCAACGGTGATTTAGCGGAGGTTTCACCAACAGGGACTTACCCGTGTGCAGTTGGTGAGTACCTCCATTTAAGGAAACAGTTATTTTGTACATAAGCAAACAACACTAAGAAAATATTCCATTTACTGGTAATTGATTTCTACTTCAAATGAGAAACTGACCCACAAGGCCCTGAAATCTGCTACTGCTTGGCAAAGGGACACCATGCTATTTGAATGGTACTCCAAAGGCAACCCAAATCCCAGACATACTAACTAATCATTCTTCTACATATAAATACCCTATTTTGTGTGAATAGTCCTGGATTGACAGCTTAGCTGAACAGGCATGGGAAGGAAACTGCCCAAAAGATAGTTGTTTCACTTTCAGAGCAGAGGCAGTAACACTTGCACTGGTTCTGTCATATTGTGCCTGCTCTACTGAAAGCGTACTTAAATGTCCAAGCCATCCATAAGGCATCTTTCAAGGACGTTTTAGTTACAAGAAAAAGTTAAATACAGTCAGAAATGTAAGATCTTCAATATTGAGATGAAACCAGATTTCAAGTTCCAGATTGGTGTGTCATGTCACATACTTGTCATACCTAGAACATAGTCGTATGTTCTACTGGAGTCCTCTGAATGCATTGTGCTTGGGTTTTCCAGTCTACTGACATCCATTGAGTTAATGTGGGGGGGAACAGCAAGTTGGCCAAGAACAAGTATAACCAACCGACTCTTAACTATGATTTTATCTATCAGCCTAATGGCAACAGTCATCATGATAGATTTCAAATACCTTTGGAGGACAGAAATTTCCTATAATGAGTAGCCATGTGATCTTGAATAATGTACTGAGTTGACAGCTTGGAGGAAGATCCCGGAGAAAAAGCTGAAAGAGTAAAATTTTATTTCAGTCAATAGGCTAAGAAATGGCTCTCAGGCATTAACAGCTTTAAACATTTTTAAAGATTTGCCTTGTTCCACTTGTAATGAATTTTTTAAAAAAATTTCATACTGAAAACAAAGCAAAAAAATTTGTTATAAATTATTGCAGTTTTGTATGGCTTTGGATACTTAAATTGTGGTTTGCAACACATGTATGAGAAATCACCCATAGTTTATGTATTATTCTTTACTATCATATATCCCTGGAGAAAATCAGTTATTAATCTTCTCTTTAATGATAAACTTCTGCAATTTGAAAGATTTAAAGCTGGAGACTGGGTGAGGAAAGAAATGTGCTTGCACTTCTCTAACTGCTACACCAATACTGGGCTAAGTGATATGCAAAGTTATATTTTGAAAACCCCATTGTCGTGAGTGCGGTTGAATGGAAGTAAATTATGGTAGAACTCGGCCCACTGAATTAAACTGGGATGCAGAGTAGAAATCTATTTCCCTGTAAATTAAAGACAGCACTCTTTCAAGTCTCTAAACTGCCAGGATTCCAGAATATTCATTTCAAACTGTTCTGGTGGTCCAGAAAATGAGGCCACCTTACCTAGATCCTCCATTACTTTAATTGATTTCTCATCCACTTTAGAAATGATTCAGCATTTCCCTCACGATTTTCAAAACTTTCTGCTGACTTACTCTCCACCTTACCTATTTAACCTCATATCTACCTAATCCACCATGTGCACAGTCCTCTTCTATTAACATGGTCTTTTCTGTACCTTCTACACTACTGTCTACAGTCACTCTTTCATCTACGCAGTTCCATTTTCTCTTTGCCTGTGAACTTCTGAGTCCATTCCCCTCTTCAGAGCTCACCTTGAAATCAAATAAAGGCCTGACACAAAACCCAGGATTAACTGAACATTCCTGAATTTGGGGGAAGTTCAGAATCCAAACCTGGATCTAAGCTTTGGGCTTCTCTCTCTAACGGTAAGTGTGTGGCCAACTGGGATGTAAATGTTCTCCCCGCTAAGTGTTTGCATAGACCTTGCTGCCCTGCACTAAAAGTTCCATACAGTGCTTTGAAATGGGAGTAGATTAAAGTGAACTATGAAACTTTTAGTGCCCAGCAGCAGGGTCCACACAGACACTTGGGGCAGGGCAGGCTACTGCAGGGTAGATTTACATCCCAGCTTGCTGTGAACTAAGTGTTCATATACACAAGCCCTTAAATTTCACAGCTGGCCCTTATATCTCAAATGGACCAAATCAAAACCTCTAATGCATATACCCCTAAACTCTGGGGAAGTTTAGAACCTAAATCTGAATTTTGCAGCTTGGTTCTATTTCTGCTTAAATACTTCATCTTAGCCCACAATGAAGTGAAAAATACACAAACGGTTTGTTACTCTTAAGTGTTTATTGAAGGCTGAGCCCAAATTCGGGGCTTGATCCTCCATACAGTTAACTCTAGGCACAGGCCCATTGAAATCAGTGGAACTATGAGTGGTAACAAGATCTGGTAATGTTTGCAGGACTAGGTCCTTAACATTTTCCTCTAAAATTAGGTAGAATCTTCCCCTTGTCTAACAAAAGTTGCCTTTTAGCTACAGAGAGTTTGTTGCCTAATGACAAAAAAGATGGAGAGAATAGGACAGTAAATTCTTCTCTCTTATGTAGGACTAACAGTGAAGCTGTTGTGGATCCCAGTTGTATTAGGTCTCGATCCTGAACCCACAACCACACAGTGGCCCCCTTTGTCCATGTGGACTGAAGTCAGTGCAACTCTGTACAGGCATGTAATCTGCCAGCAGGACTGAGGATAGATGTGTGATTGATTTATGTATTTCAGCAGGGGAGGTGGAAAATGGTATCTAGAGGCTTAAATGAATGGCTTTTCATCAGGTTTTTATATGAGAGGACTCTCCATTCTATTCTAACTCTTTTCTGAACAATGTACAGTAATTTTCTAGTCCAGGATTTTTTCTCCAAGCATGACTCAGGTTTTGTGGATGGTCAGTCTTTAGTAGATAACATTAACAAATTTTATACAGAATACTGGAGGCTAGAAATTGAACTTGACTTGGACCTTTACATAAACAGGTGCAGAAAACTTCTTAATAGGGTAATTAGCCCTACCTATTCAGATTCAGCTTTGTAGCTGAGTGAAGTAAATAATTGATTGATTTATCCTCCATGGCCCTGAGGTATAGTTGTAGTTAATCATTTAGTTTCAAACTTTTAATTTAAGTTGGAAAAAGAGCACAGGGTTGGGAGTCCAAGACTAAACTTGGCTCTGTCGTTGACTTGCTATGTAGCCTTCTCTACTGCTCACAGTCCCTCATCTATAAAACAGGGATTATCCTACTGACAAATATGTGCATTAAGGCTTAATAAATGTTGGTAGAGCATTTAGAGCACTTTGAGCATGTAAAAGAGCAGAAAGAAGGATCTGACTACTGATGCCTTGTGTCCTCATCTTGTTTCATCTTGTTTTTATTTAATATCCTGTCACTGCAATTCACTGTGCAAAGGCATTAGCACAGCACCCAGCTGTCTTCAGTGGGGTATCCAGACACAATGGCATATCTGAATACTATCAGTTGCAGGAACAGGGCCTTATTCTGGCTCTTGAACCCTAGTTCCGATACTATGCTCAGAACATGTAAGCACAAGTCAAGGTTCTAGCCAGATAGCATTTTATTACTATGGAGAAGACAGGCACATACTGTACAGCCCATAGACATGAACATAAGATTGCTATAAAACTCTTTAGAACTTAGTGCAAAACAAGGGTTTGATTGTGATATCTTTATTCATACTGAATAGTAAGTAACAGCAGTGCTTCTCAAACTAGGGCCGCTGCTTGTTCAGAGAAAGACCCTGGCAGGCTGGGCCGGTTTGTTTACCTGCTGCATCTGCAGGTTTGGCCAATTGCAGCTCCCACTGGCTGCGGTTCACTGCTCCAGGCCAATGGGGGCTGCTGGAAGTGGTGGCCAGTACGCCCCTCAGCCTATGCTGCTTCCTGCAGCTCCCACTGGCCTGGAGCGATGAATCGCAGACACTGGGAGCTGTGATTGGCCGAACCTGCAGATGCAGCAGGTAAACAAACTGACCTGGCCAGCCAGGGGCTTTCCCTGAACGAGCGGCGGCCCTAGTTTGAGAACCACTGCATTACAGCGTAAGTATGTTCAGTCCCACGGAAGTCAAGGGGACTACTTGTGATCTAAGATACTACTGAATGAGAGCAAAGACATCACAACGGGACCCCACATTTGAGGCAGAGGAACATAAAGCGAGATTGTGAGTGACTTATTCATACCGGTGAGTAGTTGTACCTATGAGCAGTCCAATTTCAGTCAATATCACTCATGGAAGTAAATACCAATATAAGTAAAAGGCTCACTACCAGGCCCGTAATATTTCACAGTTATTGAAGTTATCTGCAAAATATCTAAAGCACAGTTTTTCGTAAGTTTTGCTAACTGTAGAAATTTTTTCTACAGAGGCTTATCCTTGCATTGGCAAATGTTTTACAATAATCAAAACAAAATATTTGTAGATATCTGTCCATAGCCTTAGCTATGTAAACTGGCACAGCTCCATTAAGTTCAATCAACAGAGGTATGGTGACTTATACCCTTGTCACTAAAGATGTAGTTTTCTTTCTGGGAAACACCAAAATCCATTGCTGATCTGCTGTGACAGGCTGGTTTTAATACATGCAGGAAAAAAAGAGAGCATGGCAGAACAGTGTAATAATGAAAACAATATTAGAAGGAGAAAATTGGCTGGAAAATCCATTTGCATGAGGAATATCCTTCCCAAAATTAATTACGGCCCTGAACTTGAGAAGCTGAAGACACACAGTGTGGTAAGACTATAATATTTTTCATTTCTTGTCTTTCATAAAATATGATTCTTTCTTGGATCAAAAAAATTACTGTAATCTTGCAGTAAAACAAATTGTGGGCACGCTGCTTCTACATAAGAAATAATAAAAAGTGTTGATGGGTTCAATTCCCTGAACTTCCTGTGTGGCCTTGGGCAAGTTATTTAGCCTCTCTGTGCCTCAGTTCCCCACCTCTAAAATGGTCATAGTAGTACTCCCCTACCTCAGAGGGGTGTTGTGAGGGTAAATACATTAAAGACGGTGAGGTGCTCAGATACCATACTAATGGGGGTAATATGTACAGTGTAACCGCACTGTAATGACAGTTTAATTCCACTACCCTTATTATAAAGTATGGACAAAAAAGTTGACTTGCTAGCATCTTTTGTAAACAGCAAAAAAGTAGAATTCTAGTGGAGAAGCTAAGGGATGTGGCAAAATATTTTCAGTTAAAAGCACAGTGAAGAACAAAGTCACCTCTTACATGCTTTTCAAATCATTTTTGGTTCATCAGCCAAATGAAAGAAACATGTTTTATCACTGTCATTTTAAATCAAACTTTAGTATTGCTAATTCCAGATTTATAATGGAGAACTTACCTTCCGACATGAGATTTTCTTCAAACATGATGTGCAGAAGAAATCTACCCTGGTTCCTTCTATGAAGGATGGGTAATTAGTCATTATGCAATAAGACAGATTTAAAAGTTTATTAGAAAATATTAAAGAAAGGTGATACAAAGAGTTGGATGTGTCAGTCATTAGTCATCGGGTGAAACATACAGAGTATGAGGGGACGCTGGCAATTGGTTATGGTTCAGCATATAATACAATAAACTACAATAAATTCCTTGAGAGAGATCTCAAAATGAGAGAGAAAAAGAATCAGTGTTGCGACATTTATCACCGTTTTTTCTTCGAGTGATTGCTCATGTGCATTCCAAAATAGATGTGCATGCTCGCCATGTGCACCAATGCCAGTTTTTCCCCTAGTGATCCCTGAAGTGGCATCTCTATGGTGCAGTATAAGGGGCACTGCACACTCCCCCCACCCTCAATTCCTTCTTGTCACCAGTGAAAGTGCATTGGAACTGCTCTGCTCCAGCTTGGCTGCAGCTTTCCTATTGAACTCTTGTTCGTTTATAGTTAGTAGTACCTGTAGTTAAAGTAGTTTAGAGTAGTGTTAGTTTAGTTTAGTGCACCCGGGTGGGGGCAGTCCCTTTGCCCCAGGCTTTAAGTTGTGCAACACTTGCAGGCGGCTGATGCCAGTGAGTGATCCATACATGGACTGTTTACACTGTCTGGGGTAAATCCATCTCAGCGATCACTGCAAGATTTGCAGATCTTTCAGGTCTCGGACAAGAACGAAAGGGACATTTTGGCTCCGATCCATTCTGATGGAGTCGATGTTGACCCCGACTCCAGTGCATCGCTCCGAGTCGGCACCGAGTACTGCGGTGTCCATGCACGGTGACCCTTCAGTGCCTTCCACCAGTCGGCACCGCTCCCCATCTATGGTGCATGCCAAGAAGGCTAAGAAGAGGTCTTCTCCACCAAGAAAACGTAGCTAGACTGGGGAGAGACTAGACCCACGTTAGACAGTTCTTGATTCCTGTCCGCCTCTAGGCCTCCGACTCAGGTTGAGTGGAGCATCCCAGCCCACTCGGAGGCCCTGCAAGCAGCCTGGGACATTATGTCTCTGCCAGTACCACCCCCGTTGGCTCCCCAGTCCACAGGCAAGCCACCGCTTGGATCTCCGCAGCTGCTGCCTGATCAGTACCATTCGCAGTCTAGGGAATGTTCCCAACGCCGTTTGCCAATCAGCGACTGCCCCATGTACAGTCTGCGTTGGTCCCCATCAACCCCTACCAGGTTGTGTGGCTGGGTTCTGACTGGCAGGGGTTCCAGGCACCGCTCTGCCTCAAGGGACCATAGACCTCGCGAGGAGAGCTGGCCATGTCGAGACCAGGATAGATGGCACCGGAGGTCCTTTTCTCTGAGAGGCCATTGTAGCCCATCATGATACAGTCATCGATGCCACCCCATTGCAGCACCGCTCCCGCAGTCCTTGGCGTTGATCACCGGCACCTTGCCATCGCGGATCCGCCCACTGGAGCCAATCGCAGAGCAGCTGCTACCGGCCATACTCCCACTTCTCCATGCCGAGATCACTTTCTCGTAGTTGGCACTGTTCCCAACACCGCTGCTCTTCCTGGTTCCAGGACAGCAGCAGGTCGTACGCCAGTCCAGCCTCCCTTCATAGTCATCAGTTGACGGGACAGGCTAGTCAGCCTGAACAGCCTGCTCCGCCAGTGCCACAGCAGGTGCAGTGGCACCAGGCTCCTTGGCTGGCACCGTGGTACCAATGGGCGCTGTGGCCCCAACGCAGCCTCCGGTGGTGGCTCGCTCGGTGGCCAGAGCCTCGGAGGGACCACTGGCTTCTCTATCTCGGCCTCACAGAAAGGAGTCGGTGGAGCATTCATCTCCAGTTCTGTGCCAGGAGAGCGACCAAGTGGTGGGACCTGCAGCACTGGTGAGTATTGCACCCCCATCATCATTCTTCCCTGATGAGGTGATTACAGCCCCTCCTCCATCTGTTCCACAGGAGGACTCTAAGGCCTGCCAGGAACTGTTGAAAAGGGTGGCATTGAGCCTCAACCTTCAAGCCGAGGAGGTTGAGGAGCTCTCAGACTCCCTCTTCAACATCCTCTAGGCCTCGGCGCCAGGCAGGGTGGCCCTCCCACTCAACAAAAGAGTGGTGAAAATTTCAAATGCCTTGTGGTAAACCCGGGCTTTCTTGCCCCCCATCTCTAAGAGGGTGGAACGGAAGTACTTTGTGCCTGCCAAGGGGCATGAATACCTGTACACTCACCCTGCCCCAACTCCCTAGTGGTCGAGTTGGTCAACCACAGGGAGAGGCAGGGCCAACCAGCCCTTACTCCAAAAAATAAAGACTCAAGGAGGCTGGACTTATTTGGGAGAAAGGTTTATTTGTCCTCGGGTTTCCAGTTAAGGGTGGCAAACCATCAAGCCCTCCTGGGGCAGTATGAGTTCAATTTGTGGGGCTCTCTACCCAAATTTGAGGACTCCCTCCAGGAGCATGACAAGAAGGAGTTCAAAGCTCTGGTGGAGGCTACAGCGGCTGCCAGGGCGACCCTGCAGGCAGCGTCGGATGCCGTGGCTACAGGTGCACAGTCCCTGGCCTCCATGAAGAGGGCACTGTGACTCCTGCTATCTGGGCTGTCCAGAGATGCACAGAACTCCTTGCAGGACCTTCCATTCGATGGCAGGGTCCTGTTTGTGGGACAGATATGAAATTGCATGGCCTGAAAGCTTCCCGCATAACACTTAAGACACTTGGCTTCTATGTCCTGGTTCCGGCCAGGACCAAGTTTAAGCCTCAGCAGGCTCCCATCCAAGCCACCCTCTCTAAATATGAGCCCCCTTATAAAAAGTCTTGGGACTATAAAGAATGCTCATAGAGGCAGTCCTGGTCTGCCCCCCAGTCAGAGCCTTCCAAGGACAAACGGGAGGGAAAACGTCAGTTTTGATGGGAAGCCCAGGGGCGACTTACCAGTTCATACCAGGGATCCACCCAGTTGTGTGCTTTTCTCTCAGAGTGGTCGTGGCTGACCTCAGACAGTTGGGTCCTCAACATCATCTCCTGGGGCTACACTCTCCAGTTTACCTCTACCCCACTCAACCACCCTCCATCCCCGTCCCTCCTGGGGGACCCCTCTCATGAGGTCCTGCTCAAGCAGGAGGTGGCCTAGGAGCAGTGGAAGTGGTGCCAGCAGAGTTCAGACACAAGGGATACTACTCCCGCTATTTCCTTATCCTGAAGGCCAAGGGGAGGCTGGTCAAGGGCATCTCCAGGTCACAGGTGCGGGTTCATGTGGTGCTCCACCTGTGCATGTGTACCACCCTAGTCCTGTTGGTAAATGACACCAAGTCCATGTCAGTCCCAGTGCAGTGCATACAGTTTATTGGGGCAGTCCTGGATGCGACATTGGCCACAACCTCCCTCGCACCGGACAGATTCAAGACCCTAAAAGGGCTCACAGACACAGTCACAAGGTTTCCCATGATCACAACCAGAGCATGTTTGCAGCTCCTGGGTCACATGTTGGCATACATATATATGGTTCGCCAGGCCAAACTCAAGATGAGGTCCCTCCAGCTCTGGTTGGTCTCGGTATTCTCCCAGTCCAGAGACAGGATGGACAAAGTCCTCACTGTGCCCGAATCAGTGCTTGCCTCCCTACAATGGTGGTCCTCCCTGGGGAACATGCCCCACAGGATCCTGTACAGGGGTAGGCTGGTGGAGCTGGTGTCCAACGCTTTGGACTTGGGGTGGGGAGTCCATGTGAGGAACATTCAGACCCAAGCTCTCTCATCTGTGCAGGACCTTGCCCTGCATATAAATGTCAAGGAGCTCAGGGTGGTCCGGCTGGCATGCGTGGCCTTCCGCTTGCACTTGGAGAGCAGAGTGGTCAGGGTTCTCACGGACAACATGGTCTCGATGTTTTACATCAACAGGCAAGGCGGGGCCCGCTCCTCTGCCCTCTGCCAGGAGCCCTCAGGCTGTGGGACTTCTATATAGCCCATGACATTTGCCTACAAGCCTACCACTTACCAGGCACCTGGAACCTGTGGGAGGAATGCCTGAGCCAAGACTTCTCATCTCAGCACGAGTGGTCACTACACCCAGAGATGGTGCACAAGATTTTCCAAGATTGGGGAACTCCCCAGGTGGCCCTGTTCACAACTCAGCAGAACCACTGGTGTCCCCGCTTCTCCTCCAGGGGGGTTGGATGTGGGCGCCATCTCTGATGTCTTCCTCCTATCCTGGTCGGGCCAGCTTCTCTATGCCTTCCCTCCAACCCTGCTGATTGGCAAGGTCTTGGAGAAGATTAAAAATGGACAGGGCCCGGGTCCTCCTGATTGACCCGGCATGGCCCAGGCAGCATTGGTACAGGACTCTTACGAGCCTGAAGGTCGCCCTGCCATGGCCATTGCCATCCCTCCTGGACCTGCTCTCCCAGGACCAGGGCCGCCTCCTCCACCCCAAACTAGTGGCACTCCACCTCAAGGCATGGCTGCTCAATGGTTAGGCTGGGAGGAGAGGACGTGCTCGGAAGGGGTTCAGCACATCCTCCTGGAAGGCAGACAGCCTTCCACGTGTCGGGCCTACCTGG
Source organism: Chelonoidis abingdonii (assembly GCF_003597395.2). Taxonomy (NCBI): domain Eukaryota; kingdom Metazoa; phylum Chordata; order Testudines; family Testudinidae; genus Chelonoidis; species Chelonoidis abingdonii. The sequence goes on from NC_133771.1 coordinate 173,555,523, forward strand.
CAAAGTGGTCTCAGTTTTCCCAGTGGGCAGGTTATTGGGGTGTTTCACCCATGGCTGCTCTGATCCAACTCATTTTAGACTACCTCCTTCACCTTAGAGCCCAGGGCCTAGCGCCCTTGCCCGTCAAGGTGCACTTGGCGGCCATATTGACCTTCCACCTGCTAGTGCAGGGACACATGGTATTCTCCCATGCTATGACTGGTTGATTCCTCAAGGGATTGAATCATCTCTTCCCTTACATTAGGCCCCCAGTCCCACAGTGAGACTTGAACTTGGTGCTGGCCTGGTTGACGGGTCCCCCATTTGAGCCACTAGCTACGTGCTCCTGGTCGCACCTCTTGGAAGATAGCCTTCCTGCTGGCAATTATGTCAGCTAGACAGGTCTCAAAGCTCAGGGCCCTGACCCGAAAACCCCAGAACACAGTGTTCCATAAGGATAAGGTCCAGCTCTGACAACATCCGTCATTCCTCCCCAAGGTGGTCTCCACCTACCACATGGGTCAGGACATCTTCCTGCCGGTGCTCCATCCCAAGCCCCCTGTGTCCAGTGAGGATGCCGCCTCCACATGCCGAATGTGCGACAGACTCTGGCCTTTTACTCGGAACAGACAAAGCCATTCAGGAAGTCCTCGCAACTGTTCATCGCATCGGCCAAGCACATGAGGGGTCAGCCAATCTCTACTCAGCGGCTCTCCTACTGGATCATCTCGTGTATTCATACCTGTTATGACCTGGCAGGGATCCCTCTTCTCCCACTGCCACTGATTATAAGGGCACACTCAACTAGGGTGCAAGCCTCATTGCTGCCTTTTTAGCCCATGTTCCCATACAGGACATTTGTAGGATTGCCACATGGTCTTCCGTTCAGATGTTCACCTTGCATTATGCGATCATCTCCCAAACCAGGGAGGACACTGGGTTTGGCAGGGTGGTAGTCCATCCTGAGAGTCTGTGAACTCCTACCCACCTCCAACAGATATAGCTTGGAATCACCTATTGTGGAATACACATAAGCAATCATTCGAAGAAGAAAAGACAGCTTTTCCGTAACTGGTGTTCTTCAAGATGTGTTGCTCATGTCTATTCCACATACTGCTCTCCTTCCCCTCTGTCAGAGTTGTCTGGCAAGAAGGAACTGAGGGTTGGGGGAGTGCGCAGCGCCACTTATACTGCGCCATAGAGGCGCCAGTCCAGGGGTTGCTACGGGCAATCCCCTATGGATACTGCTAGGGGGAAAACTTCTGGCACTGGTGCATGGGGTGAGCGCACACACCTATTGTTGAATGAACATGAGCAACACATCTTGAACACCAGTTACAGAAAAGGTAACAGTCTTTTATAGCTCATTCCTGGTCCTATGTTTCCTAGATAGATTTTCTGATATATAATAATATGCATCCTTTTTAGACAAGAAATATTCTGTACTTGCATCCAAAGAAAACAATACGCAGCATCACTGCTGGATTTAACAGAGGCAGGAGGCTTTCTAGATTTCCTTTAGCTAAATCTGCATTGCTAGGTAGAAAATTCTGAGTCTCAAGTTTTTAAAGAGATTGGACTAAGCCATGTTTAAAATAATTCATACACAAACTTTACACAGATGATGGAAATTAATCCAGAAATTAGACTCTGTTCAAACATGAGTCTGAAAATTCTGCTTGCCTTTTCAGTAAGCAATGGGACTACAAGTGCTTAAAGTTACACACATGTTAAGCGTTTTGCTGGGTCCTCTGTGCAAATCTCAATGTAGGCTTAATATGGGGCTACTACAGATACCTCTAATATCTTTTAACTTGTTTATTTTTTCAACTTAATAAAATGTTTGAAGATTTAAAACAAAACAAAAAAATCCCCAGTAAAATTAGCTGATTTGTCACCATGCAAAAACTGAACTACTTCCCCTATCTTCAACCTAACTCCCAATGAGTTGCCCAAGAAGATACTTCCCCTGGGTCACAGTGAAAGCTGTTGCTTCTATTTAAAAAAGAATTAATGTCAAAGCTTGTTCACCAAGAATTGGAAATATTATAGTGCCTATGGCATATAATGAGCCGTGTTTTCTCATGTTAAACTAGATAAGCCACCAACAACTCTCCCAAAGGACAGACTAAGAGGAAATGATTGAAGAGTTACTTTTGCTTCTTTAGAACAATTATGTCATTTTACAAGTCGTTTCCAGCTCAATTTAGTCTAAGGAAAACTGGTGACACTGGAATACATCTCTCAAATAATATCACAAACATTAGCTTCAAGCCCTGAGGAAGAGCTCTGTGTGGCTCAAAAGCTTGTCTCTCTCACCCACAGAAGTCAGTCCAATAAAAGATATTACCTCACCCACCTTGTCTCAGCTTCAAGATACAGTTATCTGCTTTTTTAGCATGGCTCTTTTTCAGCATGGCTCTTTGAAGAGCTCTAGCAGGGCTCTTTGAAGTGAGAGCAGTGCAGTTTTTGATTGACTAGGCCAGCGATTAGAAGCAGCTGAGTGAGAGGGATTGAGTCACCCATCCTAGCTGTGTGTGGGGCCCACAATTTAAAAAGCACACAGGCTCTCAGTGGCTGGTAAGAAGAAGGCAGCTGGGAGACTAAGAAATGTTGCCAGTGGAGGAAGGCAGGAAGGTAGGTATTCTACAAGAAAGCCACAATGGTAGGAAAATGGCATATCACCAACATCACTGCCAGCTCTTCCTCTGCCTGCAATTGTGGACCCCCCACCAGATAGGCTTCCACTTAAGCCCTAGTTTTGACTCGCCGGGAATGTGGCCTGCATGTCCCCAACGGCAAAAGTCAGGTGGGGAAAGCCATCTGGTGTGAGAGGTGTCTGTTGGTGGAGTTCCTCAGGAAGCAGGTAAGACAGCTGCAGGAGGACATGGCTTGTCTGTGTTGCATCCAGGAGCATGAGGAATTCCTTGACAGGGTGCATGTGGAAACATCTGAGACAGGATGTTAGGTGACTATAGATAACTACAGCAGCACCAGAGAAAGAAGAACCAGCTGCTCTAGGGGAGAAGACTGGCTGCTGGCCACTTTGCTCAATGGACTGTGCTCCACCTCACCCACACCAAAGGTTTCCTGTCCATGGAGGTGAAGAACGGATATGCTGTACTGGCAACAGAAGGTGAGGAGTAGACCCCAATGGCTAAAGAGGAGCCACCTGCCTCCAAAGCTGGGAGGCTCACAGCCACGGCACCCAAGAGGAGGAGGTGTAGGCTGTTGGTGGTTTGGGACTCCCTTCTGGGGTGGGGGAGGCATCCATCTCCCAAACTGACATGATGACCCAGTATGTGTGCTGCATGCCTGGAGCTTATGTTTGAGATGTCACAGAGTGGTTGCTGAGGCTCATCCATCCCTCTCACTGCTATTCCATGCTGCTCATCCACATGGACAATAATTATACTTCCCAGTATTCCCCTGCACAGAACAGCTGTGAGAAGGACTCTTGCGGGCAGGTTGTGTTCTCATCTATCCTTCCAGTTGAGGGTAAGGGCCCAGTGAAATGTGAATACTGGAGATGAACACATGGCTGCACAGATAGTGTTGATGGGAGGGCTTTGGGTTCCTCAACCATGGGATGCTGTTGTGGGAAGAAGGTTTGCTGGGAAGAGAGGGGGGTCCACTTGACTAAGAAGAAGAACAACAGCTTTGCACACCAACTAACCTACCTAGTGAAGAGGGCTTTAAACTAAGCTCAGTGAGGGCAGATTACAAAAGCCACAGGTAACCATAAAAAGGCAACCTTATGAGAAGGCTAGATGTTGTTGCGGATGTGGAAAATTATAATAGTGTCCTAGAAGCAACAAAAGGGAAATCAGTGGGGGAATCTGCTCCACATCTTAGGTGTCTATACATGAATGCAAGGATATGGGGAATGAACTGGAAGTATTAGTCCATAACCTAAATTAGAACTTAATTGGAATCACAGAGACTTGGTGGAATAAGTCTGTCATGACTGGAATATCAGTATTGAGGTGTATAGGTTGCTCACAAAGGACAGGCAGGAAGGACCTGTTGCATTATGTATCAATATATACACTTGTTCTAAGGTCCAGAAGGAGATAAGAATGCTTCCTCTGCTGCGTCAGACCATCTCACTAGATCAGGTCCACGGGCTTTCACTAGGTCTGTCAGGGGACTTGCCCTTGTGGAAAAGTGGGGGATAAATCATCGGTAATACCCCACTACACCTAGAAATGCCCGGACTTGTTTCTTGCAACGTGGTCGGGGCCAGTTTTGGATGGCCTCCAACTTGTTCACTTGGGGTTTTACCAGATCTTTTCCCACAATGTAGCCAAGATATTTGGCCTCTGTAAACCCTACAGTGCACTTGACAGGGTTTGCTGTAAGGCCAGCTCACGTGAGGGTATCAAGGACTGCCTCCACCTTCTCTAGGTGGGTTTCCCAGTCTGGGGTATGAATGACACAGTCATGTACGTAGGCAGCAGCATAACTGTTATGCGGGCGTAAATGCTTGTCCATGAGGCCTTGGAAAGGAGCTGGGGCCCATGTAGTCCAAAAGGGAGGACAGCATATGAAAAAGACCCTGTGGCGTAAGATGAGTTCTTTTCTTTTGTCTTCTGCAGGGGAATCTGCCATCCCTTTGGCTAAGTAGTATACCAGGCATTCCCCAGATGATCCCTAGCTCATCTATGGAGGTATGGGGTACGCGTCGAACTGGATACTCCATTTAAGTCGCCGGAAGACGTTGCAAAACCTTGTGGTGCCATCTAGGTTTGGGCACCACATGATTGGGCTGGACACTGACTGTGGGACTTCTTTGATGATCCCAACTCCAGCATTTTTTTACTTCTGCTTTTATTTCCTCCGTTTGGCGTGGCCACCGATAGGCCTCACCTATGTTATTTGGCCCCAGGGTTCGTGACAATGTGGTGAATGTCTCAGTTGTTCGAGTCTGGTTTTTGTCGAAACCATCTTGGTTCTGGAAGATCATCTCAGACACCTCATTCTTCTGGTTGGTGTCTGGGAGATACTCTCACCTGTTTGGAAGGCTTGTTTTCCTGGATAGTTATGCATGCCTCTTGTGCATGCCAGGGTGTCAGAAGGTTGAATTATAAATCTATTCTTGTTTTCGCGTCCTGGCTGGGCCTTGTAGTTACTTCCCCATGGGTTCAATCACTCAGTAGGCCCCTGCCATTGGCAGAAGTTTGCTTTTCTGCGGGTACCAACACATCACACGTCCCTGTTGGAGACTGTCGACTTTTGCCTGGCATTTAATAGGTTCCTGGCCCATGTGCCTTTTCCAAATGTCCGACAATAGGGGTGACATGGGCTATTCGGTCTCGCATCTGTAGTACATGTTCTATTATATTTCCCCTCATTGGTTCCTCTCCCAAATCTCTTTGGCGATATCTAGTAGGCCACAGGGTGATGTCATAAATAACTCGAATGGGGCAAACCCAGTTGAGGCCTGAGGTACTTCCGGATAGCGAACATAAGGTAGGGCAGTAGGGTGTCCAATCCATCCCGTCCTGAATTACCACTTCTATAATAGCCTAGAGGGTTTGGTTAAATTTCTACAACCATCAGTCTGCGGATAGTAACGGAATTCGCCAAGGGTCTTTCAATTTTTTTATATGGATGCAGCGTACCGAGGTCTTTCATTAGCTTTGACATTAACATAATGGATTCCTGTCTGTTAATATCTCTTTGGTAGCTCTCCACTCGGGCAAAGATCCCACCCACTTTTGGCTATTATGCATTTAGAAGGCCGGTGTTCCCGCAGGGTGACGGTTCAGGTTAGCGAGGTAAGCAGTGTCCAAAACACAAGCATAATATGGATACCAGACAGTCTTCTCCGGGGTCCCATCTTGTCCATGGCTATTCGTCAAAGGGGACCTCATGATGGAACGGGTACTAAAGGTGCCAGGTGGGACGGGGACTGGCAGCTACCTCTGGCAGGAACGCACAGTACCTTCGCACTTCATTCAATATCTCCAAAGCCAGAAGAACGATACGTAGGATCATTCCTAGAGGTTTCTCTACCCCTAATGTGCCCCCAAAATGATGGCATGTGACTAAGCACTTAAATCAGCGTTTGCTGGTTTTTGGTACTAAAGACTGCTTATCTTTGCCCCTTACTGGTAACAAGCCCAGTTAAGAGCTTCCCTCTCTTGCATTATGATGAGCTAGGCTGGTCCCTGAGTTTCCTTCCATGTGACCCATCTATTTTGTGATCACTCCTTTCCACTGTAATGTATGTCGTACTTGGGTCTTCAAGCCTGGTCCCATCCCAAATTGCTCTTCTGAGCTTAATCGGTCGTAGAGGGCCCAGTCTCTGTTGCCCTCTACTGGTCCCAGCAGTCGTTAGGGTGGCGTCAGACTCAGGTGCTTCTCCCTCCTCGGTGGCCTCTTTTCACGCTGCTTGTGGTCCACCTACACAAATGACTCTCGTGTGCTTATGGGCCAGTATTTGGGTCCCAAGGCCTTACGTGCTCTTGCCCTTTTCGACCTCTACTCTTTGGATCGGAAAAAATCTGGGGATATTTCGAGAAGACTGGTGGTTGACAGACTACTGGGATGCCTCACAACTTCAAGGGTTCCCTTTTCCTCCAATCCTCCTGGGCTGGGAGTAAGTTCCAAACTGGAAGTCCCATCCTAGTAGTATCGGATATGGAGTTTAGGGCTACACCTGCTGCTACGTTACAGTAGTTTTCCCCTGAATCTCGAGTTTAACTGGGATGGTGGGGTAATAACAACGTCCCATGGACGCTGGTTATCTGTATGCTTAGCTGCAACAGCTGACTAGACGGCTCCGAGACAGACGCGTGATAGCACTCCCAAATCAACCAGTGCCTGTGGTCGTCTACCCATTTATTTTGCTGGTCTGGTGTCATATGTGGGGGTTAGTGAGACCCACAAGGTGGATTAGGGAGCATGGGTCTGCCGAGTCTCCCAGGTTACACTGCTAGTTCTCTCAGCATTGAGCAATGTGCCAGCTATATTCCCCCTTCCCCGCAGGCATAACATCTGTATGGAGCCAGGCATTCCCGTCTCTTGGTTTGGGAATCTTAACATAATGATCCTTTCCCTCATCTGCTCCGCTCTTGTGGACTCTGATGGGCCTTCAGCCTTCTCTTTTTCCACTGGGCCTCCTGGTGGCCCATCACCGAGCTCAGGCTTTGCGTGGCTGCTAGTTTAACCAGGGTGCCTCTTACTTAACGTTGGTCAGTCCCTCGCCGTCTTACCCTTGCTTACCACGTGCAAACTCATCATAGGTGAAGGGTTCATTCTGGCTTACCGGCAGGGCAGAAGGTCTGGCAGTAGCCCCTCATGTTCAGTCGATGATCCAGGACTCTAGCTATCGCTTCCGACTCGGACTTCCCATTCGCAACGACTTTCGTGTGCAGATGGATGAGGTCAATACAGTGGGAAAAACCGTGGGGGTTTTTTGTTTTTCCTGGTGACTCCTCTGAACTGCGGGCCACACTGCAGTTGATTCCCCAGATCGGCAGGATCTCTCGCTTTCAGCTGGGGGTAGTCTGCTGCAGCTCTTCCAGGCAGATCATAGTAGGCTTCTGGGCCTCCCCACACAGGACTGGGGGCAAGGATGCCAGACACATGATGTAAGGCCAGGCTTCCCATAGGGCTGTCCTCTCAAAGGCCAAAGGTATGCCTCACTCAATCCTCACATCATTTTCTGCAACATGGGCTGGCCGTATGATCTGCGTCCATCATGGCCGGGTTCAGCTCTGGTAAGGGTCTTCCTGGTTTACTGGTTCCGCAACATACTCTGTCTTGAGAAGCCTGGTCATCATCTCCAGGCGATTAGCTCTCTATTGCAGTCGCACTGTCTCCTGTTGGGCAGCTGCCTGGAACGGGTAGCCTCTGCTGGGACCACCATAGCTTGTATAAATGCTGTACAGGTCACCCTTTGTGGTGAAAAAAAAACCCCTCTTACTTTTTTTTTTAATCACTCTCCTTCTCTCCGCGCTGTTGCACACCAAATCCCACTTTGAACCAGTTGTGACAAAGTTCCTCCACAACTTAGTGGGGTCCTGCGCTTTGCAGATTGCTCACTTAGAGATCTTCCCACAGCGGGTCACTCATCTGTGTTTGATCAGGAGTTGGGAGTTTGGGGGAACGCCGGGCCGCCCTCTAACTCCGGGTTCTAGCCAGGGCCTGGGATTGGCACCTGTCTATAGTACCTCCTGTAACGCTGCATGACAGCACAATTCCCAGGGCTGATTTCTCATGGCCTCCTCAACACACACTTCTTTATCCTCACTCACAGGACCTTACTCCGTGGTGTTGATAATGCTGTAATCTTAGTCTCGCAGCACACACTTCTACCTCTCAACTCCTTGTGCTCTGCTCCAGCCCTCACACACACTTCCCTCCTCTGGCTTCCCCCTTCTGACAGAGTGAGCCTCCTTTTATAACCCAGGTGCCTGATTAACTGCCTTGATTGAAACTGCAGGTGTTCTAATCCAGTTGTCTGCCTGAATTTGGTTCTAGCAAGTTCCTGATTACTCTAGTGCAGCCCCTGCTCTGGTCACTCAGGGAACAGAAAACTACTCAGCCAGTGACCAGTATATTTGCTCTCTACCAGACTCCTGTACCCCACTGGCCTGGGTCTGTCACAGCACCTAGAGGATAATAGGATTATAAGGAATAGCCAGCATGGAATTGTCCAGAGCAAATCATGCCAAGTCAAACTAATTTCCTCCTTTGACAGGGTTACTGGCCTAGTGGATTGTGGATGGGGGAAGCATTAGATATGATATATCTTCATTTTCAGTAAGGTTTTTGACACAGTTCCACATGACATTCTTATAAACAAACTATGGAAATGCAGTCTAGACAAATTTATTTTCAGGTGGGTGCACAAGTGGTTGAAAGACCATACTCAAAGAATAGTTACCAATGGTCACTGTCACTGGGAGGATGTATTTAGTGGGGTCCCATACGGGTCAGTTCTGGGTCTAGTACCATTCAAAGTTTTCATTAATTACTTGAATTGTAGAGTGAAGAGTACGCTTATAAAATTTATTGATGACACCAAACTAGGAGAGGATACAAGCACTTTGGAGGACTGGATTAGAATTCAAAATGACCCTGACAAATTAGAGAATAGGTCTTAATTCCACAAGATGAAATTCAATAAAGACAAGTGCAAAGTATTAACTTTAGGAAGGAAAACTCAAATGTATAACTACAAAATGGGAAAGAACTGGCTAGGAGGAAGTACTGTTGAAAAGGATCTGTGGATTACAGTCGTTCATACACTGAATGAGCCAACAATGGGATGCAATTGCAAAAAAGGCTAATATCATTCTGGGGTGTATTAACGGGAGTGTTGTATATAAGACACTGGAGGTAATTGTCCTGCTTAACATGGTATTAGCAAGGCCTCAACTGGAGTACTGTGTCCAGTTCTGGGCACTACACTTTAGGACAGATGTGGACAAATTGGAGAGAGTCCAGGGGAGAGTACACAACAAAAAATGAAAAAGTTTAGAAAACCTGACCCATGAGGAAAGGTTAAAAAACCCATGGGTATGTTTAGGCTTAAGAAAAGAAGAATGCCGGGGGATCTCATAAGTCTTCAAATATGGTAAAGGCCGTTATAAAGACGATTGTGATCAATTGTTCTCCACATCCTCTGAAGTTATGACATGTAGCAGGGGGCTTAAACTGCTGCAAGGGAGATTTAGGTTGGATATTAGGAAAAACTCTCTAACTCTGGAATTGGTTTTCAAGGGAAGGTGCAGAATCCCAATCATTGCAGGTTTTTAAGAATATGGACAAACACCTGTTAAGGGATCATATAGGTTTACATGGTCCTACCTCAGTGCATGGAGCTGGACTTGATGACTTCTCAAAGTCTCTTCCAGCCCTACATTTGTATGATTCGAGATTTCATTATCCTCCTTGTAACAGAAGAAGAAAAAAAGTGAAGTCCCCTTGGAAATACTCTCAATACTGGCTCCTTGGGATGAGAGTTTTGCGTAAGGACGGACTGAGGGCAGTATTGTTGTTGTTATTATTACTGTTGTTTAGACTGTGGAAGCACTCACCATGTGCCAGATGCAATCCACACACATACAGACAGACAGTCCTTCCCCAGAAGTGTGTACACTAAATGGATGCAAGTCAGGAGAAGGGGTTATGGTTAGGCAGCAGGTGTGCTGAGATCACTGCTTATCATCCCTATATTGTCTCATAGGGACTTACGCTCCCCCATCTATCTGTACTCACCTGTTGTCTCTTGTCGTATACTTGGATCATAAGCTCTTTGGGGCGGGGTCCATCATTTTGGGCTGTGTTTGTACAACACCTAGCAAAATAGGGTCCTGGTCCACGACTAACGCTCTTAGGTGCTACTAGGTGTACACAGAACAATAATAATGACCTATCAGCAGAGACACCACAGTGATGGCTCCTATACACATTGATAGAGCCTCTTATTTGGGTTTTTTTATTTAATTGTGTAATTATCCCCAGCTACCCTCTTACTGAGTGATTATTTCTGTGGAGATTTTCAGGGATAACCCTGCAGGAGGAGCTCTGGCAGGCACTGCACCTGAGACAGCTCCCAACCATAGTGCAGCCTGATTCTCCAGGTGTGAAAAAGCAATGTGTCTGCTGCAGTCCCCTTCAGGGAATGCAGCATACGTTCCCCTGTGCAGGTGGCAAGCTTTGGTGGCTATTGTGAGGAAACCTGTTGTGAGGGGAGTGGCCTGTTCTCTGCCCCCTATGTTCTCCACCTTAGGGGCCCTAACAGGCAGCAGTCCCTGTACTAAGAGAGTACATGGCTCTGACTGTGTCTGACTCTTCAACAGGAGGCACTAGGACTGGTGGAGGTTTCTTGCCTGCCTTCATGAAAGGACTGCAGGACTAAACCCATAGTGAGCTTGTGGGGTAAGGCTGGGGAGTGGGATGCACTTAAAAGGAAATTTCAGATGCAGAATGAATTTTCAATTTGTTCCTATAAAGTTGTTCCAGGCAAAGATCCTAAGCTGGATTGCTGGCAAAATCTTACTTGTTCAATATAATCATTAGCTGGGGCAGTCATTCATGGTGAAGGATCTGCTGCTTTATCTCTTTAACCACTAAACTTTTCCTATTAAATAATGCCATTTCCACAAAATGAATGTAGGTCCCACAAATAGTTATATTATCACCTGAAATATAGAGTTTGCAGTACTCATTCAAGTATTCATTTTAGTACTTACGGCTACTTTTGATACTCATGTGTCCTCTGAAAGGACCCATCATGGAATACTTGAGGATCATGGCTAGCTGGGATCCTAAAAAAAAGAAAAATACTGGTTAGCTATTTATTAAAGCAGGAAATAGTCAACTGTGACAGAGTCAAGAGATGGTGAGGGCGGAGTGTTGCCTAGTGGTCAGAGTGCTCACATATTACCGAGGCAGGGAGCAGAACGCTGGGACTCCTGCGTTCTTGTCCCAGCATACTCATTGTGAACCACAAGCTGCTATGACTTAAATTCCATGAATCCCCATGACTCCACTGAAGTTGTAAAGGATGTGACTCAGATGAGGACTTGCCCATGTGACTTTGAGTAGGTCTCTGAACATCTTTGATCCTGTTTTCCACTGTAAAATGGGTTCAATAATATTTACATCTCTCCCAGAGTGGCACAGAGAGAGAGGCTTAATCTGTAAGCGTTTGTAAAGATGTTTGGAACCTCAAGAGCTCTGTAACAATGAATAGCATTATTATACTAATAATCTACCGGCTTAGAGCCTGATCCAAAGCCAACTGGAATCAGTGGAAGTCTTTCCACTGACTTCAATTGGTTTTGGAACAGGCCTTTAATGAGGAAAAGCACTCCTTCCATTTACAAACACAGTCACATAATTTACTCAGCCCCTCCTCCCCACCCATTCTGTTACATGTAACTAGGTGGAATGAAGTTTGCTCATGCAGATTTCAGTATGAGTCATGGTGCAGGGGTACCCCATGAAAGCTCTTCTGTGGGGACTCTGCACGGTTCCAGCTGTTGAAATTTGGAGGAGCAGGACAGCCAGATTCACCAGAGTCACCCCTTCTCCCAACACCCAGAAGAAGCTGACACAAGTGCAAGCAGCCTGCAATGATATATATTGTTTGTCCCTCCCCACTGTGCCATCCCCATTCAAGTGTTCCAGGATAGCCTGGGTTTGGGGAGCTCCTGGCCATCATGGTTCCCACAAGAACTAGGCTGTCCTGCAGAGGTAAAGAACTAGGATGGGGGAGAGGACAATCTGGTCCCCAGTTAATGGTATAGGGAGACATGCCCTACTCCTGTTGCCTTTAAATAGGAATCAGGCATCTAACTGCCTCTTTCAAAAATCTCCCCAACATTCCCCCTCCTCCCCGTTCCTGTTACCAGTTAGCATAAGGACTTTGGCTAAATCACCTCAGGAGAAAACTCCCTGTCACAGCAGCCTCTCCCCGAGAATCTCCTCAATGCAAGAACAATGTACTATGTTGACATTTACACAATGTCACATAATATTCAATCATGTGAGACATCCACTGCGGAGCACGTAAACCTCTGTGCTAAAGAAAAGGCAAACCAGCATGCTGCTATGTAATGACTCCTGGCTGGCATGAGCGTGAAAGAACACAAAGTAAATGACTTTTCTAAAGATTAGGGGGGAGGGAGGAGATATGGGCTTGCAGCACAGAAGTCAGACCTAAAATGAAACACTGAAATGAGCCCTATGTAGCTTCAGAAGTGAGGGAATAAGTACAGAAGCTGACAAGGAGAACTGAATTGCACTGAGACTATGAAGGTCTGTTACAATGCTGACTGCCGAAATTTATTTCAAAGGAGGAAACATGGTACTTTTTTCAAACTGCTTACATGATTTCAATGCCTAAGTCCCATTTTCAAAAGTTATTTAGCATTTGTCTTCATGAGAAATTTGCATCAACATCATTTGAACTGGCTTTTAAACCGATATAGTTCAACCAGTACAAAAGATTTAGCTTAAACTTGTTCCTAATCAACTCAAGTTAAACCACAATAAGCCATTCTTATACTAAAATAAAAGCATCCACACAGTCTTTTGCACCAATTTAATTAAACTGATTTAAATTCACACCCTGTGCAACTTTGTCACATGGACAAGCCCTCAGGCACTTCAGAGCCTAAGTTTCATTGGATTTAGGTTCCAGAGGACTTGTCTACAGGAAGAAGTTGCACCAGTTTAATTTAAATCAGTTTAGAAAAAATTCTCTTTGGAATTATTTTTGAGTCACAGTGAGAAGGGGTAAGTCAGCAACCTCTAGGGACATAGTGACTCTACCATCAGAACCAGAAAAAGCAACAAAACCCTTCCTTCAATCTGGAGGCATAACTTTAATTTGAGGATTTTAGGAGCCCCGAGATTCTCCTTTAGTACGTAACAGATGGAATGTGTCTAGCTGCACCCACATGCTGACAAAAGAGCCCCTGTTTTGGTTCTTGTCTATGCACCCCAGGACAATATTTTGCTCCAGATACACCTGTGCAATCCCACTCACCTAACCAGTGTTTACATAACTGAAAGCTAAGGTCAAGATTTTCAAAAGTGGCTCATGAGTTTGGGTGCTGAACCTGGTGCCTGATTTTGAGAGAGTGGGTGCGCTGCACTTTCAGAAATTCAGACCCCTTTATTGGCATTCATAATTTGGACACTGAAAAAATGGAGGCTCCCAGAATCACTAGTTGTCATTGACAATCTTGGCCTTCACTCTTACTTGTAAAGGGATGCAGTTAAGAGACGACATCAGAGTCTAAAGCACTGAAACTAGGGCGGCTATGAAAGTTCTGGATAATATAATTATTTGGACCAAATCCTGCCATCTCCAACAGAGTCTAACATAGGCTAATCTCCCTTTGAAATCAACAGGAGCTATGCTTGAGGATTGTGCTCCCCTCTGTTACTATTTCTAATCCTCATCTAAGTAAATAAAAGCCCTGAACTAAAGGCCAGTGGCTCATCGTACAAGAACATGCCTTATAATCCCAGCAGGATAAGTACAAAAGGAAGTTTCTTGCTCAGCTCCACAATGCTAGTCCAGAATGTTTAAAAAAAATATTAAAAAAAGATTTATTTCTCAAGCACTTTTATTCATTTAGTATTGGAAGCCATTATAATAATTAGATCATCCTTTAATAAACTGACTTAACATTTAAAGAGGAACTGTCTGTTTCATTAACTTAACATTTGTGGTACCCTGCACTGCATGTTTAGAGAATTTAAAACATTACTGTTAATCATATTCGCCTTTTATTCCTTCTGATGCAACATTAGTAAATCATCTCTGGAGAAATCTAGGCTTGTTTCAACAATATTATTTACTGTGAAAGAACTGTTGAAAAGAGGGCAGAGTTAAGGTCTCTATTTAAAAGAACTTTGACTCACATATGAATGTGATAAATTGTTAAAAAAATGGGGAGATTACTTATTTGTGCCTATAATGGAGCAAGACTCACCCCTGCAGCGCCTCCTGCTAGTCTTCCAGGGAATTAACGTTTCCAGCTTCAGAGTGCCCTCTGCAGGCCAGTGTCCTGCTTGCCGCTGGACCCAAGTCCCTCCTGGAACCCAGTGCCCCTTTCAGGACAGGGTGCTGTTCCTGGCAGTACCCCCACAGATCTGGGTCTCCCCTCTCCAGGGAATCCCCACCTTCTATCCCCACCTCGCCTCACACTATGGCTCCTGCCAGTCTTGATCTAGCCCCCGTTCACTGGGGCAGACTGCAGGGTAAATGCCACTCATCACCAGCAAAGCGGGGGTTTGAACCTGCTGCCTCTGCCTACCGTTGGGCTGCCCTCTGCAACCCCAGTACCTTCTTCGGTCTTTAACAAGGCCTGCAGCCTAGGGGATTTCTAGGCTGGAGCTCCCCGGGCCTTTTCCCAGCCCTGCTCCAGTCTTAGTACCCTCTCGGCTTCCAGGCAGCCAGGCTCTTCCCGCTCTACCCCTAGAGAGACTGTCTGAGACTCTGGCCCACAGCCTTTTACAGGACCAGTTGTGGCCTGATTGGGGCGTGGCCCCAGCTGAGGCTGCTTCTCCAATCAGTCTAGGTTTTTCTCTTCCCAGAGCAGCCCTCTCCTGGGGCTGTTTTAATCCCTTCAGGCAGGAGCAGGGTGACTACCCCACTACAATGCCCCATTCTATCCCGATGTCCTTGTTCCGTGATAAATCTCCAAGTGAAGAAGGCAATGGGAGACTACCCTCAGGTAAAGACTGAATAAAAACTGAGCAGGATATTTGAGCAGGATCAGGCCTTTAATGATTTAGAAGAATATCAAATTGAAAATTTGTTGTAGCAGATTGTCTGATACTGAAACAATGGAAATTACCTTCATCTTTGTACCCTCCTGCTGTAGAAAATGGTACAAGTGCAATAAGGCTGCAATTCAACAATGCAGTTTACTGCATGCTAATGTCCCTTTGGCTTCACAATCACAGGACATATTTTGGCACCTTTCCTAAAATAATTTAATGGTGGGAGTCACCAGATGGCAGTCACATATAGCATTATGATTGCTTTTTCTTAGTGAGCAGCATACAGTCTGTGAAGGAATGTTATACTGTCACTTTGGTTTTGTGAAGTATTTTCTTCGGAGAAGCTACAGAAAGCAGCAAGAGTTTGCTCTCTGCCTTAATCTCTTTTACTACAGTCAGTTATCAGACTAGAAGTGACTACCTGGGAAACTCAATGTTGGTGGTTCTTGGACTGAGATTTCTGAAGGAGGGGTTTACCTGCATGCCTGTTATGATCACCTCTCTTCAATTGGAGTATACAGAGTAAATGAACAAGTTGTACTAAGAATATATACAGACTCCCCATCTTTGATTTCTGATCCATCAGAAAATCAACCTACAAGGCCTGATTTTTATTTAACAGTGTTTGTTGTCTGTATAATCTCTATCCAGTTTCTCTGTATTTCTCTCAGTTTTATATTAATGTACTGTCTCACTATCCCGTGTGATGTCCCACGCAATTGCTTGCACCAAGCATCTGCTTTAATTTTTCTGGAGTATAACAAAAATAATTTGTGAAATAAAAATGGAACACTTTGCTATATTTTGCATCAGTGCACGGTTCTTTTAGCAAGATTTTAATGGCAGACACACTGTAAATTTAATAGAAGAAAAATCAGATATTCTTAAATCAGGTAGACAAAAGGCAATATCCTACCCAGGGAATTCTTTCTATTGATTATAAAACACAGCAACTACAAGAAGGTGAAAGTAAACATTAGAAGCACTAAGTAAAAATTACAGAACTGGAGATGCACTTTGCTAGGTTCCACCTCTAATAATGCACAAATATAACAAGACATTGACAATGTCATTCACAAAAAAGGGGAGGCAGACTCACCCTGAATGTTTAGAATGAAACACAACAGAAGAGACTAAAGACCATCTAAAAGAAAATCAAAAGTATAAAGCTGAAGCAGTTATTGCTGTAGGAGAGGATCATTCTCCAAGGAAAAAGGGCCTGAATTTGCATATTGGTGAGCACCTCCAGCGAGATGCTGAGCACCTTCAACACTCATGGATTTCAATGGCAATTTAGAGTGCTTTGTCCCTGGCAGGATTTGGTTCCTTCTGCAAAAGAGATAGTGACAAAAGCAATTCCTTATGAAGCCTTGTTCCTTGTAATATTATTCATTAGAGTTATGCTGTCTTGTATCACACACTTCTACTTCTAATGTAGGGGTTTGTTTGACAAATTTAGGGAGGCATATTATGGTGTGGTTTCAAATTAGCTACATGGTGTTCCTAGTACTAGGAATGTGCAAAGTTTGAAAGAGAAGTGGGTTTGATAACACACATTTAAGCAGATACAACATAGGATTTATAACTTTTTCGGATGTTTTATATTAATCATGCAAGGTTGGATACACGGGGGGTGTGGACCGTTTTCCCCAGGAATACAGAAATACAGTATTTGAGACATGTGCTATTAATGGTGAACACAGTAGCAGTTCATCTTGCACTTACTTCACCAACAAAGCACATTTTAAACACTTTGGTAAACACTTTCAGCTTCTTAAAACACAGGATAGTTTCCCAATAGACTGTATTAGCTCTGGGCTGTTGTGTGAATACCTACAGGATGTAATGTTCCTGGTCTGGTATCAGAGGCAGCTCACATCACATAAACCAGAAGATCCCAAACAGCTCTTTATTGCTGTTTATATACAGCTCACTTTGTCTGTACTATACAGAGTCCCAGCTGGATGCACTTCCTAGTATCTAACTACCAGTTCTTGTAAAGACCCAGTTTACCACTCCAGACTCAATTCACCCCCACTTTAAACAGCAGTAGAGAGAACCTCCAGGAAGTTCTGACTTATCTCATACCCAAGCTACCCAGACTATGTCCGTCCCCGGCTAGGAATGCCTACTTTTTTAGCAGTGTACTAGACAGCTGTGGGGCTACTCTGTGGAGCAAGAGGAATCCCACTCTAAGTGGGCTTTCTGGCACCAGGTGGCCACCACTATAATTGTAGCTACAGAGCAAAGGTGAGAAGCAGCAAGAGAGAGATGAAAGAGGGAAAAAGCATGGCCTTTATCAACTTCCTTTGATATCAAGCAG
The DNA here is from genome assembly GCF_003597395.2 of Chelonoidis abingdonii. Lineage (NCBI taxonomy): Eukaryota > Metazoa > Chordata > Testudines > Testudinidae > Chelonoidis > Chelonoidis abingdonii. Next base: position 173,573,086 of record NC_133771.1, read on the forward strand.
AATTGTGCATGGATCTGTCCCTATAAAAACAGAAAAATAAGAACAGAAGACAAATATAATAAGGAGCACATGAAAGTAAGGGGCAAATTTAACTTCACAGGCAGCTTCTGACCCTTCTTCTTTGTCATTTTTCATTAATAGCACCTGGAATGGTAGCATCTGGTAGGTTTAGCTGGCAGGATATTTAGAAATGTCTTTCTTTTTTAAGACCTAGCAGCATTAATTCTACTTTTTTATTCAGTCTAGAGCTGTGTACATCATCCATACTGCTCTGTGCAGCTGCACTCATTACTGGCATTTCTTTACAACCAGTACTAGTCTCATAATTTTCTAACAGCATTTTCAAGCATCTTAAATAGTAATTAAAACTCCCCAATTACACTGGTCTTTTTCAGCTAATTAGCTAGCTCCTGTTTCTCAAGTAGCAGTACTCACCCCCTCCGCAACACAGTAACATGGACTGTGGTTCAGCTAAAACTTGTAATTTGTTATGCGGTATCCAAATGAGAGAACTTGTACACACTGGGGAGCCTGTTCATCAGTGTTTAACCTGCATGTGGTAGCAGGACAGATGAGCTAATTGCCAGGTAGAGCAGCAAAACAGCTTCTCAAGCATGCAGCCCAGCCATTGCATCTTGGTGGGCTTTGGCAGGAAGCACTGTCAAGCACCTGTTAAGGCAGAGACACTTTAAAGATCCTTTAAGGTAAGACACTTTGCAGGCAAAACACTTCAGAGTGCATTCATTAACAAAGAATACAGCCCCCTCCTGGGCAAGTAAGAGCAAAGAATAAATAGGTGTATGCTATCATTTCTGAAGGCCAGGAACCTGCTGCCTCCACAGTACGGAAGTTATTACACCTCTACCTCAATATAACGCTGTCCTTGGGAGCCAAAAAATCTTACCGCATTATAGGTGAAACCGCGTTATATCGGACTTGCTTTGATCTGCTGGAGTGCGAAGCCCCCCCACCCCCGGAGTGCTGCTTTACCGCATTATATCAGAATTCGTGTTCTGTCGGGTCATGTTATATCGGGGTAGAGGTATATTTTAAATTCCTTAAAGACAGTATTTGGACTGCTAAGAGTCATCTCAATTTCAATTGTCTAAAAGATTTCTTATTACATCCTTTGCATGCTCCCTGTGATGTTTCAGTACTTACTGGTACCTAGATTATTTATTGATTGACTGTACTGTAGTAGCGCCTAGAAACCACAAGTTAAATCAGGGCCTCCTTGTGTCAGGAACTGCTTACTGAGACACAATCCCTGACTGACGACCTTACAATTTAAACAGCCAAGACTGGCAGAGGGTGGGAGAAGGGATGTTGATCCCAGGGTGACTAGTGCACGGAAATATGGATGTAAATAACTGCTTTGCCATCCCTTCCACTGAAGGGCAGAGTCTCTCTCTCTCTCTCTCTCTCTCTCTGGCACAATGATTATTTAAAATTATTTATCCATAGAGGAATAGTTAATATGCCAAAGAGAGACTCTGTAGTCCAGGATTTAGGGCACCCATTTGGGGGGAAGGGAGTAGGAGACCAGGGTCCAGTCACTCTTCAACAAGAGAGACTGAGGGAGCCCCACATTAGCCTCTTCTGTAGCTCAGTGGTTATAGTAGCTTCCTGAGAGGTGGGAGACCCCTGCTCACATCCTTTCTCCTCCTCTAGCTGGAAGGGTAGACTTGAACCTGGGTCTCATATCCTAGACAAGTACCCAAACCACGGGGCTAAACATAAGGTATATGTCAGCTCCTCCAGCCAGCTTTCAAACAGCACCTGACCTTGTAGGCAGCCTCCGAGCACGTTTGCTGGATCAGGCCTAACGACTTAAGCAGCTGAATGCTTATCATCCCCCAGTCTGTGAACTGTTCTGGGGGGTAGGCAGGAGATTAGGCAGCCAGATGCCTAGAAGGCCTGAGTGTGCATATGTGGTAAACGTCTGTCTCAAATCTGGACTTAGCGTTCAAAATCTGAGTGTTTACTGTGAACCTCCCCCAAGCTTATACCCAGCTTGGATCTGATATCGCTGCCATCAACCAGGATTTTATTTAGGGTTCCTGGTTACCCCGAGTCACCCCAACCTTTCCCTGGGGGACCCCCCCAAGACCCAGACCCCTGGGTCTCCTAACTCTCATCCCCAGCTCCCCCCGGCCTTTTCCACTGGGTGAGCCTGGGCGATGCTATAACTTACTCCTTGAATGCAAACAAAGAGAGCTATTTACCTGCTCGAGGGCTATGCATTCAAGCTAGTCAAGCTAACACCCAGGAGATTCACCCCTCCTTGTCTCGTAGCAGTAAACTAGAGAAAAACTCAATGCAGAGAACAGAGTTGATTCATTTCTCTCTTTCCGTAGGCCTGTCCCAGCCCTGGGGCATAGGAAAGTACCAGAATGTATGCTTCTTCCCCTCTCTGTCTTCCCGTGAGGAGGGCAGATACCTGGTACACGAAATTCTATCCCTTTGCCTCACTAGGAAAAGAAACTCCCACAAGTTTTAAAAGAACTTTATAATAAAAAAAAAAAAGAACTTACATTTACTAAACTCTGCTTAAGAAATCATACAGGGATATCGGCTTATAAGAAAAATAGAAAAACGTCTGGTTTAAAAGACAGCCCAATTAAACCAGTCCAGCATAATCAACACCCATGTAAATACAAATTCAATAGCACATACAGCCGATTACTTGTTCCTTTGTAACCTCACCACTTTAGTAGAATGTTGGAAAGAAGATGGAGTTAGAAGAAAAGCTTGTTACTCACAAGCCGAGGAAAACAAAAAGACTCCTATTTCTGTTCTCCAGACTTTAAAAAAAATCCAGGTCTCTGATTGGTCCTCTGGTCAGGTGTTTGGTTCCCCCTTTGTTCACCCTTTACAGGTAAAAGAAAATTAACCCTTACCTATCTACTTATGACAGCATACTCAGAGGCAAAAACATAGGTGTCTATGGAGCTTTTACACTGAAAACTTAGGTGCCAAATAAGTTTAGGTGCATATAGAATTGAGAGGGTGTTTTGTGGATTGCAGTGGAGCCAAAACTGGGATTTAGGTGCACAAGCATCTTCTATGGATCTGGGCCTACCTGTTGATCCAATGACTCACCAGGGGATTTAAGGAAGGAGGGCTCAGAGAAGTAAGAGAAAAGACTTCTGGGGAACTGCTTTGTTGTGTGTGTAGCTCATGAGTTTCTGTGTTTGAACAATAAATTGGGCCCTGAGGCAAGGGCTGGAGATGGACTCGGGCATGGCATTGGTTCTTTCCTGAGATCAGTGTGACGTTCCCCTCTCGTATTATCCAGACCGGTGATCTGCTAGGTCACTCCAATCCTTAACTCTCAGAGCCAGCCTTACCCTGCTCTGCTGTAAGAACCCCCCTCCTGGGCTGTTCATGCACAGCCTCTGGCGTGTAAGCTGCTCCTTTGATTGTGCAAACACTAGCCAATATCTCCGGTTCCGGACACAACCCTAGGAACCTCTGTCTTGCAGTGTCCAGTTATGCTCCCTGGACTCTGCAAGCTTATATATGTTCATCAATTTAATGAAGAAATGAATATGTACCAGGCTTGTTATCCCAAGGGGAGCCTCTGACACACTTCAAACCAAATGCACTGCTTCTGGTAGAATAAACAAACAAATATATTAACTATAAAGGTAGATTTTAAGTGATTATAAGTCAAAGCATAACAAGTCAGATTTGGTCAAATGAAATGAAAGCAAAACGCATTCTGAGCTGATCTTAACACTTTCAATGTCCTTACAAACTTACGGCATGTCTACACTTGCAAAGTTACAGCACCAGCAGGTACAGCGCCACTTAGAGAGCACCGAAGAAAAACCGCTGTTGCATGTTCACACTGACAGCTGCCTGCACAATGGCATGTTTACACTTGTGGCACTTGCGGTGCTATTCGGAGCAGCGCTCTCTGGGCAGCTATCTCACAGAGCACCTCTTTCTCTTTTGCTGCTAAGACTTGTGGGAAGGCAGAAGAGATCACGGGGCATCCTGGGTCCTGTCCCAATGCCCCGTGATGCATTGCTTCACATCCCAGCAATTCCTGTGCATCCATCCGCATTTGGTGCCATCTTTCAATGGTTTGTGTACTGCGCATCCTGCCCTGCCTACAGGAATGGATCCTGAGCTGTTAACAAAAATGCTGTTTGCACTGACCAACATGTCACGAGTGGCAGTGGAGTTATTCCTTAAACTACAAAGGCAGGAGGAGTGCAGCACTGATCTTGTAGCATTCACGGAGGTGCTGACCACAGTGGAACGCCGTTTTTGGGCTCAGGAAACAAGCACTGAGAGGTGGGATCACATCATGATCCCCGTCTGGGATGATGAGCAGTGGCTGCAGAACTTTTGTATGAGGAAAGCCACATTCATGGGACTGTGTGATGAGTTCATACCAGCCCTGTGGTGCAAGGACACGAGAATGAGATCTGCCCTGTTGCTCAAGAAGTGTGTGGTGATTGCACTGTGGAAGCTGGCTACTCCAGACTGCTACTGATCGGTACCTAACCAGTTTGGAGTGGGAGAGTCAACCATTAGAGTTGTGTTGATGCAAGTGTGCATTAACTGCATCCTGCTTCAAAAGACTGTGATTCTGGGCAACGTACGTGAGATTGTGGATGGCTTTGCACAAATGGGCTTCCCTAACTGCAGACGGGCGATAGATAGCATACACATTCCAATTCTGGCACCAGACCACCTAGCCACTGAGTACATTAATCGCAAGGATTATTTCTCAATGTTTCTCCAGGTGCTTGTGGATCACTGGGGGCGTTTCACAGACAATAATGGCTGGTCTGGAAAGGTGCATGCCACACACATCTTTCAGAACACTGGCCTGTTCATGAAGCTGCAAGCAGAGACTTTCTTTCCGGACCAGAAGATTGCCGTCGGGGAAGTCTAAATGCCACTGTGATCCTGGGAGACCCCATTTACTCCTTAATGCCGTGGCTGAAGAAGCCATACACAGGGCTACTTGACAGCAGCAAAGAGCAGTTCAACAAGAGGCTGAGCAAGTGCAGAATGACTATGGTGTGTGCATTTGGCCATTTAAAAGCCTGCTGGCGATGCCTGTGTGAGAAGCTGGACATGGCCAATGACAATATTCCTATGCTTATAGCTGCGTGCTGTACACTCCATAATATTTGTGAAGGGAAGGGTGAAAGCTTCACTCAGGGCTGGACCGCAGAGGCTCAGTGCCTGGAGGCTGAGTTTGAACAGCCGGAGACCAGGGGTATTAGAGGGATGCAGCATGAGGCCATAAGGATCAGGGATGCTTTGAGGCAGCAAGTTGAAGCTGAAAGCCACTGATATTTGTTGCTATGTTTGGGAATGCAGTGCTTGTAACGCTAAGAGATGATTAGTGCACAATATGCAAGAAGGGGCCTTAACGTAATTGTATGTTTCTTTGCAGTGCTCTTTTTGCTTTCACTTAATAGAATAAAGATTGCTTTCAAACAAACACAATTCTTTTATTGTAAGACAACAACCAGAGGAGAGAGTCAAACAAAAAAAATCATCAGCAGGGAGGGGGATGGGGGAATGGAAGGTCTCAAGTGCAGGAGGGGTCCCGGGATAGCTACAGGTTTGTGTATGTCCAGGGATCATACCCAGCCTTCTCGTTTGGAGTACAATGCAACGGATGCTGTACTTCAGCAGGGCCAAACTGCAGATGGATAGGAGTTAAATGCAGTGGGCACTGGGAGTCCACACTGCTGGATTGAGGAGGGAGGAGTCGAATGCTGCAGGGAGCCAGGAGGTTGATAAGAGTGTGTTGGCGGGGTGTGTGTGTGGGGGGGGGGGCACATGGGAAAGAGTTGCTCAGTTTGAAGAGCTAGTATCATCCAGAGTATGTCTGTCTGGCACTCCATAATGTTTAAGAGCGGCTCCGTGGCTTCTTTCTGATATGCTGCATTCTCCTTTCATTCCCTCTTCTTGCTGTCATCTTCAATTCCTTTTTCTTGGCAGCGGAGTGTATCATAACCTCACGCATAAAGTCCTCCTTAGTTTTTCTTAGACGCTTTCTAATTCTTCGCAACTGTTCTGCTGCCGATAAGGGAGGTTGGCCTCCCAAGGTTATCTCTGTGAAGTTTAAATGCAACATTTTACAGAAGCAGTATTGTTTGCAACCCAGACAACACTGTTTCAGTGTTTTAAAACACAGCCAATACTCAACACACCTGACACTAACTTGCTGACCCCAAGCAAGCACACATAAGCCACAAGACCCGCAAAATGGTGAGTAGCCACAGGGGCAGGGTAAATCACTGTTCCCAGACCCTGCTGTACACTGGGCACGTGGCTCTTGGGCACTTGGGGAGAGCCAGCACTGTAGGAGGGGCCTGATAATCCTTCCTGTCCCCACACTTTCCATAGGAAGTAAACATTATGGAAGATAGCTCGCTGCTGAGGGTGAGCAGGGATTCAAGGGAGGGTCTTCTCCAAGTCTGTGGCTTCCGCCCTGGCCCCTATGTGGCTAGCCTGTGTGCAGCTATGGTCCCATCCCCCAGGCCCTCCTGCGACAGCACAGAAAGGTTACTGTACTGGGGCAAGAAACAAAGCAGCTCTGTCGAGGAACCCGTGGGAGCAAATTGCCCAATATCTCCACAAGAGTTTCCTGGAGATCTCTGAGGGAGATTCACGGGAAGTGAGGGAGCGTATCAACAGCCTGTTCTGTCGTCAAACTAGGCATGAAGTGGGAGACAAGCTGCTTTCTGCAACCCTCCTGCCCCCAACAATTCGCTTCAGCAATTCCCAAAATCAGATCCACTTAGCAGGGGCCTCCTCTCCTGTTTGCACTTCCCCTAAATCCAACAGCTGTGACTGGCTAGGTGCCTCTGGGATAGAAAAGAGCTCCTGACTGCATTTATCTCTGGCCTCTGAGTCATCCTCCACCTCTGGTTTCCTCTCCCCATCCTAGTCCAAGATTGCCTCCTCGTGGCTTGGTCCATTCTCGACTGACAACAAAGCCAACAAAGTATCCACAGGGGACTTCACAGTGGAGGTGGGGTCACCACCAACTATCACATCCAGCTCTTTGTAGAACCAGCAGCCCGTGGGCTGCATCCCATGCCTTGTAATAGGCATTCTGCAGCTCCTTCACTTTGACCCTGCATTGCAATATGTACTAGTCGTGGCCCTTTTCTATCATGCATCTAGAAATCTGTCCACGGGTATCATAATTCCTATGGCTGGAGCGCAGCTGTGACTGCACTGCCTCCTCTCTCCAAATGCTGATGCGGACCAGCAGCTCAGCATTGCTCCAAGCGGGGGATCACCTGGTGCGTGGAGCAGGCATGGCCACCAGGGATACCTGGAAAGATGCGCTGAGACCACTGCACACATCCCTGAGCAAACAGGAAGGGGACTTTCAAATTTGCAAAGGAATGTTTGGGGTGGGGCTGCCGGTTGGTCATCTGAGGGCAGGGCAGTAGAGTTCAAACCAATGGCCAGAGATGTGAGAACAGGCATTGCGGGACACCTCCTGGAGGCCAATCACAGAGCTGTAGTCACCACGGTGTCTACACTGGCACCAGAGTTCTGTAGCCATGACGCAGAAAGCATTATGTCTCTTGTCGAGGTGGGATTTTTTTTTAGAGCGCTGCATCTATGCAGTTTCTGCGCACTAAGTGGCTTGGCAGTGTGTGCACCTCAGGTGTTAGAGTGCTCAAAGCTGCTTTACTGCACACAAACTTGTCAGTGTAGATGGGGCCTAGATGCTTGCCACCACAGGCTGGCTGGTTTCCTTTCAGCCAGGCTCTCCCCTTTGATCAGTGCTTCAGTTGCTGTGTGATATCTGTAGATGTAGGTGGAAGAGAGAGAGAGACAGAAGAGCGCATGACAAATTTCTTTCTTTTTATCAATCTTTCTTCCTCTGGCTTTGCCCACCCACTCCTTCAAAGTCAAGTTGAGCATTACCACATCGGCAGTTCCAAACCTGACAAGAATGGGGTGACTCCCTCTAGAGTCTTAACAGATTCTTGTTGCTGCCTAGGCCAGCCACCCTTTGTTCCTGTGAGGCTTGGCTGGTTTGTCCATCTGGCTCCCTGATGAAGTGTGAATTGCCCCTCTGCTTCTGGAGAGTTTTTGTCTGGGCTTGCTTTAAGCCATGAGGATACATTTTCAGCCTCATAACTATATACATGAAATTATAACCTATAACATCACTATAACCAGGGCTTTGGAGCGGAGCTCGGAGCTGGAGTGCGGAGCAGTAGGTTTTTGTCTGGAGTGGAGCAATTCAAATATGTGATTGCTCCAAATCCCTGACTATAATAACATCACTGTAACAATTACTATGTCATCACTATAACAACCATGGTCAGGGCATCATGAGCCTTCCGAAGACACCCAACATGACAAACATTGCATTGGATACCACCCACTCATTTTATAAAGATGAACATGGGGGTGCTGGGTGTTCCCATGAGATTGCCACAGTAAGATAGCCCATCAACTTCTGAGAACTCTTTGCTCTGTTCTGCCAGTGAAAGGGAGTTTTGTTTGGGTATAACTTACACTGAGAATTAGTTTTGTCTTCTAGGGATTAAGCACCAGTTTCAGACGTCAGCATAGCCACAGCAGCGTGATCCCTTCCTGTAGGAAAGGCAAAGATGTGGTTTGCCTTTGGTGCAGTTTACCCCTGCTTGCAACCAGTATAAATTCTATAGGTGTAGCTTGGTTCATCCTCACCACGGATTAGTTTTGATGCAACAACCATCAGTGGCTGAAACTGGGGGTCATTCCCATGAAATAAACGTCAAAACAAATCCAGTTAGCAGCAGCTAAATGCAATAGCAGATATCAATATTCTTTACTGATATGTTTCCTCTGATGCCTAGATACCATTGTGCTAGTATAAATGTTCTTGCTGAAGTTAATGATATTTACTGGAGAATGACAAAGTAGAAGTAAAAAGGAAATAAAATCCAAAAAGTTTGAAGGACGTGGAGAAAGGATGTTTAATATGAGGATTACTCATTACTGTTCTCTACTATTTTCTGTGACTTTACATCGATCTGTATTCTCTCCGCTTATTTCTTCCCAGTTCAGCACTGGTATGATAAGGCATATACTTCTTCTTATACCACAATATTAGAATAACAATGTCAATCAGATCAAAAAGAAAAAAGTGAAATGGGACAAGTAACCCATTTTTAAGATGTTTGGTTTTATTCAGTAAGGAGTTATCAAATTTCTGTTTCTGATTAAGGCTGAGATACAATCTATTGATCTTTGCAGAGGTGTTCAATAAGAGTCCTGAACTACAAAATGTATTTTCATAGATCATTCTATTTTTTATATTCTATTATTTATTATTATTACTCTATTACTGTTACTCTTCTATGTTTAAACCAGGGGACTGTAAATCAAATTGATGTATTGGTGTGGTACATTAAAGGTGACAATCTTGAACATAGCATCTTCTCCGGATACAGCAGATCACATTTGAAACCTGCTGGTTCACAGCAGCTAGGAAGGAGCAAGTCATATAGGGTGTTCTGGAAGCAACAGAAGTACAGAAAGAAATAATAGGTACATGGTTGCAGGGGAGAAGAAGATGACAGCAGCTTTTTTTTTAATTAATGCTGCTTTAATGGCATGCTTTGCATTTGTCCAGGCTGCCATGAAGCTTACTACAGTACATTAATCATGATCTGTCTCCACTATACCACTGCGTCTTCTAGTGCTCTGTACGAATGGCTTTTTTCTAATAGATACTGGTGCTGGATAATTGACTTAAGGTATCACAAAGCAAAAACAACGTCTGCTACCATGTAGACCTACAGGATCTGTTCTGCCAGAGAAAAGGGAACATAAAGCCAGGTAATTTGGCTGGCTCTGAATTCTCATGAGTAGGGGAATTTTGGGGCAGCACAAAGCCAACACAGCAAACCTAGCTATCCTCTCGTATAGGCCCCAGCTTGGGGTGGGTGGGTGTGGGGTGGAACATGGCCAGAGCATCTCTATGCTAGAGCAGTCCACTGGAGCTAGCCCCAGGCACAATTTGGAGAATCAGGGAGCTGTGAAGGGAGTGAAAAGCCCCTTTGTGAGCATTTCTTGGCCAGACCCAAGAACTGGACTTTGTAACTTTAAACACTATGAAGTTTTGGCCCCGCTCCCTTTGGTGACATATGCTGACAATGAAACAATAGGAACATATGCGAATTGCCATACTGTATTCAACCCTAGGATCTATCTAGTCTAGTATCCTGTCTCCAACAATGGCCAGTAATTCAGAGGAAGGTGTAAGAAACCTGAAGTAAGCAGAGACGTAGGATAATCTGCCCTCCCCCTACCCCCATATTAGATCTCATCCTCATTCTCTCTAGATTGATTTAAATCCTGAAGAATGAGGTTTTATATTCTTTGCAAACTTTTTGTTATAATTAATTATGAAACAGTGCATACAGGTATATTGCTCTTTTGCCTAAATATCAGGGATACAATAAAAAGGAAGTCATCCTAATAATACGTCAGTATATTTTTGTATAATCAATTATTAACAATTACTTCAGTAGTTGTCTTGAAAACACTTCAATTGCCTTAAATAGCTAAGTAACATTACCTTGGCATTAGCAATATCCCCAAGTATTCCTTTTAGTAACTACTGTACCGGGAATGCTTCAAATAGCTGACACCACATTAGCTAATTATCTAATGCACAACTGGGAAGTTTTAAGGAGAGTCGCTGATATCTAAATTACTAGGAAAAAATTAAAGACAACTTATAGTTAATCTAAAGTTACATGGTCAAGAGATGGAGGTGGAACCGCACCAGAATAGATATCAATTACAATCTCTGTTTTATCTAATTGGACTTGTCTACACAGATACTATGCGGGACATCATGACATAGAGCAGTGGTTCAAACTTTTTTTTGGGGGGGAGATCACTTGAAAATTGCTGAGGGTCTTGGCGGACCACTTAATGATCTTTCCAAATGCTGTTTGTACCATTCACTAACTATTGTAAAGCACTTTGGATAAAAGCGCTATATAAATAAACCTTAATAATAAACTTTTTTTGTTCTACAAATAAAAGCGCACAACTCATATTTTATTATCAGTAATCTTACCTTTCGAATGTGATGGATGTGCTCTCTCTCCCGCAGCATGGCAGCCCCTGAATTGGGGCTGAGAAGGAGGGCAAGTCTCTCCCTCTCTCCCTTGCCGTGGCAGTGCCCGAGCTGGGGTTGGGAAGGAGGGGAGTCTCTCCCCGGCAGCCTCAGCCCAGGAAATGGGGAAAGTCACCTCTTTTTCTGGCCACTGCAGCCCTACATGTCCCAAATTCCCCCCACCTATCCCCTATTCCCCCCCAGGCCACCACCTCACCTTACATGTGTGTCTTGTCCTGGGTCCAGACACCTAATTAGTGGAGCCAAGCCTGTATGGCTCCACTTATTAGGTGGATAGGCCCTTCATCCTCTCATGTGTGGCCACCTTAGAGGGAGCAGACCACAGTTTGAGAACTTCTGATGTACAGCCTCATCCTCTAGTCATTTAGCACAGAAATTATGATGATTTTAATTAGAATTCATTCCATGTGCAGCATGATGGGGCCAAACAGCAGTGAACAGTTCTTAGACACTATAAGATCTTTGGGGCAAGGACTGTCTGTTCTGTCTTTGCAAAGCACCCTGCACAATAGGGTTCTGGTTTGACTGGGGCTTCTAGGCGCTGCAGTAACACAAATAAATAATTACAATGTGTTGAAAGAATGACTGGCACTAATGTCTAGCAGCCCCATTGTGAATTATCAGTGTAAACTCCTACTGAAATGAACTAAACAGGAGTTGAGGGGACTCAGCAACTCAAGGAATATGCTCAGCAACTCGTAGAATGAGACTCTTGGTAAATCTCCACTAGGCACCTATCTGCCTCTTTAGGCACCTAAATACTTTCGAAAATCTGGCCTTAGGTGAACAAATATGATTAAATAATCCAAGTTGTGGTATCACTTCATTTATTTTGACAGGTGCAGTTTAGTTTTACAGTAATTATTAAAGATTTCTCATAGTATATTAGTAAAAAAGACTACCATATTTTTGTTTAAAGAGTCATCTTAGTAATACGAGACATCACTCTGCTATTAAAAATGACCTGAGAGTTGGGATAAGACCACCACATTATTTGTGAGAATTATCAAATAGGCAGTTTAGCAAAGTGGTAATTAGTTAAGTTCTACTGTATTGATATGGCTAACAAAACTTATTTCCCTGAGAGTGTTGGCCTCTTCTTTTTGTTGGCTTTTACTTCTTGGCAACTGAGAAAAAGTACATTAAAATCTGGTATAATTACAGCAATTTAAATCTGCTGCATGAAGAGACTGTTTTATCAGGAATATAGGAGTATACAAGAACAGACCGATGGTCCACCTAATCCAGAATCTTGTCTGCAATAATGGCCAGTTACTTCAGAAGAAGTTGAAGTTATGGAATAATTTGTCCATAGGTATAGTGTCTTCCTTATTCCTCTTTAATTATAATTGGTTTATGCGTTGGAGTATGAGGGTTTATATCTCTTCCAAAACTCTTAAGAGTGAAATCCTGGCACAATGAAGTAAATGGCAAAACTCCTATTGACTTCAGTAGAGTCAGGATTTCACTCTTAGTTATTTGTTTTCCAATCATCGCTATTGCAAATCAAGGTGAAATCCTGGCCACACTGATAAGAATTTTGCTATTTGCTTCAGTGGGGCCAGGATTTCACTCTCAGTGTACAAATCTCCAATTACAGGTGATGAGTCCTGCACAAGAAGGGTTTGCAGACCAGTGTATGTAGAGCAATGGTTCCCAAACTGGGGTTGTGAACCCCTGGGGGTTCATGAAATGTTACAGGGGGTTCTCAGGAAAAAAATCCCTAATGGCTGACAGAGCTGTTCATAAGGACCTTGGGGCCACAAGGGGTCAGCAGCCCAGAGCCCCTGGACTTCCAAGAACTAAGCAGATCAAAGCAAGCATACCTATCACACTGAGGAGATTTAAACTCTGAGACTCTTTATAGGAAAGGGAGGTGGATATTTTTTGCTGTTATTAAAATTAAATAGGCAGCTAGTATTGTTCTTCATAATAATCTAAAAAACAAGTTTAAGTTTTGTTCTAACATGCGTTGTTTGCCTGGACTGCTCAAGATCTGAACGCTTGTGTATGAGGAACTCTCAGTTGGCTTCTTAAATATTCATTGCTGTTTCACATCTGATAGTCCTTGATGAAATATAGGAGCCTTATCTTATAACAGGCTTATTCAAAGTGATACAAGCTACGAAAGTGAGATCTTGGAAGAGTGTTGCCGTTTTCATAGTGTAATAAAATACTGTAATGATAAATAATTAATATGTGTAATAAGCATGTCATAAAAACAAATTATTCTATTTCCAAGATCATTGCTTTTATAATTTATACTCAGGTAAAGGAGAAAATCTCTGGAAATATTCATTTTTAGGAGGGGGTTCACGAGACTTGACATTTTAGTCAAAGGGGTTCACAGGTTTTTAAAGTTTGGGAACCACTGATGTAGAGACATCTCCTCAGTGTAAATCTGTGTAGTTCCACTGACTTCATTGGAACTATGCTGCTTTACACCAGCTGAGGTTCTGGGCCATTAATTTGCAATCCTGGAAATCAATTGCAAACAATGGAAGATTTATGCTAAGCAACAAAATGGTCACAATTTGTTAGATTTTATCTTCTTCTTTAACCTTCTACCAATTAAATTTTGGATTTGCAATCTGTTTTTCTTTCATAGCTCTAGAGGTCTTGAGGTTCCATCACAAGCTACTCAAAATCTCATGCAGTGGAAGTTCATTTCTGGGATGCTAACTGCTGTTTCAACATTAGATTCAGAATAATTTTGGCAGTATTTAGCCCTGAAAGCAAAATGTTTGGAGCTTTCAATTATTGGCCCAATCCTACAAGGTCCAGATTTTTTTTTCCTCTGAAAAATTTTGCACTGACATTTTTTCTTCAAAATACCTTGGGTTTTAGTTGTAAAACCTAACATTTATTGTCCTTTGGCAACTGAATGGTTTTTGATTTGAGAGTGGGATGAGGCATGGCTCCACCTTCAACTTATCCCTTCTGATGCCACTGCCAGCAGCACTGGCCAACTACCCTATCTCCTCCTTCCTCTCGCCCTTATCCCCAGCACAAAGAGATGAAATAGTGTTGCTGTTTGCACATGTAGAAGGAACTTTGTGTTGTCCTCTTCAGATCATCCATGACAGAGAAGCCATGTTTAGTCTCAATGCTCAGGCTTGGATTTGAACATCTCCAGAGTTCAAGAGTGTTCATATGTTGTGCTTTAATTTGTTCCTTTGTAGAGATAAGCTGGGAAACTCAGATATGGTTCCAAACATGTTTGACTTTGATTTGGGCTGATTCTATTCCATTTGGGTCTGACTATATTTATAGGCCCATCTATATTATAGTAAGAACCCCTTTTCAAGTAAAATCTCTCTGCTGTACGTCCACAGAAGGGACTTAGACTCAGTGCTTCAATGCCTAACTTTTAGGTGTCCTGCTGCCTTGTGAAATCCAGAGCTGGCTCCCTATACAACACATGGGGAGAGGTAGGCACCTAAGAATGGAATGCCCAAAAGCACAAAACCTGAGTAGATATCCGTCTAAGCCAGCCAAAAGGAAACACCAAGGAGAGGGATGTGGCCTAAGAGCCACTCCGCAAAGAGTTAGGTGCCCAACAGGAGGTGCCTCCCTCTACTGAAGAGTCACAGCCATGAACCCTCTCCTGGATTTAGAAGCCTAAGCCAGGTCAGTCCCTTCTCACAAGACAAATGAGGTACTGTCCCCTTTTCTCAATAGCTCAGGGGTTAGAGCACTCAGACTATGGAAGATCCTAATTCAAATCCATCCTCTGTCTCATATGGAGTAGGGACTTGAACAATGAGCTCCTATGTCCCAGGTGAATAATCGACCCACCGGTCTATAGGGTATGCTGATGTATAGTACTCAATCTTTCCTGTTGAAGCTGTTCTACTTTTTATAAAATAATTAACTATGCTTTGGAGCGGGGACTTGAACCCAGGCCTTCCCCCTCAACCTCTCTAACCACCAGGCTATAAAACCATTTTCACAGATGCTCTCTGGCCCTATGACACTTTAATTAGTTATACACAGTGGAACAGATCCAACTGAAGAGATTGCCTAAGCAAGAGCAAGATCAAACACAGTGCTGGGGTTAGGGCATTCCCACAGGAGATGGGAAACCTGGGTTCACATCCCTGCTTGACATCAGGAAGAGGAATGATTTGAAGGTAGATCTGCCACACCCTAGGTCAGTATTAACCACTGTGCTATTGAAGGGGGTACCACAATATCCTTGTCTGGGTGTGTGTGTTTTTTGGGGGGGGAGGCTCCAATCCAGAATGTGCCCTGAGAACACCTACAGGATGGATTGGACCCTGTAGGTGAGAGGGGGAGGGGGATTCTAGATTCTAGTTTGATTCTTACTAAGGCTTACCTGTGAGCTGGGC
Organism: Chelonoidis abingdonii; assembly: GCF_003597395.2. NCBI lineage: Eukaryota > Metazoa > Chordata > Testudines > Testudinidae > Chelonoidis > Chelonoidis abingdonii. The sequence continues at coordinate 173,588,584 of NC_133771.1, forward strand.
ATTCAGAAGCAGGATGGAGGCAGCGGTGTGCATGCCCATCAGGGGAAATGCATGCACTGGGGGCCTTTACTGGTATTAAGGCACCTATAAGATTAGGTGGCTCCAGATCATGAACTTTGAGGATCTAAATTTTGGATGCAGATGTTTAAAATGGCAGTTAGGCACCTAAATCCATCTGGGGGTTCAGCTCTGGCTCTTTTTCACCCTCTATATTTTGCAGCTCAATTGATGTACTAATCTGAAGGCCACCATCCAACCTACATGAAAGCAGAAAGCCCCAAACTAAACAACCAGCTGCGGGGAGGAGATTTTTGTGTGTGTGTGTGTAGTGAATTTCAACTGCTGAAAAACCTGAAGTGCTTTGGGCAGAGCCAGAAACCCCTCGCCCCCGGGGAGCGGCTCCTAGGTCGATCCTGCCCCTACAGATCCCACTAGGCACTGAAGCTCGACTGACTGAAGACGGCTCCCCGTCAGAGCAGCGAGAACCCCGCGGGGGACTCAAATCCCAGGCCCCTCCCCTGCTATTTCTCTCTCCCCCTTTATAGTTAAAGCGAAGCCGCCTCACTGTGCGCCACCCCGCCGGTGTCCGGCAGGGCAGCCGGCGTCCTGGTTACCTGAGGGAGCCACGCCTGCCCGGAGAGCGCCGCGGCCTTCGGGGCGTCCCTTCACCCCCCCCGCGGGCGAGCGGAGGAATGTGCCGAGGCCTTGGGAAGGGCTAGTCAGCCGCGTGATTATCCCCATAACAACAGGAACCAGGGGCCGGTCGCCCGGGGAGCAGTGAGCGGCTCTAGGCAAGCGGGACCCGCCTGGAAACCAAGCGGGAGCAGCCCAGCCGGGGCGCGCCTCTCTCGGAGCCCTGGGAGCTGCAAGGCTCTCCCGGGCCAGGAGGGGCCTGCACCTCCTGCTCTCTGCCATTTCCCTCCACCTGCTGTGCCAGGACAGGGCTGGCCTGTGGTTCCCCTCGCCCCCAGCAAATGCCCCAGGGAAATCACTGCTTCTTCCTCGTGTGGGGCAGGGTGCAGGATATGGCTTCCGTGCCACCTGAATTTCTGTGCAAAACTGGTGCAAAAGATTGCAGTGACCTTGCCCCTCTCTGGGGCAATAGGTGGAAACAAGAGCATGGTCCTCACCAGGACCGGCTCCCAGGTTTTTACTACCCCAAGCAACACAAAACAAAAAACAAAACAAAAAAAGTCACAATCAACTCTACCACTACCACCTCAGAATTGGGCAGCTAACCCTTAGCTCCTAGAGGAAGTGAGGGACCTGCCACTGAAGAGCCAGATGTGCTGCCCCTCTCCCTTGGCTGCCCCAAGCACCTGCTTGCTGGGCTGCTGCCAGGAGCCAGCCCTGGTCCTCACTAGAATTTCCAGGTAAAGCTGATGCAGAAATACAGATGGGGTTTTGCAGACCTGTCCCACTCTGACCCCCAAACCTCTTTGTCCCTGGAGAAGTTCAGGGCGGCCCAAGGTGGGGCAGTGTACCTCATGCCCCATGGTAGAGAGGATTCCCCTACTGAGTGGCATTATGATTTGACGGCGCACAGGGACACAGCACCCAACCTCAGCCACATGAAATGTTAGGAAATCTGACAATAAGTCAGTGGCATCACCAAAAATGTTGGTGTAAAATGGATGCAGAAGATGTCACTGGCACCTCCAAAATTTCCATGCACATCTCCAATTTATAGGATTATTTTTCCTGCTATGAGATTCACATCCCCTCAGAGCATCTAATAAATAATACTGTATTTTATTTCAAAGCAGTAGTGTTTAGAGGGTATTTTAAAAGCTTTTCACATTGTCTGTTTATAGATTGTTCTTTTCTATTTTTAGGCTTGTCTGGGATTTCTACAGCAAAGGTTAGAAAAATATGTCTGGGTGTGGCTGGTTAACAAGAAATCAATTTTTATTTATAGAGCACTTCTTGTGTGAAGGAGCACTCCAAGTGCTGTTAAAAATGTGATAAGTACTGTCTGAGTGATAAAAAGTATCAATCCACCAGCCGATTAAAAATTTAGAACTCCACAGTGGCTTTAAAACTGCTAATAGAAATAATGTTCTTGACATCCAGGGCTATAGCTCACTGAATTACAGACAAAAGTCTTAGTGCCAAAGGTTTAATATGAGAAGAGGATAAAATAACCAGGAACTGCACATTTAGACACAAGGCAATCATCTATTTAGACACTTTCTAACAGGCATCTTTTTCAGATAGTTACGACAAATACACCCCAGAAATATGTTTGGGGATGGAATTGGAGGGGAGGGAAATTATTGCAGCCTACCAGAAAGAAAAGAATAGCAGAAAAAATGGTAATGTCTATACTGGCAGAATAATACATTAGTGATTTATAGTAAATCATATGTGAGCTATCAACTAACAATTATAATCCGCTGTTTACCTGTCAATAGCTGGTCCTCCAAATGAGTTTAGAAACAGGCTTTATTGTAGGAGCTTATTAGTGGTAATCATTTTGAGGGCATGACCTTACTAAAGGTATAGTCTCCTCATGTTTAGTAGATTAAATTCTCATTTATGATTATGGGAGTTGTAGACATATAATTGAGGCAGCAGCTAGCCCTTCAGGGGAATATGCTCCATCATCAGAGTCCACTGTATGCATCTCAGAAAAGTGATTGAAGTGTAAGCCAGGGTTGTTGTGAATTGAGACATTCAATGGAGGACCTGCTGGGGTCTGCTATACTCCTAAAGCATGCTTATCCAGACCCCCGTGTCTCCTGCCTTTCAGATTATGTAGCTCCAAAGGTAAATGTTCATAACTGTAGATAATCATGTGGGAACTGGAAAATCCCCAGTGAGAGAAGTAAGTACAGAAAACAATGTTAGCTAAAACTGCCCAACTATCATGTACAGGTAAGATGTGTAGCATATGTGACTGCATACAACTCCCCACCTGAGTCATCAGCAGACATTAAACTTTGGAAGGACAAGGCACAGCCCTTAACCACCTGACTGAAAGAAGTAGCTCTATTTGCTCTTAGTAGGAGCAGATGCTTAGCCTCAGGGATCTAGCCACTACAAGGGAACACAGCACAATTAGTTAGTGAGTTACACCTGCTATTTGTCAGGGGGCTTTGGTTGTACTCACTGTGCATGACAAGTAATGCTTGTTGTTACCTGAGTGCATTCAAAACCACTGAAATATATATGTAAGCACCAGTGAAGTATATAAATTACAGAGCAAATGTTACTGTAGGGCAAGATTAACTTATGAGTTTTCTGTAGAAAGTTCAGTAGTATTCTAGTATCCCATATCGCAGTTACCCTGACTCCTCTCCAGTTCCTGCACCCTCATTTTAGACTTTGGCTGAGATGGCCCAAGCAGCGTGTTATGATAAATCACAGGTGTTGTGGTTTGATGTTGCCCTGTTGTTTTGCACTAAAATGTTCCCTGCTCTTCTAGTAGCAATTTATAATCTGTATCAGTCATGGGAACATGGCTCACTAGGAAGAGGGCTGGATACCTGCATATGGCAAAAGGGCCAAATTCTACTTTTTGGGAGTAAACATGGAAAGAGAGAGTTTATCTTGGGGCTTATTGTTCTATAGCTATGGGAAACACCCACTTTTCTCCTTCTGTGATCAAGGAGCAAGTCTCAGTGACACTTTCATTCAGATATTTTTGCCCTTTGTTTCAAGGATCATTGAAAAAACTTCTCCCAACTTCATGTACCATGTTTTCGTGGTGTGTATTATTTCCCTCTCTGGTGGCTGCTCTACGTAGAGAATAAGAGCCTACGATTTCTGCCTGTTAAAGGAGCAATTTTTTTAGTTGAAGTGGTAGAAGTATGTGCTACAGAGATGAAGGTTCTATGTTCCAACCTGTTGGTGACCTATCCTAGATGTTGTTACAGCTACTCCCAGCGAAAAATTGTGATTTGTTGTTTATAGCCAACTTTTGGTTTTGAGATATTTACATTGTTACCAAATACATTTAAATAGGGAGGCTGTGTGGTCTTGTGGACAGAGTGCTAGTGTGAGACTCGGGAGACTTGTGTTCTGTTCCTAGTTCTGTCACTGGCCTGCTCTGTGACCTTATGTAAGTCACTTCATCTCTCGCTGCCTCAGTTTTCTCATTTATAAAATGAAGATAATGATACTGACCTCTTTAGTAAATCACTTTAAAAGCCCCTCTTCCAGCACTTCCTGAAGATGAAACAAGGTGGCCAGCATTTGTCTGTTCCCAATATTATAACGAATGCTTAAATAGTCTGATGTCTGCAACTAACTTTGGAAGGGAGGAATCTGATCCTGGAAAGATCTGAGTTTATGTACAGCATCAGTCACCTGAATAGTGAGCACTACAGAGAGAATAGTGAGCACTGTAGAACGTTGGCACATGCAGAAGTCAAATAGTATTCATGCAGCTTTTCCTTATTTAAAAAAAACAAAACTTAGTGGTTTAGCTGTATGAACGCCTTGTAATTTAGACCACAAATTTATTCTGTCTAGAGCAGAGACACCTTTGAACCTTAAGCTAGGAAACTTCTGAAAGAAAATGAGCATACGTGAGATAGTTTTGAATGGAAAAAGACAGAGGAACACTAAATATTACTGCAAGAGTTTCTTTTCAAAGACATGGAAACCAGGAGAGGCTCCAGGCAACAGCACAGCAAGCATGTGCCTGGGGTGGCAAGCTGCAGGGGGCAACCTGCCGGTTGCTGTGGTGCGGCAGTCAGGCCGCCTTTGGCGGCATGCCTGCAGGAGGTCCACAGATTGGGCAGCACTTCAGAATCGGCATGACCAGCAGACCGCCCGCAGGTGTGCCATCAAAAGCTGCCTGACTGCCATGCTTGAGGTGGTAAAAACCACAAAGCAGGCCCTGATGGAAACTGTGCTGATTCATCCTAAGTAGGAGAGTATTGAAAACTTGAGTGCTTTATTCACTAGATTTAATAAGAATAACTGCACAAAGAGGAAGTAGAACTCTGCTCCTTGTGGTAGTAGCTTCTCTGATTCTATAGTAGAACCTGCCTAGCAGAAAATTATTTAGCAATATCTGTGTATGTGTATTTAAAACTAATAGTGAGCTGGACATGTTGAGTGAAATGGGACCATATTTGCTGTTCTTTTCAAGTGAGGTTTCAGTTTTAAAATCAGTGGTACAATGTCATCTCTGGTCTTTAAAAACAAGTTTTAATTTCAGTGCATTAAATTAGTGTGAGATTTTGGGGGTTATCCTGTTAAGAAAAATTTCCAGCAGGAACTAATCATGTTTAATTAATATATTGATTTACTAGGTAACATAACTTATAATATGTTTGTATAACCATACAGAATTTATATCAGGAGAATTTCCATGCTAGCTTTGGGAAATCTTGTGTTTTAATATCTTCCAGTAACTTCACTTAAAATCTAAGCACATTTCAAATTGAAAAGATGTGTTTTCCCTTAACTAAAAGCCTACACATTCAACAAGAGATCCAATCATTAAGTTAGGTTCTTATTAGCTTGCACATTATCACACATGATAAAGTTTCTGCAAGTTATGCCTTAACTTTCACTTGGCCAGTTGATCTTAACACATGTAACTGACTAGCCTTGGAATTATCACACATGACATAGTTCTGTCAATAATAGAAAACAGAGATGTAGCTCACTCTTCCTGAGTTGTTTTGGTTCTGCAGGAATAAGAAGTAATGAAAAAGTGTGTTTGTTACAGAAGTCAGCAGATGCAACTCTGAATTCACACAGGGAACAGATGTGATCAGTAAAAAGATACCATAGTCACTCTTCAGAGTAGTACTGCAGTTTAAGACAAACTTACATAGATCCTAACTGTATATTCAAGGGAAGGCTGTTCTCAGACATACTAACACTCTTTAAGCCTCATAAAACCTTTTATAGTCCTTAAACACTCCCTTTTCTCCCGTCAGCCATTGCATCAACTGCAGAGAAGGAAAAACACCATTAACACCTGATGTGGCAGAAGTAGTGCTGTTCTGAAGAGCTGCCATTACAAATGCTTCCCTTGAGACCCAAACTCCCTGCTGTGGAAGATCTCTGGTCTCAAACAGGCTTCCTTGTGAACAGGTAAGCACTGAGACTTTTATTCCATTTTAAGTTAGTGGAAAAGGCTTTTACCCCTGTTGTACTTAATTCAGAGTCTCCCTTTCTCTCCTTATACTTGCAGTCTTGGAGGGGGGAACTAAAGCTGTGCTGAGAAAGTGATCTGATAAGAAAAAGAGATTCAGAAGGTTGAACAGAGTATGGATGGGCAGCCTCAGAAAGGAAAACAGAGAAATCTAGGAACTCCTCAATCTCCCTTAGACTTAGCTTCTACTGTTGGTGCTGGTCAACATAGCTACAGCCTTGCCTGTTGTCCCACTCTGACATAACTAGGCAACAGACCTTTGATTGAATTTTATTTTGTAGAAGTCAGGTAATGCCAGTCCTAGTCAAAATACTGGCTTCTAAATGAAGCATCTCTAACATGTTAAAGAACTTCTTCTAATTTTAAGATAGAAATATAATTCTTCTTTCCAGAGTGTCTTAAGAATGGTAATCACTGGGTTGGTTTGTTTGTTTGTTTTAGAAGTAGTTCATATTAAATAGCTTTGTATTTTGAAGCGTAAGAGAAAACAAAAGCTTTGCACTCAATTATAGTGACATTTCACTATGTTGTTCTTTGCTCTCCATTTTAATATAGATCCAGCAGGAGAAAATACAAAGAGCAACAATAAAAACATCTGTCTGGTCCTGCAATGCTTACTCAAGTGAGTAGTCCCACTTACTTCAGTTGGGTGACTCACAGAAGGGTTGCAGGATTGGGTATTTAATCAACTGTTTAAAAATTAGACTTAAACATTTAGTATAACTCAAAAGGAGACCCAGAAAAATTCAACATTGTTGCTCTTTACAAGAGACGCAGCAACTAAACAAACATGGTTGAACAATCTAGTGGCAGCAGGAGACCTGTTAATGCAAATACTTAGTGGAGTGACTCATAAAAATAAACCAAAAGAAAAACATTAATCAGCTTGCTTTTTTAAAAACTTAATATCTTAAAAGCACAAGTAGATCAGCACTAAGGAATGTCTTCAAGCAGAACAGCAAGCACAAACTTTGAACACAGCTTACACATATTAGCTGTGGTTTTGTGTTTGTTATCCTGTACTTGAATGTGGCATATCCAGGAGCTTTCACCATAGAGTTGAAAGTAAAATAACATTTCTTGTTAAAACACAAATAAAACTTTGTGTTAAACTTGCAAGAGGTGAACATCTGAAGTGCTTGCCTAGCTGTCTGTATGTACTGTGCTGCTCATCATCATGGTATGTAGTGGCTAGTCTAGACTGGGACTGTAAGATTTTAGGGGCAGGGATTGTTTTCTTGGTTGGTTTATACAGTGCCTAGCACAACAGGCTGTGATCCCTGCCTGAGGCTCTTAGGCGCTACCACAATGCAAATAGAGTAAAACAAATATTAAGAGTAACATTTTAGATGCAATTGCATTGCAAAACCTATTTAGAAGTTCTAGGACCCCATTCTGAGAAGTGCTTAGAGGCTCCAGCCCCAACTGAAATAAATGGGAACTAGGAGGACTCAAGGCTTTTGAAAAACAGATCGGTAATGTATCAACAGGAATTCATTATATTCCTGTGTGTGTGTGTATTTTTCCCCCTTTATATGTTTTCAGTGGATTGTATAATCATAAACTAAATGTATTCCAATACCTGTTTAGCTTGCTATGCAAGTTAGTATACCTTCACCACTCTAGGAATGTGTTAAATAAACCCTACTACTTCTAAATCTTCCTTCCTAGGAACAGTGATCGCAGAATTTAGACCAACAAACTAAAGCCCTGATTCTGTAAGTAGCTGTGCTAGTAAAGAGTCCATTGACTTCAGTGTGGCTCTGTGAAGACATGTGATTGGGGAGTGGTGTATGTAAATCCCACTGCTTGCAGGATAAGGGCTTTAAAAAGCTTTTGTCTGTAGTCACTGCATGCAGTGCCTATTATGTTTCATGCCTATTATGTAGGCATGAAACAATTTTGTTAAGGAAATCTTGAAACGAGCAAGGTTTAGCTTTGCAAGCGAATGGACGGTGTGCCAGTACTTGGGCTAACGCATGAAAATTAACGAGCGCTCAGCACCTTGCAGGGCTGAGCTTGGCATAAAGATTGCAGGATTGGGGCTACTACCTCTTAAACCTAAAACTAGCATAAACCACATCATGTAAAATCTGTAACCCCAGTGGTATTACACACAAGAACCAACATTAGTTCATCTGCCCTGGTTACTTTACTCACATCTGTTTACTTACCCCTAAAATAGGCCTTAATGAAATGATTAGAGTCATTCCTTTTATTGAAATGGTAGCAGGAACATCTGTTCCTTTGTCTCTTGTCTAATACATGAATAGCTTGATTTGATTCTTGCAATCCTTAATTTCTGGCTGCAGTAAACTGTTAGAGCAACGTGTTTCCAAAATACATGTTTCCAGGCACTGGAAGGAAGCCTATTTTGCTATTATCTTTATCATTAATTTGCAATAATCATCCAGAAACTCAGACCGGCAGGAAGGATAAAAATATAGAGACAAGCCTTAAATAGCTTGTTGACAGATAGCACTGGAAATATATTTAACATCAATTTCTGCTACAATGACCACCTGCTTCCACATGGCATCATATTGCTTAAGATAGTATGGTACAGAACATGTCCTGAAGGGCAAATCTTGCCCCATGCTCCACAGGAACCAATGTGGAACCGAACACTGCACTGAGCAGAGGGGAGAGAAGATTCGGGGAGCCTGAACTCTGAAAAGCATTTACTCAAATAGTGTTGGTGACTCCTCCTCTATCTGGATTCACCCGCCCACCATTGTCCCCTGATGGAGCAGAAGCATTGGAGTTTGGTAGGCTCTGCAATAGCAATCATGGAGTGGCTCTGCTGCTACAGTACTCTGGAATCCAGGGAAGAGAATTGTTTCTTCTCAGTCCCAGAGAAGCCTCCTATGCCAAGTCTGGTAACACAGGCTTGGCGTGGGATAGAGGAGAATTTTAACTCATGTAGGCAGGGAACCAGGTTCTTATTTGAGCACAGCTGTCCTATGTTCAGGGCTGTACATATCTATAGTGCTATATAAGTAGTAGTATTTATTGGCTCAGTTGTAGAGATGGGTGAAAGCAACAATGGTTTTGCAGGATAGGGTTTTACCAGAGCTGGATTCAGGTCTCACTTTACTCAGGCCCTCAAAGATCAGCGGGAAGGTGAGCAGCACGGTTCAGCTAGATAGCTATGGTTTTGGCCCACCTGTAAGTTTGTTTCATACCTAAGCAGAGCAGTTATCAACTGAATTGTAAGTGTAGTATTAACAATGTTGATTATCTGTGTAATTGGCCATTTTGTTGACCCATTTTGAACATAAAAGTGGCCATACTGGGCTGGAATCCTGTCTCTGGCAGTGGTTGGTATCAGATGCTTTAGAGTGAATGAACAGAACAGGGCAATTTCAAGTGATCCATCCTCTGTTGTAGAATTCCAGCTTCTGACATTTGAAGGTTTATGGAAACCCAGATGAAAAGGCTATGTCCCTCACAAACTTATCTAATAGCAAGTTGATGGAGAATAGGTCCATTAATTATTGAATACTTTTTTGAACCCATTTATACTTCTGGCTTTCACATCCCCTGCCAATGAGTTCACAAGGTGACTGTGAAGAAGTACTTCTGTTTGTTTTACACCTGTTGCCTGTTAATTTCATTGGGTGACCCCTAGTTCTTGTGTTATATGATGAAAGGGTAACTAATGCTTCCCTGTGAAGAAAGTGAATAGCATTCATAATTTTACAAACCTCTATCATATCCTACCTTAGTTGTCTCTTTTCTAAGATGAACAGTCCCAGTCTTTCTAAACTATCCTCATATGGAAACTCTTCCATACCCATAATCACTTTTGTTGCCCTTCTCTGCATCTTTTCAAATTCTAATATCCTTTTTTGAAATGGGATGACCAGAACAGTATGCAGTACTTAAGGTGTGGGTGTACCATGGATTTATACAGTGGACTTATGATGTTTTCTGGTTTATTATCTATCCCTTTCCTAATGGTTCCTAACATTGTGTTAGCTTTTTAGACTTCTGCAGAGCATTGAGCAGAAGTTTTCAGAGAATTATCCATGATAATGCCAAGATTTCTTTCTTGAGTGCTAACAGCTAATTTAGATTCCATCATTTTGTATATATAATTGGAATTATGTTTTCAACATTGAATTTCATCTGCCATTTTGTCATCCAGTTTTGTGAGATCTTTGTAACTTTTCAGTCAGCTTTGGACTTACTTATCTTGAGTAATTTTGTGTTTTCTGCAAACTTTGCCACCTCACTGTTCACTCATTATTCCAGATCAGTTATGAATATGTTGAACAGCATCATCCCAGTACAGAACTTCGCGGGACCCCACTGTTTGTTTCTTTCCATTGTGAAAACTGACCACTTATTCCTACCTTTTGTTTCGTCTTTTTTTAACCAGTTCTGTATCCACAAGGATAAGGGAACCGCTCCCTGCCCCAGCTCACCTCCACTCCACCGCTGCCATCCCCCGAGTGCGCCACAACTCCCCTTCTCCCCCCTCCCTCACAGGCTTACCGTGGGGGAGCAGAGGTGGGGGGAGCAGCAATTTTTTGAGGGCCTTGGGGCGCCAAATTTGTTAATCCGCCACTGATTAGGGACACGGTAGTCCAGATGAGGCCTCACCAACGCAGAATAGAGGGGAATGATCACATCCCTCAATCTGCTGGCAGTGCCCTACTTACACAGCCCAAAATGCCATTGGCCTTTTTGGCAACAAGGGCACACTGTTGACTCATATGCAGCTTCTTGTTCACTGTAACCCCTAGGACCTTTTCTGCAGAACTGCTGCCTAGCCACTTGGTCCCTAGTCTGTAGCAGTGCATGGGGTTCTTCCTCTTGCACCAGAGAATGCAGTAATTCAGGGAGAGATTATTGTAATGACTTTTTTGTTTACCGTAATAGCTTAATTTCAGCTCTTTAGCTGATATGACTTGCATTGGAACCTTTGTTGACTAACACACCACTTATCTATTATTTGGCATATGAAGTCCGGTCAAGCCAAGCCACAGCATTCTTACAACGATGCTCAAGGCACAAACACCAATATGTGTCATGTTTTGTGGCTGCCCACATTGATATCATGTCTGTCTCTAAATGCCAGTGAAGTTCTGCTGTAGCACAAATTCCATGTCCAGTATGAAACTGGTTCAGAAGGCTCCATTGCCTTCACAGTAAATCAAACCTGGATTGATGTTGAGTGGGGTTCGAAATGAGAAAATTGTCACTTTCTCTTCAGACCATTACACTCACCACACATCCTTTACCATAAATCCCTTACCCAGTACATTTATCCACAACAGGTGTTATGTGGGCAGATATCCATGTGATGGATTAAACAAGTCTTGAATTAACAGTAGATGTGTCGTATTGCACAACTTCATCGTGAACTTAGCTACACTACACTTTCTGTGAACACTAGGTGGAGCAATATTGCAGAGAACCAGTAACCATGGTAGAGGAGTAGATTTAAGTGTGCCTGAAATAATACACAGGATGCAATTAAATTGTTTGACAATCGTCTTTGGGTGAGATGAGCAAGCCCATACTGGAATGTGATACTCCATGACCAAGTAACAGAGTGCCAAGGCTGAAGTGCGTAACATTTGGGCGCTGATCCCCCAATGTCATTCTGACCAGTCTTCCATGCAAATTGTTGCACATTTCTGACTTTAGTTGCTGTCTTTGTAAGATGGTAATATGACACCTAGATGACCACTGAGAACTGAGGGGGGGAGGGATAGCTCAGTGGTTTGAGCATTGGCCTGCTAAACCCCTCAGTCCTTGAGGGGGCCATTTAGGGAACTGAGATAAAAATCTGTCTGAGGATTGGTTCATAAACATGCACAGGTGTGATGGTGTCAGCTCCCTAACACCACAATCCTGTTAGCCACCCAAGCAATCTCTTCCTTTGAGCAGGGGGTTGGACTAGATGACCTCCTGAGGTTCCTTCCAACCTTGATATTCTATGAAACTGTATTCAGATCTCTGCCTGCTTGTGCATGATGTAAGAGAAAAATACTCAACATAGTCTTACTTTCACTTGATATCAGGCGCCACTGATGACAATAATCTCCCATAACCACCATATCTGCATTCAGGGCACTCTCAAGTATGTCAAAGGAGTGTGACTGAATGCCAAAGCATATGTTGTCTGCATAAACAAACTGGTGGGACCTGGTATGTGGTAGGTCATTCGAATATAAGTCGAATAATGTTGGAGAGAATACTTTGTGGGAGGCCATTCTTCTAGCGCTTTCAAGCACTTGTTCTATCACCAATATACACACAGAAATGGTAATATCTCAGAAACAGAGCCATTGCACATACTAACCAACTTGACATAGCTTTAGACAATTTCATCAAAAGGCCTGTGTACCAAACTGTATTGTGTGCCACAGTCAGGACAAGGAAAACTGAACCAATGCCAACACTTGATCACATGTACTATGACTGCAGTGAAAACCGGCTTCCTCTGATGCCAGCATGCCTTCCATAGATGGTGAAATTCTTTGCAAAATCAGATGCTTGAGCACCTTAAAGCAGATGCTTAGAAGTGAAATTGGTCTGTAGCTACAAGGCAAGCGTGGATCTTTCCCAGGTTTCAGCAAGGCAATGATTGTCACTTGGTGCTAGTTTCTAGGCAGTCTGGATTCACACACAACTCTGACAAGCCATTCATGAGCACAAGGGCCCAGATGTCTCATGAATTCATGAGGCAACTGTATCATATCCAGGAGCTGTACCTATTTTAAAATCATTCAGCCCTTTATCCAGTTCCAGACTAGTGAATGGCTCGATCTTACTATCCACTGGATTACTCCTTAGGAAACACTGCCACTTGTCATGTACCTGTCATTTGACAGCTGTGTCACAGGAGCTTTGGTGACCTTCAACAGATGACTGGCAGTCTGATTTGGAGTAACTGCTGGCCTGCTTTATCCTGCACCTAGTCGACAAGTTAAGCTCCAGCTCTTCTGGCTTGCCCACGTAAAGTCAAACATCACTGTCGCTTCCTCCCATCAAGCATGGCGAGCGGAATGATTCTATAAGATTGTCTGCAATCTCCAGATCACCTGACTGCTCATACTGCCTCAGCAGGTCTGCACAATCCTCCTTCAGACATGGAATTTACACTGGTTGGAAACTGCATGGAATCGTTGCACTTGCAGCTTTAAAAAATGGCACAACAGAAATGACAGTTTGCATCTTCCATGGAGATGATGTTTAATGGGATGGTTACAATGATCCATTCTAATTACTCTTTATAGGAGGCCCAATCTGCCTTCCAGAAGTTCCATCTGGGCTTCAGTATGCTCCTTTATTATCGGAAGACTCATTTCCACTAATGGTAGAAGGAGGAAACCCAGTCACAACATTCCCCAGTTTTTAGGAAGTGAAGCTCCTAAGGCTTTTAAATCCGTATATCAAAGAAAACGTGCACAGGTGTGATGGTGTCAGCTCCCTAACACCACAATCCTGTTAGCCACCCAAGCAATCTCTTCCTGGAAATGCTAGACGGGTTACTTTGCCTTACAGGTTAACAATAGGTCCACAAGTTCATTTCAAGCATTCCACTCTAGTGCCCAGACCCTTATCCACTGAACACCCACAGAAATACCAGGCCTGCTGTCCACAAGAGAACAGCATGCACACCAGCTTGTGTGATTGCACTTAGGAGCTGATCCTTGTTTAATACTATAACACTTAACTTATTTTTGTTTTTGCATAAATATATCTATTACCAAAGATTTTGAGAGTGTGTGTACAAATAATGGAACTAAAAGGTTACATATAAAATCATAACATGCTTTCCAAAAAGTAAAATTAACAGGCTAATCTGCTGTCTAAAGCAGCTTACCCCCAAAGTCCTCTGCAGTGTTTCAGACAAGACTGGTTGTGATCTAATTTTTCCTGATTTTAAACATGCTACCATTTGCTTCCTAGGTGCTGGATGGAGTGCAGGCAGGGATGTTGTCTTTATTCCCCAAATATAGTCCAGCAAACCTTTTGAAGTGTATCTCAAGACAACGTTCTCTTCCACCACCGTTTCCATACCTGCTGGCTGAAATTCTCACAATCATTTGTCTGCATTTAGCCTAGATGGGTGATGCGAGACCCATTTGTAAATGAGATAATACTTAACTTACATTTCAAAAGAGAGACAGGTGAATAAACATGTCTTGACTAACCGCTTTTCTGCCAGATGGCTCTGCTTTGATATAGATTTTAGAAAATATTTTCAGTAGGTTTACATAGCTCCTTACATAGTATCTGTACATACATTTCACAGTGATATAAATGACCTGTGACCCTGGCTTTCATTTAAGATACCATGTGACATACATTCTCATTTACCAAAGAATATGCCAGAATCAGGACATTCTTCTAACCTCCTGGCCAGTAGGCAGTAAGGTTCTTGGATCACAGCAGGCATGATTAACTTTATCGTTTTGGTGGTAATAAAAAGTGAAGAGGTAAATTTCCAATGCTGTTTCTAATGCTATAAAATACAGAGGCAGTAACTGATGTCTGTCATGTTCCTTGGCTTCTTTCCTTTTTAAATAAGAGTGAAAAATTTAGTCTGAATTCTAATCCCACCTATTAAATGCAGAAATGTCTGTCTTCCAATGTTCTCTTTGTTAGTGCCTATGGATTTTAGTGTGTTGAATAAAAACTGGATTTACAATATGTGAAAAATTATAATGGACCAGCACAAATCAAAATAAGGTTGGAACCAGTTGAAAATAATTACACTTCACTCTGCACTTTGTTGGGTTTCTTCATTAGTAAAGGCAATTGAAATTCTAATTTAGCATACTTGCCAAAGCCATTATGCCTACTGTGCATGCAATTCATACTCCCTGTGCCATGGGCTAATGAAGGATTTGCCAAAGTCTGTAGTCAGACCCTCACTAGTTTCTTGTCAGTGGGTAGAAGAACCTTCACACCTTTCTGGATGTTGGGGAAGTGAAGTGCATGCATATGTCTTCTAGTGAAATTGGTCCCTAGGACTCAATTGTTATGTATGGCAGATGGGCTGGATGGAATCTGACTACATGCTTTTGGAGAAGTAGAGGATCGGCAACCAGACAAGAATGCGTAGCCCTCTCTCTTTTCCTCTGTCCAGGGGTAAAGATGCCCAACTCCTTGTTGAGATTTTTCCATCTGTTTCTACAGAGCCTTTCTGGGCCAAAGAACTACTGAAGGTTCTGCACTTCTGGGACTGCTGGCTTTGGGATTTGGTCTGTAATGAGTAAATTGTATTGTATTTTGAATCTGCTGCTGAGTTACATTTTAAATCGGCAAACTTGTGGGAGAAACAAATACGTACTTTAATAAGCCCATACATCTTGTATTTAGTTATCTTGCATCTCATTCTATTATTTTTGTACTTAAGACAAAAATACAATAACATGTCCAACTTAAATACATTACTGCAGGATGCTAATATACCAAGGATATTGAATATGATGGTCATCCTGACAAAATGGGCCAACGGAACAAATAACAAAATACATAAATTAGTTGAAATGATTTGATGTGATTATTTTGCCCTGAATTTCTAGGGAAAATAATTATCAGTATAATTTCCTTCTCAGAAATCTCAAGCAGCCAAGTAAAGGAACAAAAGGTTGCTATTGGAGTCATAAACAGATAACTTTGACTTTTACCATCTACAGTAAATACTACATCAATTTATTTTAAACAGTGTTTTAACACAAACAGAAGGGGCTCTTTCCTGTGAACATGTATAATACAAATGAACAACACCTCAGCTTTACGAAGGTAAGTTTATACAATACTACTGTCTATAACTGGGGTGGGCAAACTTTTTGGCCCTAGGGCCACATCAGGTACAGAAATTATGTGGAGGGCTGGGTAGGAAAGGCTGGGGGAGGCTATGCCTCCCCAAACAGTGAGGCGTGGCCTGGCCTCTGCCCCCTCTCCAGCCCCCTGGAACCTCCACTACCATCCAACCGCACTCCACCCTGACTGCCCCCCTGGGACTCCTGCATCCTATCCAAATACCCCTGCTCTCTGCCCCCTGACCATCCACCTGGAATGCCCATCCCCTATCCAGTCCCCCCTGCTCCCCACCCCCTGACCATCCCCGGGACCCCCGCCCCATCCAGTCTCCCCGCTCTCCCCGCCTCAGGTTATCTGTGGGGTTGGGGGGAGGGGGTCTCAGTCCTTTCCCTGTGCATTACCCTGCTCATTTGGCTGCTCTCCCTGGCAGTCAGGCAGGGCTCGCTCCCTGTCTGGGCTCGGCTGCTGGGGACAGGGGCCAAGCATGCTGGAGGTGGAGGGGGGCCCTGGCTTGCTCTGCCTCTGTCCCTGGCAGCAGGGCCTAGGCCCTCTGACTGCGCCACCCTGGAGCACCAGGTCTGGCGGCTCTATAGCCGTGCCACCCAGCCGGAGCTGCAGCCATACTGCGCAGGTGCTGGGGGAACTGTGACTGCGAGGGAGGGAGGGAAGCAGAAGGGGAGGGGCCAGGGACTAGCCTCTGCCCCGCTCACTGCGCTGCCGCGGAGTTGGGCTGGCTCCTCCGCAAGCCTGTCCTGACCCCGCTCTCTGGCAGGAGCTTGGGGGCCAGAGGGAAGGGTCCTGTGGGCCAGATGTGGCCTGCAGGGTGTAGTTTGCCCCCCTCTGGTCTATAATATACTTGTTCTGTGGACAAACTTCCATCATCTGGCACTGATAATTTTATAAAGAGAAGGCAGAATATTTAATGTAGGCTTGCTACTCTGCCTTTCTGGTGGAAAGGCAAAATCCATCAAGTGGTGTTCTGAAAAGCTCATTTAAACAAAGAAGTGCTGAATGATGGGTCACATTCAAAATCTGTTTCTGAGCTTCTACAAGTTGCAGTACTGTAACTGGAGTCAGAGGAATTCCTCTGAATCTGCACCACTGTTGTGGAGATCACAATCTAGCCTATAGTACTATTGAATCCTGTCATCTCAGGTGAATTTTCCTTTTCTTCATGTGCCTTCTCCTATGATGGCACAAGTTCTAAAAGAATTGAATGAAGAGTCAAGCACATCAGAAAGCCTACCCACAGGGACTGATTCTCTATGGTCTGTTGATCAAACATAGTTAAGGTTAAGATTTTGTCATGGTTATTTTTAGTAAAAGACAGGGACTGGTCACAGGTAATAAAAATTCATAGATGTTTGTGATCAGTCTTTGTCTTTTACTAAAAATAACTGACAAAAGTGAGTTGACGAGGATAAGAGCCCAAGAACTGCTGCAGGAAGTGAGGGGGGGTTTCAGCTCAAAACTCTAAAGCCCCCCCGCCACCGGCGTTGAAGTGGAAAATGTCAGATCTCTGGCAGTCTCCATAGCTTCGGTGACAATCTAGGCCTACACATAATGAACATGAGCACCAAGGGAAAGATGGGTAGATGCTTCAGAAATTTCTTCTGCAGACAACCTTCAAAGTGACTTTAATAGAAGCTGCTTCTACTGCTCATCGTTGTCTCTGAACGAATAAAGAGCATTGTGAGGGGGTCTCTAGTACACACACAGCATGGGTGGAATGGAGTTGCATAGTGGCTTCCAAATCAGCTTTCACTTTACACAGAGCGTACGTTATAGTGCCATCATCTCCCATAAGTTGTTAGTTTTCTGGTGTCATTCACATCATCCGTTCCACTGGAGTCCAATTCCTGCACTGTGTGTGTGAACACACTGCATACAGCTCTAACATTTAACAGTAGGAAAAACAATAGTTCAAATATTACATGAAGTAATATTTGCAAAGCTTTCTTATGGTGTTAACTTGACAAACTGCACTGGGAGTTCCAGTCCCTGCGCTGTCATCCTGTTGCTTTACCAGTGTGATTGAAGGAGGCCTGTGTTCTAATCTCCAGAGGGCCATCTGGGTTTTATGTACCAAAGGTCTACAATGAGATGTTTGTTTAAAAAAAAAAAAAAAAAAAACCTTAAAATGTGATCTGTAGCTTTCTCTGAAACTTGCACACAAGCTTTCCTCACAAGTGTCCCTCATTTGAAGGAAATCACTCGATTTAATCCTATAGTTACTAACATGCCAGCAGGGCCGGCTTCAGCTTTTCTGCCGCCCCAAGCGGGGGCGGGGGGAAGGAGAAGAAGCCAATTGTGACACTTCGGTGGCAGGTCCTTCACTCCCTCTCTTCCTCTTTGGCAACTGAGCTGCCGCCGAAGTGCGGCTGATTGACTTTTTTTTTTTTTTTTCAATCGGAGGTGCCATCGTGATACCGAATGGAGTGCCGCCCCTTTGTATTGGCCACCCCAAGCACCTGCTTCCTTTGCTGGTGCCTGGAGCTGGCCCGGCATGCCACACAAACTTGTCATGCCCTCCCGTTTAGTGTTAAAAATTACTTGCATCAGGAATAAGGAACCATGAAAAAGAGTTATTTACATGAAATCCTACATCACTTGTTTGTTTTTCTGCATGAATAATTGTTGTATCCCTCATTGGGTGTTTGATTACGTTGCCTGGAAGGTTGAGGTATGTACTGTAACAGCACCACTTTTTTATGGGAAATCTGGGTATTCATGAATTGTTATGGATGTCTAGTTTTGTCTACTAGCAAAATCAAGATATCTTTCCTTAGAATGGAAATAAATGATTTGATAAAAGTTAGAGTTAGTCACTACATGGCTTATAGCCTCTGAGTACCCCTCAGATGGCGCAAAGAGGCCATAATTCTCTGCTGGGCTTTGTTGGAAGGAAACTTCCTTTTTTGTGCACCTGCACTGTAGCCAGTCCCCGCAACTCTGCCTTCTCCTTACAGCATAGGTGAGAGACACGATCTGGCAGGACAGTGTGTGTTCTGCCACAGTAGTCCTGAACTTGCTTAGGCTCTTGAAGATCTTAAGTCAGTTATGTAACTTAAAGCATTTAGTTATAAAGCACAGTATTTCTTTATCTGGTTTTGACATTGGTCAATAGCAATGAACTGGTAAATGCAGTTACAGTGACTTCAAAAAGGTGTGGTAGACCCCTATTAAAACACAAGATGACTTCTTGTAAGAGATGAGCCTAAGAATAAAGCTTTGGAAATAGCAAAACTCTTAAAGATATTTTTTCAGTGTCATTACAAACTAACTGTTCCTTCACTGTCTGAGGAAGAAAAGATTCTAGCAGCATGAGACATCTCTGCTAGCCAACGGGAAAGGTCTTCCATAACTGTCATTTACAGCTGTAATTGTTTTTACCCTGCATTCTCACTTGTCACAGGAATAATTCAGTATGAATGTCTTTGAGCTACAGTAGTGGAAAATAGTTAAGCTTGAGAAAGAGACAATGGGCATGGATTTTGATCTCACACCAATATAAATCTATATATCAATCAGTCTAATCAGTTGATTAATATAAATGAATATAATTGATCCACACAATCTGATTTAGAAGTCTGGAATTTTGCCACTGACTTCATGCAGAGCAGGACTTGACTCATGGGCTGAATCTCTCAGGAATACGTACTGTACTGAAAATTCTAGCTCTGCATAGGTAAATAAGTGGAGTGCAATCTCACTTACTATGACAGTTGGATATTAATGTTTACAATCATTAGATATGAAGTTACTGGGGTTTCACTGATAAAATGAGGCAAAATCTGATCCACTGGACGTTGCAGCAAGAGTCACAAGACACTGGTGCATGTTCTCTGTGTAATGCAACAGGATGTAAGTGACAGTGAAAAGTATGCAACATGACTCTTTCTTAGGTCTTGAATGTTTAGAAGAGCTAAAGGAAGTTTAAAATAATACCAGTGTAGAGTTCAAGTATCAGTTGTCCATGAGCCGATTTTACACATCTGCAAAACAAACGTAGGTAAAACATAATTAGGCTTGGCAGAATTCGATTTTTTTTTATTTCCTTTATAAATTGACAGATATCAACATTTAATTATAAGCATTTTAAACTTTTTTTATCTATTTTTAAATTTTTAGAGTTGTGGGAAAGAAAGGGAGGTAGAGGATTCAGACAATAAACAAAACACACATTGTCAACATCACATCAAAATATACGAAGTAAATAGCTTAAATCAAACTAAGTTCTCAAGTAACATTTTTCTTACTTTGAGTGTAAATTCTTATTTCTTGATGTAATTTTTTGTCAGCTTGTGTGGTAAAAGCCACATCGATCAATTGAAAAAAATGAAGTCCTTCCAAGCCTAAACATAACATTTTGTTCCCTTAAAATTTAAAAATTTTGTCCTAATATGGGAAATCTGTCATTTTGGGGATCTCCTTTTATGCAAGGCAAAGAATCTAGTCACTTTGTTCTCCTAGCCTTAGAAAGAGGACAGGCCACTTCCAAAGATAAGAGATTCACTGGAAATCTTGCAAGCTGCCTAGGACTTTAACAAGAGGTGTGGCTGCTCCTCTCAGCAGAAAGCCTACAAGGAGTGGAAGAAAGGTGTGATTAGCAAGGGAAGCTACCTTAGTGAGGTCAGAACATGTAGGGATAAAGTGTGGAAGGCTAAAAGCCATGTAGAGTTGGACCTTGCAAAGGGAATTAAAACCAATAGTAAAAGGTTCTATAGCCACATAAATAAGAAGAAAACAAAGAAAGAAG
>NC_133771.1:173610918-173732553 GCF_003597395.2 Chelonoidis abingdonii
CCGGTCTGTGATGGGTGGATGGGATGGGATCTGAGTTACTTGCAGAGAGTTCCTTCTGAGTGTGGTGGTGAGTCTTGCACTTTTTGGCCCCCTTTTCCCAGGGGGGTTTTAAGCTGATCGCATATTTTGGTGTCGGGAAGGATTTTCCTCCAGGGCAAATTGGGAGGAGGCCTTGGAGGTGCCCTGGAGGTTTTTCGCCTTCCTCTGCAGCGTGGGTCATGGGTCACTTGCTGGTGGACTCTCTGCAACTGGAGGTCTTCAAACCACAATTTGAAGACTTCAATAACTCAGACATAGGTTAGAGGTTGTTATAGAAGTAGATGGGTAGGGTTCTGTGGCCTGCTTTGTGCAGGAGGTCAGACTAGATGATCATATTGGTCCCTTCTGACCTATGAGTCTATGAGCAGCCTAATTCATCTATATCCATGTCAATAAGACAATAAAACAGGGGTTCTCAACTTTTTTCTTTCTAATTTCCCCCCTCCTCCCAACATGCTATAAAAACTCTGTGGCCCACCTGTGCCATAATAACTGTTTTTGTTTGTTTTTTTGCATATCAAAGCCAGGGCCAGCGTTAGGGGGTAACAAGCAAGGCAGTTGCATGGGGACCTTGCAAACCTACATTGCTCAGGCTTTGGCTTCAACCCCGGGTGGCAGGGCTCAGTGCCCCAGGCTTCAGCTTTCTGCCCTGGGCTCCTGCGACTGTAACGCTGGCCCTGCTTGGCGGACCGCCTGAATCACTGCAGTAAAAGATGGGCTAGATACAGCAACTAAGGAGAGCTTCTGGATGTACCAGAGTGGTCAACAAACATATTACATAAGTGGAATCCACATGACAGCACTATCTCTCTCGCTCAGTAGTTCTCAACTTGTGGGCTGCATGCGGCCCAGTTAGCACACAGCTGAGACCCCGCTCAACTGTGTGCTAAAGGCCGGCTCGGGGTCCACTGGGTTCCCAGCTGCCTGGCACAGAGGGGTCTGAGATGGGTTCCCAGATCCCCGGCCTGGAGGGGTCTGGCTGGGCTGCCTCATAGCCTGGTGCAGCGGGGTCCTGGGGCAACTGCCTGCCCCCATGAGCTCCAGGGCAGACGCCTGGCCTGCACGGTGAGGATCAGGGTTGGGGCTGCCACTGCCCTGCTGTCTGGTTCCTGCAGCCCAGGTAAAACATTGTGAGATGCATTTGTGAATCAGATGAGAACCACTGCTCTAGCTTGTTATATTATTTTAAATATCTACAGTCTCCATGGTAACTAGGAGCTCTGCTAGCATAGATTGTTCAGTATACCACAAGTCATCCTATGTAGTTGTGAGGTCACCATATTGACACAAGCGGCTAAGAAGATAGCTATTAGCATATGATTAACAAGCTTTATGCCATGGACATGGAAAATTCACCTTCAGTGTGTTCCATGTAATGAGTTTACACGCACATACACACAGGTTTTTCTAAAGAAAACTCTTAAAACATTTGTTGATGTAACTAGATGTGTTTTTGCAGGTCGTAGTAATCCGGGGGAAGGGATGGGAAATAAAGGCTAAATTCATGCTGGATTAACTTCATTGATTTCAGCAAGGTTACTCCAGGGATATATTTTACCCAACACATTTATTCAAAACTATGCAATAAACCTGTTCATTTACAGAAAAGAGGGTTCTGTGCAAGACAGAGATGGCAGATTTGGGTTCTAGGTGATGCAGTGGGAAGAAGACAACCCATGTTCTTAAAAAAAATCATATCCTGTTCAGATTACTGAATCATACGATCAGTTTTAGGGCTTGACTACACAGGGACACTCAAAAAAATTTAATTCAAATTAATTAATTAAAGGTGTGAATTGAAAGTGGATTCAACTGCATTTTATCCTGTGTGGATCCTCTCATTTAGAATTAAAGTGGCCTTAATTCAGTTTTATCTTAATTCATTTTGGAAGGGATTAGTTAATTTTGATTCACTTTCCTGAGTATGCCCATGTTGACAAGCCTTTAGAAGTAGCTTCTATTCATCTGCACCTAGCTGGAGGCTGGTTTGCCTTAGGAGGACAGGTTTGGATGGTTACAGCATGGGACAGGGGAGGGAGTTCCCTGACTGAGGAACTGGAAGAAATTTAGGACCATATTTGATTTAGCCAGTCAGGTTTTGGCTGAGCATAGCAAAGAGCTTGGACTTTACAGCACATTTCTGCCATATACTGTATTATTCCCTGATAGTGTGGTTCTGCTCTAACAAATGTCTAGTAAAAACAGCCTTTCCTTAATCATCAGATTTGCCTTTATGTGCTCCCAGAATCAATTATAACCGTTTAATACCTGAAATAAGTTTTAAACAGGCTTTTACTCCTGTAGAGTGAGCAAACAGTGACTTCTCCCCCCTAAGCCCCAATGATTCTAACTTCTGGATGAGAAGGACTCTGAATTGTATTTGATTTTTGGTATTGCTGTGCCAATGTTTTCCAGATGCCATACGTGTCGCTGTCAGTTTAGTTTTAATGTTTATAATTATGTAAATTAGATTGAACCTATTTTCTGGAGCTAAAGATCACTGCTATCTCTCTGTCTCGGGAACATCTCCTAGGGGACACTTCACTACAAGTTCATGGGAGAACAAATATTATTTCTTCCTTGAGTGATTCCACATGTTTATTCCAGTGTAGCTGTGAGCATGAGTCATGCGCAGTTGTCGTAGAACTTCTTCACTGAGCGGTACCTGTCAGGGTGGCTTGATTTCCCTCTGCCATTGTGTGCCACTGCATGCTGTTATAAGAAGATGGAGCCTCCCCCAACTCCCTTCAGTTACTTCTTGCCACGAGTGACTACTGTTTGGAATGCTCCCAGGCTTGCTATCACTATTTTTAGCCCACTAGCTATGCTTTCATGGCAGGACATGACAGCAGAATCCTTGTATTGGGAAGACTGATGCTCAACATCAAACACCAATCAGTTCCCATCACAGACCTTACTGCCCGTGCTTCCCACTTTGCGATGTTGTCAGTGGGCCCTTCTTAACTGATTCCAGACTGGGCAAGGTCTCTGTGCAGCCAGCCAGCACTGTTGGGGTTTTCGAGAGAATCCAAGCTGCAGCTGCGGTGCAGATCAAACAGTGATACGTGTTGTCGAGGAGTGCCCACTAGCCAAATTTAGAAGTGGGCTCTGAGAACTCCATGTGGCCACTAAGAATGCTATTGCTTGGCTTGGCTAATATGCAAATGCTAAATAAATAAATAAACCACAAGTTTATTTCCCTCATTCTTTTTTATATAGTCTGTTTTGTCATTTAGTGGCTAGTAGTTAGTTAGATATAATGTACAGTTAGTTTTTAAATCCTTTTTGGATCAGATTTGATTCATGGTAACTGGACTTGTGCTGGAGGCATACTTCGCTCTCTGGGGTTCAAGTCCTGCTAGTCATGTGCCAGGCCATTGTCAGTCAGTGACCCACATCCTAACTGCCTAAAATGTTTGGAGGAGCTCCATATCAGTAACAAATATCACACTTTTGTAGAGGGCTTAAGCCTTGCTTTAAAAAAGAGGGAGCAGTGAGACTTAAGTGTCTCCTTATGGGGGTGGCCTTTTGCCCTCCAGTGGAGCCATCAGGTTCAGAGAGTACTCTGAGTGTGGCACCATCAGTACAGAGTGCACCTCCCGAGAAAGACCGACTCGAGACGTGAGTTCACGCTGATGGTAGAGGAGGGCAAGCTAGTAGCAAGGACAACTCTCCAGGACAGCTTGGTTGTGGTAGACTCAGCAGCTTGTTCCATGGTGTCTGCCATACCTATGAGGAGATGTCTGTGGCAGCAGTTTTCTGGTCTCCCTCCTGAAGTGTATAGCAGACCATCCAGGATTTGTCCTTTGAGGGAGTCTCCTCCTTTTTGAAAAATATGGCCGATAGGCTGCATAGCCTAAAACATTCCAGGGCAACACTGAAGTTGCTTGGAATCTACACATCAGCAACAAAGAGGAAGCAGTTCTGGCCCCAGCAGCTCATGATATCAGAACTCTATATCTCTGCCCCCAAGAAAAAGGGGCAGGAATTACAGGAGGCAACCACTTCCCCATGACTACCCCCCCATCATCTGCAACAGCAGGTTCTTCTGAACCAACAGCCCAGTCTAAACTTGCATTTTGTTGGTTTTGTCAAGGATCACGTACCAATATTACAGACCAATTTGTTCCTACCCATATCTTTGCCAAACATCTATACTCACATCACATCACATCAGTTGGGTTCCAAGTATGGTGAATCTGGGATGCTCCCTTCAATTTGTTTTTCATTGCCTCTTTTCCATACCTCTTCAGGGATCACTCTCACGAGACCATTCTTCAGCAAGAGGTCCAATCTCTCCTTCTAGAAGGAGCCATTGAGGAAGTTCCTTAGGAGAAGGGTTTTTATTCCTTCTATTTCCTTATTCCCAGAGCACAAGGTGATCTCAGACCTATTTTAGATCTAAGAGAGTTAAACAAATACCTGAAGAAAATAAATTTCTGCATGGTTACCCTTTCTTTCATTATTCCTTCCCTGGAACAGGGCAACTAGTATGCTGCCCTTGACTTAATGGATGCTTAAAGGTCTGTATAACTATCTTTCCGGTCCACTGGACTTTTCTCAGGTTTGTAGTGAATGGAATCCATTACCAATTCCCAGTACTTCCATTCAGCCTGTCAGTAGCTAAACCTCAGGAGGCTTCAGGGATGGCTAACATCAGTATATGTCCCTGATCAACATTCACTAGACAGTGATTTGCATTTCACGTGGAACTCTGTCCTCTCTGGATTGGTTGACAGACCCTTGTAACACCTGTGTAGGAGTTCCCTTCATTTCTCCGCAACCAACACTCATGCTGGTCACAGAAGCTTGATCTCCGGGCTGGGAAACACCCATCAGAACTCTACGAACTCAAGGGTTGTGGTCCTCCACAGGATCTGAGGAGTCATATAAACATCAGAGTGCTATGTGCTATCCATCTAGCCTGTTCAACCTTCTGCTCACATATTGTGAGGGAAAGATCTTCTAGTGTTAATGGATAATACAGTGACTATGTTCTATGTGAACAGACAGGGAGAGACTCGTTTGTCCCAACTATCTGGGAGCTCTGCATGAAGTAATCAATTCCATTCACCTCAAAGCTACATACCTTCCAGGAGAGCAGAACACATTGTCAGATCACCTAAGCAGGTCTTTCTCTGGTTGGTTGCTACATGCAGACATGGCCAAGTCCATCTTCTAGCTGTGGGGGACTCCCCAAAGCAGACCTGTTTGCAACAAAGGCCAACAAAGTGCTGTCAGTTCTGCTCCCAAGGGTGTCACAGCTTGGGTTCTTTGATGGACACATTTCTGCTATCATGGACAAACTACCTGGTATATGCCTTTCCTCTGATGCCATTACTACCCAGAGTCCTGTTCAAAGCTAAGCAGAATCATGCTTCCCTCATACTAATAGCACAACTGAGGTCTCAGCAACATTAGTCTTGACCTTGCTAGCATTGTCAGTGAGAGCTCCTCTGCCTCTCCCGTTGGATTCAGACATAATTTCTCAGGACCGT
The DNA here is from genome assembly GCF_003597395.2 of Chelonoidis abingdonii. Lineage (NCBI taxonomy): Eukaryota > Metazoa > Chordata > Testudines > Testudinidae > Chelonoidis > Chelonoidis abingdonii. The sequence continues at coordinate 173,616,456 of NC_133771.1, forward strand.
GGCTGTCTGCTCCACCCCCAATCTATAGGCCCTCCAGCTGACAGTGTGGGTCCTTCATAACTGATGGCAGTGGAAATGGTTTGCTCAAAAGAAGTTCAGGAAGTGTTTCTGAGTAACAGAAAGTTTTCAAGTAGGTGTACTTAGCTGGCCAAATGGAAACATTTTTCTGTCTGGTCTCAGCAGAAATTTGCCTCTGCAATGCAGGGTTCCATTTTTAACGATGTTTTGGATTATCTGTTGCACCTAAAACATCCAGGTCTGACATTTCCATTAGAATACATTTGGCAGAGAAGTCAGTGTTCCCCTCTCCAGTGGGCAGTAGATCACTTCCCCACCCCCAGCCCCATAACTCTCAGATCCCTGAAAGGGTTGGACGGATGACAGAAAGGTGCAGGAACCTGTTCCCCTATGGAATCTCAACCTCATGCTAACAAAATTTAATGAGACCTCCCTTTGAACCTCTCTATAAAGGTGGCATTTCTGATTACTGATAACCTTAGTAAGGAAAATAGTTGAATTGACATTCTTGGGCTCATAACCTTCTTATACTTATCTTCTTTTCCATAAGAATAAAGTTTACCTCTGTCCTCACTCAAAGTTCTTGACAAAGGTGGTTTCTGATTTCTACATTAACTAGGCCACTTATTTGTCAACTCTTTCCCCTCTGAAGCCTTGCATGTATACAGATGAGCAGACACTTCATTCATTTGGATGTGATGGGGGAGCGCTGGCCTTCTACTTGGACCTCACCAGATTCTTTAGAGCCTCAGTTCAGTTAACTGTCACAATTGGAGACAGGTCGAAAGGTAAACTGGCTTTCATTCAGAGCATTTTCTCTCGCATTCATGAGTACAACCAGTTAGGTAATGTCATGCCCCACTGCTAGAGTATTGGCTCATTTTTACTAGAGCACAAATAGCTTCAGCAGCTTTCCTAGCACAAGTACCTATTTGAGACATTTGTAAAGCAGCCACCTATGCATCAGTTCATACATTTGCTGCTCATTTGTGCCATTTCCATCAGTTCTGGAATGAGGACAGTTTTGAATGGGTTATTCTACAATCGCTGTTCAGGTAGACTTGGAGCCTGCCTGCATATTAATCTGCTTGTGAGTTACCAGGGTGGAATGGACATGTTCAATCACTTGAAGAAAAGGAGTTTACCTACCTTTCCACAGCTGTTGTTCTTTGAGATGTGTTGAACACGTCTATTCCACACCTCATCCACCTTCCCTTCTGTGATGGAGTCTGTCTTGGATGGAGAAACTGAGGGGAGGTTTGGGGTCTGCTCCATCCTCTCATACCAGCACTCAATAGGGCATGATGGGAAGGGCGCGTGAGCTGCCTTGATGGGTACCACTGAGAGAGAAAATTCTCCAACATCCATGTACAGTGGAATGGACATGTACAATACATCTCAAAGAACAAAGGTAGGAAATGTGTTTTTCCACCCCTCCTTCAAGCAGGAAAGCTGCTAAGATTTTTATGTTTTTATACTTCTAGTAGATGGACTGAGGAGAAGTACCAAAATGGTTCAAAACAAAAACTGAATGAATGGGGAATAGTTTCAGGAAACTGTCCTAAAAGATACTGTTCTCCTTAAAAGCAATATGAGTTCGTGCGACTTACCATTTATGACCAGATTTATTACATCATCCAATCCAGCACATAGACCAAACAAAGTCCTACTGAAGATTTATTCTGGCAAAACTCTCACTCACTGCAATAAAAGGTTTTCCTGCAGAAGAGTTGAGGTTTTGGATCCCTTGGGAATCAATTAAAAAAAAAAATAGTAGTGGTAGCTATAATAAGTTTTCAGACTTTTTAAAGGTGAGTAATCAACCATTGGAACAATTGAACGATCAAGATTTGGATTTCTTCTAAAAGATATGCTCTAGGAATTATTTTGGAGAAGCTCTGTGAACTGGGATAGGGATGAGTTGTCCACCCACGACAGTTTGTTTCCACAAGGCTCACTGAGGTGGATGGGTTCCTCCATTTCACACTGAGGATTTGTTAATCAGAATGTCATGTATTAGACATCCTGAGCATGGGTAACTGTCCCAATGTATTGATATGGCAACTGGGTTAGTGAAATGCATTTTATGAATGAATTCTACAAATGTATTTTTATCTGAAACTCTCTTCATAGAAAGGGCTGGATGTATCAACACCTGGATGATCATTAAGGGGACCCACAGTTGTTTTTAGTCTGGACTGAAACTAGAAGATGAGTTGGGTCCAGTGGATTTTGTTTATAGATTCTACTGTCTAAGGAGTAGAGCTGTTTGTTTAAAAAAAAATGTTGTTTCTATTTTGTTTATTTCAAACCTTGCAAATGTTTTGTGTTTTTAAAAGTGTTGCAAAATTTTGATTTTTTTTGCCCTATTTTCCTTTCCTGCCACAAAATACCTCGGGTGGGGGGGGACAAGCCTGTGCATATTTTTTCCCCTTTTTGATACTTTCCTTTTTCAAAACTTGCTTAAATTCAGGACAGTTTCAAAGCATGATGGAGTTAATTTTATTTTTCCTTCCATTTTTTGTAACATTTCCCCCTGCCCAAATTATCAACATTGGAAAGAATTAGAGTGCAAAAAATAAATGGAAATCGGAGATGGGAACCCCTCAGACATTCATTCTGTTTCATTTGACAATGAAAACTTCAGGCAAAACTTGAAACTTCAACAAAAATTCAGAAAAACAGCAAGATTTTTGCAAAAGTTTTCAGTTAAAAAACAAACTTGGGGGGGGGGGGGGTTAAATGGAAAAGTCTTGACCAGCTGTAAGCATTAACCTCCAGAGCTATAGCTCACTCGGTGTTGACAATAATTACATCTGTGTAATGAAAAGCTGATGAATTGGGATTGAGGGCTTCCCAGTTAGGTGGATGATGGCTGCATAGGGTAGAAAGTAAAAAAGATCAAATACCAGAAAAATGGAAACTGTTTCTTGATCTCAATCCAACTTCTGTGTCTTAGCTTGAGTTTCTCTAAGTGGAATTTCATGTTCATAGTTTTCACCACCTCTGAAGGTAACAGGACTTGTATACACTTCATGCATAAATACTTTACTCTAGAAAATATCCAGGCTCTCAAAATCTGATTTGCTCAGCAACAGTGCAGTGCCCTAATTTAAAAAAAAATGCACATGTGCCTTCCTTACCCTATTCAAAGAGTCTAGTTAGGACTGGGTCCACTACTGAGATTTAACAGTTGTATTTTAATTTTGAACGATACCAAACACTTGATTTTGAACTCTAGCAAGTAGCAAATCAATTACTGATCATTGTCCTACTCCAGGAAAATTAAAATTAGCTGCAGGACACCACTGATGAATTTGAGAAGTAGACTAGTTTGAAAAATTTGTGGTCATAAAATATTTTGGAGATAACTTAAGGTAGTGACATTGCCCCCTTTTTTGAACCTTATGGCTAGCCAATCTTTTGGGGCTCAAATTACCTCTTAACTTTATTTTTTTTCTCCAGTGATGATATTATCCCAATCTAGTTTCTATCACTAAGGTTAGACTTTTTTTTTTTTTAATAAAAAAAAGGTATTTGGTATTTCAAAAGCACATACATGTCTAACTTCCCCTATGCTTTTGAAAATCCCTCTAGTCACCTAACTACCTTTTTTAAAACCTGGCCCGTATAACTACATAAAGAGGCTTCCACCATGAGGCAGGTCTGCTGCTTTCTTCGTGCCTGGTTTAGGAAGTCAATAGCATACTGCAAATCTGCCCATTGGACAAAAACTTTCTCCCCCTTCCCTCGTAAAGCTGAAATGTACATTAATGCCACTATAATTCTATATTGATTTAGTCCTAAGTGGAGCACAAGATCTGGTCCAAGAGGTGAATATAGCTGAACCGCTTTGTAATAGTGACCATAATGTAAATAAATTTAATATCCCTGTGGCAGGAAAAACACCACAGTGGCCCAACACCGTAGCATTTAATTTCAGAAAGGGAGAACTACACAAAAATGAGGAGTCTAGTTAAACAGAAATTAAAGGGTACAGCGCCAAAAGTGAAATCTCTGCAAGTTGCGTGGAAACTTTTTAAAGACACCATAATAGAGGCTCAATTTAAATGTATACCCCAAATTAAAAAACATAGTAAGAGAACCCAAAAAGAGCCACTGTGGCTAAACCACAAAGTAATAGAAGCAGTGAGAGGCAAAAAGGCATCCTTTAAAAAGTGAAAGTTAAATCCTTGTGAGGAAAATAGAAAGGCACATAAACACTGGAAAATAAAGTGTAAAAATACAATTAGGAAGACCAAAAAAGAATTTGAGAAACAGTTGGCCAAAGACTCAAAAAGTAATAACAATTTTTTTTAAATACTTCAGAAATAGGAAGCCTGCTAAACAATCAGTGGGGCCACTGGACAATTGAGGTGCCAAAGAAGCACTCAAGGACGATAAGGCCATTGTGGAGAAACTAAATGAATTCTTTGCATCGGTCCTCACAGCTGAGGCTATGAGGGAGATTCCAAAACCTGAGCCATTCTTTTTAGGTGACAGATCTGAGGAAATGTCCCAGATTAAAGTATCATTAGAGGAGGTTTTGGAACAAATTGATAAATTAAACAGCAATAAGTCACCAGGACCAGATGGTATTCACCCAAGAGTTCTGAAGGAACTAAAATGTGAAATTGCAGAACCACTAGCTCTTGTCTGTAACCTATCATTTAAATCAGCTTCTGTACCAGATTACTGGAGGATAGCTAATGTGATGCCAATTTTTAAAAAGGGCTCCAGAGGTGATCCCAGCAATTACAGGACTGTAAACCTGACTTCAGTACTGGGCAAATTGGCTGAAACTATAATAAAGAACAATATTGTTAGACGTGTAGATGAACATAATTTGTCGAGGAAGAGTCAACGTGGTTTTAGTAAAGGGAAATCATGCCTCACCAATCTACTAGAATTCTTTGATGGGGTCAACAAGCATGTGGACAAAGGGGGATCCAGTGGATATAGTGACTTACATTTTCAGAAATCCTTTGACAAGCTCCCTCCCCAAAGGCTCTTATGCAAATTAAGCTTCCATGGGATAAGAGGGAAGGTGCTCTCATGGACTAGTAACTGGTTAAAAGATAGGAAACAAAGGGTAGGTATAAATGGTCAGCTCTCAGAATGGAGAGAGGTAAATAGTGGTGTCCCTCAGAGGTCTGTTCTGGGACCAGTCCTATTCATCATATTCATAAATGATCTGGAAAAAGGGGTAAACAGTGAGGCGGAAAAATTTGCAGACGATACAAAGTTACTAAAGACAGTTAAGACCAGGCAGACTGTGAAGAGCTACAAAAGACACTCTCAAAACTGGGTGACTTGGCAAAAAAATGGCAGATAAAATTTAATGTTGATAAATGCAAAGTAATGCACATTGGAAAGCATAATTCCAACTATACATATAACATGATGGGGTCTAAATTAGATGTTACCACTCAAGAAAGAGCTCATGGAGTCACTGCGGATAGTTCTCTGAAAACATCTACTCAATGTGCAGCAGCAGTCCAAAAAGCAAACAGAATGCTGGAAATAATTAAGAAAGGGATAGATAATAGGACAGAAAATATCATGTTGCCGCTATATAAATCCATGGTACTCCCACGTCTTGAATAGTGTGTGCAGATGTGGTCGTCCCATCTAAAAAAAAATATCTTGGAATTGGAAAACGTTAAGGAAAGGGCAACAAAAATGATTAGGGGTATGGAACGGCTTCCATATGAGGAGAGATTAATAAAACTGAGACTTTTCAGCTTGGAAAAGAGATGGGTAAGGGGAGATATGATTGGTTTCTATAAAATCATGACTGGTATAGAGAAAGTAGATAAGGAAGTGTTGTTTACTCCTTCTCATAACACAAGAAATAGGGGTCACCAAATGCAATTAATAGGCAGCAGGTTTAAAACAAATAAAAGGAAGTATTTCTTCACACAACGCAGTGTCAACCTATGGAACTCCTTGCCAGGGGATGTTATGAAGGCCAAGACCATAACAGGGTTCAAAAAAGAACTAGATAAATTAATGGAGGATAAGTCCATCAATGATTATTGGCCAGGATGGGCAGGAATGGTGTCCCTAACCTCTGTTTGCCAGAAGCTGGGAATGAGCAACAGGGGATGGATCACTTGATGATTACCTGTTCTGTTCATTCCCCCTAGGGCACCTGGCACTGGCCACTATTGGAAGACAAGAAACTAGGCTAGATAGACCAGTATGGCCTTTCTTATTCCAGAAAACAGTTGTCTTTCTGCATTAGTAACTGATAAAGTTGGTTGTTGGATTCTAATTTCCCGTGAGTTCATTTAAAAATAATTGAAAAATCTCTTCTTATACCTATGCTTGATGTTCTACAGCAGGACATACAGAGGCGCTCTCTCTCTCTCTCTCTCTCTCTCTCTATTTCACAATCAATAAAAGCTCAGGAATGTGGTTGATATCTTCCCATTTTCCCCCACTTATCATGGTATGCTCCTAAATACTATGTACTACAATTCCTAAAAGATTAATTTGCTGTCTATATTTGTTGTATTATTCCTTTGAGGTAAAGTACAATTCATTAACCTTTCTTAGCATAGCAACCTCCTTGCAACACTGTAATTTTAAAAAATGCTAAATTCTTTAAGCTCCTGATCAATACATCCTATGAATTCTAGCAGCTAAGCTATGTTGAAAATTGAAAGCAGTATTTGAAGTTCTGATTAATTTTGACTGTACTCACAGAACCCCTCTCAGCCCCTCAATGGTGATTCAGCTTCACTAATACAGAATTAGGTTAGGCATTATCAATGTAATTCCGTATGAAGGTATAGTATCTACATACAGTACAACATACCTGAACTATGTCACATTGAATCTAGATAACAGCTCTCTTTTCAACACTGGGAGAAAGGCACTGGACTAGTACTTAGAAGATCTGCATTTAATTCCTGCCCCAGCCCAAGATTTCATATGTGACCCTGGGCAAATTGCTTAAAATCACTATGCTTGTTATTTGTAGAGCTAGTTGAAAACTGCAGTTTCCATCCTGTGTAAAATTCCAATATTTTGAAATTTGTTTTGGTTTCAAATCCAGTCAAAACAGTGGAAATAGCAACAATTTTTTGGAACATAGAATCATAGAAGATTAGGGTTGAAGAGACCTCAGGAGGTCATCTAGTCCAACCCCCTGCTCAAAGAAGGACCAACGGTCAAGAATACCCTATCTCTTTCATTGTTCATAACTAAGGTATAGCCTGCAGTGAGTCTATATTGAAAACTTTGAAACATACCAATTGCTATACTCAGACCCACAGTCCAGCATCCTGTCTCAAATAGTGCTTCAGACTAAGGCCTTAGAAACCTCACAACAGGCAGATGTGGAATAATCTTTCCATTTCCTTAAAGGTCTCATTCTAAACCCTAATAGACATTTACCTAAGCATTGATATATGAGGTTTTATCTCCCTGTGTATGTCTATATAGACCCACTTTGTTAACACTAACTATAACAGCTCTAGATATTCTTGTTTTTCATATCAGTGTCCAATTTCTCTATGAATCTTGGTAAGTTTTTGCTTCACCATCCCCCTTTAGTATTTCCTTTGACCAGTTTTGAATTTGCCACCTTTCATTTTCATTGAATGCCCACAAACAGTGAAATTATGCCTTTGTGCTATATTAGCCTCCTATTGTGTAACTGTTTTCTTGCTAATACTTGTGCCCAAAGTATATTACTCGTAAAAAAAATATTTTGCAGCTAAAATTCACATCTCCAGTTCCTGTAGGAGGGGTTCTCTTTAGGTTCTTTAAGTGAAAACAAAGAGATCCAGCTGCATAAATAGTTTCTTATGTCTAGGGCCACCAGTGTCAACAGCTGAAACCAATATGGTTCTGCAGACCTACTGTAACACTGAAGGTGAACAGAAACCATTTACAAGATATTGTACTCTGGGAGGACTGAGAAGATTCTACTAACAAAATATATCTGAAAATACGGAGAGAAACAGTATTAAAATTAACCTAAAATAGCATAAAACAGGTCTGTGAATTTAAAAAGTCAAGGCACAAAGTGCACTTTAGTATAATTTAAAAAACAAATATTTAGCATATATATGTTTTTAAAGCCCTAGAAAGTCTGAATTGTGTTGGAATTGCAATCTGTAGCTTTAAGGGACAGGGGGTTCCTTAGTCCTGCTTGCAGGCAAGGGAGCTCTGTAGCAAAGCCTGGGATTGAGAGCAGTCACTGTGCAGACAGCCAATCTACAGTAAGGTGGAGTAACTTGTGCCTCCCTGTTTTAGGGAACAGCCTGCTTTGTGTGTCTGGTTTTTTTTTTTTCGGTTTCTTGTGTGTTTTTGAATTATATGAAATAAAATAGTGTTATGTGCAACCTTCCAGCAAGAGTATTTTGTTTTATCTCTTTCTCTGGTTGTTTGCTGAGAAACATAAGTAGTCTAAAGGTAGAGGACGGTAAAGAGGGCCATTAATACTAAAACAGTGCAATAACACCGACTCATGTATTCCTGACACACCTAATACAACAGAGTGTGGATATCACACTTTGAGCAAAAAGCGTCACTATATTTTCCCATTCTAAGATGTAGTCAAAAAGGGAAACAGCATAAAGAAATTGCAAATCAACTTACTTTGTCTCGTTATGGAAAAGGAAAAAATGTTGCGGTGATCTCGCTGACGTTTTAAGGGTTTTAGATCCAAACAAATGTTTCCTACTTGCAGAAAATACGCATGCACAAATTGTAAAGGACACTGGAAAAACCACAGATGAACATTAAGTAAACATTAGAAACCAACAGAAAACAAATGTAAGCAGAACTGTTTCATAAAGCGTGACAAACATATGGAACCCGTTACTTTTTGCTCTAATGTTCGTGTTTGACATTGATGACTTCTGGGGCCAACTGCTCTCTAAAGAGGAGACTAGAGGGCTGCTGAGGACAGGGTAGGGTTGGGGGAAAAGGAAGGAAAGGATCAAGCTGAAAAGAGCAGTGTTGCTGCAATTGGGGAGAGCTGTTTTACCAGTTTTTGTGGTAGTCTGGGATTTTTAAGAAAGTCTTATGACAGAGCCGTGGCAATGCTAGGGTTAGGGTTATGATTTGACACTTAAAACAGGATTTACACTCTCTCTATCTCAAATAAAACAGAGTTGGGTCTGCTCTGATTCCTAGCACATGTTCTCTGAGTGAAATTTGCATTACCTGAAGTTTCAAGAAAATGTGATTAATTAGTCATAGGATCACAAAGTCTGGTTCTCCTCTCAAACTGATTTTTACACTGGTGAGACTCCACTAACATCAGTGGAGTTACTCCTGATTCATACCAAGTGATAATCCAGTTATTCCATCTGATTTGTTCCATATACTACTAATCACAATTGGTTCTCAAACACACAGGTACCAGATTCACACACATACTTGTGGAACTTGCTCACAGAAATGAGACATACAATGTACACAGTTCTGTGCCTAACTAGCAGGCCCTGTATATGTATATCTAGTAGTGAAATTTATTTAAGATTGTTTCAATAAAGAAAATAGAATAGTCCAGGTGAATCATTTCACTTATAAATAAACAAGTCAAGGGTCCCATGCAGAATCAGAACACAAAAACATGTCCTATGAAAAACAATTCATAATTTATACCTCTGAATTGCAACATGCACTACACTTGCTTAGCATCTGCAATGCCTCACTAGTATAGTATCTATTTCAGGTCCAATAATGTCTTTACTTATTTATAACCTAAAAGTCCTGATGCGTGGTTTCCTATGGGACGGATTCTTGTTGCTGCTTCAGTGGCAACCTTTAAAACATTTGTGTGTTCCACAGAAGGAGCAAAATGCCTCTTCAGCCTAGTTTACCTTTATTTCAAAGTGGGAGCAAAGTAACATTCTGTGTCTGAACTGAAACATAGAATGGCAGCTGTGTCTGTAACAAGATTTGAGCTGCTCTGTTTAAAGGAGAAGAAAATTAATAACATTTTTCACTTACAGAGCTACTTATATCACAGAATTACTAACAAATAACATGGCAATTCTTACTATAATGCTGACTTACACAGTCAAACACACACAATTTAAAACCCCGTATTACCAACCCCAACTGTTCAAAAATCATTAGTCAGGCCCCAAAAATCATGATTTTGTTTAAAATTCATGAGTAAAATAAATTGTTAGGAGCTCTTTATTTGGTTCTGAGACTTTGGGATTCATGTTTTTCTTTTCCAACCTTGTGCATTTACCTTACTCCAAAAGCTGAGGTGTTAGGAAAAAACATCAAATATCACAAGACTCATAAAATCACTAGAGGTGGTAATGCTAGAGACTGTTGAAATGCTTGACCGCTAATCAGACTGACTTAGAAATGGGCACATTATCACAACAAAAGACTGCATAAAGATAGTCCGCAAACAGAATATTATACTGTTGCTCAGTGGCACAATATTTTGCTCTAAAGCAGGGGTGGGCAAACTTTTTGGCCTGAGGGCCACATCTGGGAATAGAAATTGTATGATGGGCCATGAATGCTGACAAAATTGGGGTTGTGAGGGCGAGAGGGGGTGAGGGCTTTGGGGTGGGGCCAGAAATGAGGAATTCAGAGTGCGGGAGGGGGCTTCAGGCCGGTGCAGGAAGGGGTGCAGACTCCAGCTGGGGGTGCAGGCTCTGGGGCGGGGCTGGGGATGAGAGATTTGGAGTGCAGGAGGGTGCTCCAGGCTGGATTGAGGGGCTTGGCAGGAAGGAGGAGGATCAGGGCTGGGGTTTGGGGTGCAGGGAGAGGCTTGGGTGCAGACTCCAAGCAGCATTTACCTCAAGCAGCTCCTGGAAGCAACGGCGTGTCCCTTCTCTGGCTCCTATGCAGAGGGGCTGCCAGGTGTCTCTGCGTGCTGCCCCATCCTCAGGTACCGCCCCTGCAGATCCTATTGGAGCACTGGAAGGGGCCATTGGAGCACTTAGGAGCCAAAGCGGAGCCACGCCATTGCTTCTGGGAGCCCTGTGGTGTGGCCCCCGACCCTGTGTCCTGGCTGGAGCAGCGGAGTGGGGCAAGCCCCAGACCACACTCCCCAACAGGAGCTCGCGAGCTGGCTTAAAATGCCTTGTGGGCCAGATCCAGCCCACAGGCCATAGTTTGCCCACCCCTAGTCTGTTCAGAAGAACTGGGCCCAAACTATGTCCTTTTGAAATCTATGGCATAACTCCCTTAGAATTCAGTGAGAACAGGATTGGGCCCAATAGTAGATTTAAATGGTGGGCAAAGCTTCCAGATGATTTTTGCCAAATTCAGAATATGCAAACATACACTAGGATTGCAGACTAGGCGCGAGGAAATGTATGGTCACAGTTGAAAGTCACAAAATAATGAATATATCAAAACAAATTTTCTTTGATTACAAAGTTGCCTTTATTGTAGAATTATGTCTGCATTGTGAAATTGTATTGGAAAATAGTGTGTAATTAATATTATCACAGATATTAACCTATTAAAACCAGATGTTCAAAAATCTAATATGATATGCCTAGAAATTCCAAAACAGATTGTGTTACTACTAGATCACCACATTACCTAAAATAGTACTGCTCAGCTATATTTTGTTATCACTTTACTATGGCAATTATGTTTCTACAGATTTTAGGGTGATATTATGACACAGACTAGTTTCTGTAGGTTCAGTATACCGGAGCAACTTGCTTTCTCAACAGCTGAACATGTATAACTCTATGGCATATATTCTCTCTTTCCCTGGAATTTACATAAACATATTATGTCTCAAATCTATGACTTCTGAGCATTGCGAAAAGCTGTGTGCAACTTAAGGGAGATTTTTTCCTTTAAGTATTTTTTGTGTATTTACAACATGTTTGAAGTTGCAATAAAATTTTAGTAACTTATTTTTTCCCATTGATTAAAATGTAATAAGAAACAATAAAATCAAATCCTGTGAGGACTGGTTAATTTCTCAATCAGTTCACATTAATAGATTCCAGGAATGTTACTACAAGCATGAAAAGCCTGCGCTTAGCAAGCTGATGAGCTTAAAGATAACTTTTGTCATTTTAAAGAATAGAAATGTTATGTACTTCAAAGCATGGTGGGCCTCTAAAATATACTTGGGATATTATTATGATAGCGGTTACATGACTTGCTGCATGTACATGTTTTGTTCATGAATGGTACATATTCTGGGGAGACAGAATAAATAGGACTAATGATTTTGAACTCTTCATTCACAGTAAAGAATTTCTGGCCTTTTAAAATCTTCTGAATCATTTATGGTTTCAGTGTTCAATCTACTAAGGGACTCTCAGTGATTTTGCTCAGGAGGAAAGTGAACAAAAAGTAAATGATGAAATCAGCTACCATTTGTAAAGTGCTTTGAAGATATAAAATACCATATGTATACTTTTTATTACTGTTGACTGACTGACTCTTGTATACACTTTAGTGTTTTGGACAGGAAATCCAAGCACAGAATTTACATGCACTTAAGGAAATATACTGTGAGGAAACAGCTTGTTCCAAACAGTGCTTAAAAGGAGCCATGGAGGAACTGCTGTATCTAAGAACAAAAAGATGGTGACTTCTGAAAATTACATCACCAAATGAGGAACCCACAAAGAAGACATAACTTCTACTGTAAGTATCATTACTATAGACAAATAGTCCATATTGCAAAATTCTGAATGTCTGATCAGACTCTGGAGCTTGACATGGTGGATCAGGTGAACTAATTTCTATCTTGAAGCTACAGTTCAATGGCTTTCAATTTACCTGCCAAATCCAAATAAACAGATAATATTTTTATCAGATTTATTTGAAACTAAAATCTTAAATTAAGGTTTATACATAGCTCCATTATTTAATGGACAAATTATGTGTATGCGTCTCTAACTTTCCCTATATTTAGATGAGAAAACTTAAGCAAATCCACTAATTTCTCTATAATTTGTCTTCAATTATCATTTACGAAGTTTAATTCTGCTTTGATCTGATCTAGTATACACCAACGATATATTCTGAAGTACAGATACACTTCAATATCTATTTAGGGCTCAATCCTGAAATATGCTGAACACTCTGACCCAGCAAAACTCTTAAGTGCTTGCTTTTTGTTAGTACTTAATGGTCCTACTTACGTCAAATATGTATTGAACTTAAAACTAAGCACATTCTTAAATGATTCCCTGGTTCTGGGCTGAAGCCCATCACCTTTCAGGAACAAGCTCTTAATGCCAATTTATGGAAGCTAATTTTTTAATGTCAAAGTTTTAATTCACAATTTTTTTGGATTATTCTTCATAACTTGGTATTTCTGAAATAGAAGTAGGATTCATCTTTCTTTTGCATGCTGGGTTATGCTAAAATCTTCTCAAATACTTGGCACTATAATAAAAATAAGGGCTATCATTCATTGGATTTAACTTAGCTTTTGTTAATTATTCCTTTACATAAATCTATTTTTAAGATATGAAACTTGGCTGTAAAAGTTGGAATTATATATAACTCTGAGTAATTTCTCTGTATTTTACTTCTTACTTCCCCACCCCATGGGAAGTCAATGTGATATTAGAGAATAATGGGTATTGTCTCCTTTGAACAGAAAACTTGTTTAATAATTTGCAAGTCACTATCTTATAACATAGTCTTGAAACTTTGGGAGAAAAATAAAATGACAAATATTTTAATTTTCAATACTAATTAAATATTAAGTAAATGTTAAATGTATCTTGAATAATGTCTCCAGTGATCCCCAGCCCATAATTTCACCCAAATGTGTATGAAGTATGGCAGCTGTTTAACAGCACACAACATTATGCGTCAGTCCAGCACAAAATATGAAGAATACTTTTGTGAAACTGCAGGGAGCACTTAGGTAGGCAGAATGCAATTACCTATGCTAGAATTCGAGCAGAGCACAAAGCCTGCTTTCAGAGGAAGGTGCTATTCAACGTCAATAAGGGTGCCTGAATCTGGTTCTCAGAATATTACATGTGCATGCAGCCATGATTTGACATGATAACACTAGTTATTATGTTAATAACTTCCAATCTCATAATGGAACACAGCCATAGTGTTAGTACACAATCTGCATTTAATAAAAGGTTTGACTATGTATTTATGTGATGAACATAACTTCACAGCAGGAGTTGTGGTCAGTCTGAAATCTCAGCTAATTTAGTTAAAAGAGAACCTCACACATAAAAATAAAGGAAAGAACTATCTACGGGCTCATTCCCTGTGTCAAAGGGAATGTCACACGTGGATTTAGCCCCTTCTGTCTGTAAAATTATATTAGGACTGTGGCATTAACCAATTACAGGAAGCAAATTCAGAAGCTAATAGTTAATTCTCAATTCTTCAGAATGAGAATAATTCATCCTTTTGTGGAAGGTGGTCAAACGAGGTTGGCACCCAGGCTGTCTTGACATTAGTGTTATAAGGCATGGCTTGAACCTGGATTCTGCATCAGGTCCCAGTAGGTTGGTGCAGAAAGCAGTGTTAGAGTTGGCCTGCACTAGGGGAACTGCTGGGACAGCATTTAAAAAGATCCAGTGACTGGGTCACCTTCAGAAGGGAGGAATGCCTTGCAACCTCCTTGGAGAGAAGTTCAGCATGTGCTTTGCTGAAGCCCCTCCTAGCCTCAAAACCCAGATTAGTTCCTTGAATAAAACCTGTGTTAACTATTTTGGGAGAAGGGAGGGGATGAATTTTATCTGCCGTCCATTCAGTTTTGTGGCTCATGGATGCCTGTGGTGAATTGTACCTTGCAAGCTGCAATACTTCAAATGCAACTGAAAGACTTAAGATTGATGCATCAGTTTTAACCTCTGAAAATCTGAATGCTCAATAGTGATATTACTGGCAACTTGTGTCCGTTATTAGATAGATTTAGTGGGATTTATACTCATCCCGAAGCAAACAGCAGTTGAGCCATGTAAATTCAGAATGAGATGGCGATCTCATTCCAGAGGTGATCAGTTCTTTGTGGTGGATGTGCTTTCTTTCCCTCCCCCACTTTCTCTGCCCTTAGTGAAGGCCATCATGCTGCTTATTGTCAATAAAGCTGACAAAGCAAGTGAATGCAGTAGAGGGAGTGTGAGCTGATTTCCCCAGAAACCCTGTAGCATTCGAGTGCTATATTTACATCGTATTAATAAATCTATCTTTAGTTTATATTAAACATTCATCCTTCTCAAATTGTAGTCATACTACACTCGTGAAATGCATCCAGCTCTGGGGGACCTGCCAGAAGCTAACTGATGCACAGTACAACAGAAGGGCTAGGAGAAATTTTGGCCATGGACAGTGCAGCAAAACCTGGTCTTGTGAATAGTAACATCATGCTTAAAGGCCATTCAGAGCAGGCAGTATTTGTTTTTAAAGTAATCTCTAATATGGCTTTACTCTGACTGCATAGCCATGTTGCTATTTGTGTACTCACAGAATAGACATTGCCAGTAAAGCCATAATATAAAATTAGAGAGGCAAGGTTAACAGAGGAAATATTACAATCTAGTAAACATCCTGTTACCCCAAATAGCACTACCAGGACTTCATTTTCCAAACATACCTGAAAGGCTGAGATGGAAGTGTGTAGGGGGAATAAAAAAAATAGGAAGCCAATTGGAAAGTCTAGGTGCTTTAAAACAGTGTCATGTTTGAAACAGAAAGATAAAAGTATTGGAAGGTGTCCTACAGCAGCTCTTTCAAGTTCCAGTTGTTTAAAACATCTGCAGAACTGGCAGTTGCTCAAACAGTGCCTTAGGTCAGTGGTCTCACCAGACAGGTTGTACTAAACTCTTGTACCTTATGTTCCCTCAAGCAATGATGTTTCCTGCAGTTGTAGGTCAGCTCAAGATGTTGTTTCAGAAGCTGTTTACACTTGGGCGCAGCCTATATGATTGTTTCGTGTCTCATGGCCCAGTGTTTCTTTTGGTGCAAACTCAACTGTGGTGAAGATTGTGACTGATGTGAAATTTGGGAAGGTAGCAAACGCACAGGACAGACATAAACTACAAAGAGACCTGGTGAGACTGGAGCAGTGTGAGCACCATGCAATAAGTAGAAATTCAGTCTTACCAAGTGTGAAGTCCTATGCCTAGGGAGAAGAAATAAACAATGCATATAGAAAATGAGGGCGAGAGAGCTAAGCACCATCACATTAATGTGAATTTATTTTTATCTTGTCCTGTTTAATACTGTCTTAATGTAATCAGTTACCATGACTACTGGAGGGAAGGAGTAGAAGATTGGAAGGGAATGTGATCTACAAAGACCTTAGTCTTAAGAAGTGATCGATAGTATGAAAACCATTACCTTCTGTTATTGCTATTGTGACAGCCAGGTAGCACTTTCCACACATCTATATGCCCAATAATAGAACCACAAAGCTACTTAGGTATCTAAAGGTGTCCCTGTAATCCACAAAACTGCTACTCACCTACCACCTAACTCTATAGGCACTTAAACTCACTTGGCACTGAAGGTTTTGCAGTAAAAGTTTCCGAGGTGCCTAAGTTCTTTCCTCTGAGCATGCATGCTGCTGCCTCGCTCTAGGTGTCCAGTTGCATATCTCCTCTCCTAAGCTTCAGAGGCGTCAGTGAACCAGAGGAAGATAGGTGTTCATCTGCTTGTCTTGCATGCGGTGCCTGGTCCGCTAAGCGTGCTGAGAGATGGCCTCCTTGCATACACAAAACAGTCAGGGGTGGGGCCAAAGAGGAAGATGACCTCCCTTAGCAGCTTTGGCCCAGCAGTTAGCACATTCAACCAGGATGTTGTAGACCATCAGTTTGTGTTCTCCCTCTGGCTGATAAGGAGAAGAGATGTAAACAGTGGTCTCCTACTTCCCAGGGGAGTGTCCTAACCACTGGGCTATGGTATCAGTCTTTCTTTCTTTGGTCCAATTAATATTTAATTATATAATTAAAGTGGAACAACTTCAATAGGAGAGAATGTGGGAGCCCCATGTTAAAATATCTCATAGTCCAGAGGTTAGGAGCCTCACTTGAGAGGTGGGAGACCCCTGTTCAAATTTCTTCTAATCAGGCCGAGGTGAGACTTGAACTGGTATTAGCTCACATCCTGAGTGAGTGCTCTAACCACTGAGTTAAAGGTTAGAAGGGAGGACTGCCTTTTTCCCCCATCTCCCCAGACTGTTCTGTGTGCAGTTAGGCAGCCTCTGAGCATGCTTACTGGATTGGAACCCAAATGCGCGTTAGGTGCTTCTCTGCCTATCTTCCTCCACTTCGATAGAAGCCTCCGTGCACCTGGGACTTGCCTATTCACATGAGAGACATTGTCCTTCTTGATGGCCTCTCCCATTGGCTAGCATAGATGACTCCCTGCTTAGTGTGCTGGCTTTGTTAATCACATCCCTCCTTATTAATTATATAAGAGTCTAGGTACCTAAATTGGGCTTTGTGAACTGCAATGTTGTAGATGTCTACGGGAAAAAAAAATCACATGTAAGTTCCTTTTGTGGATCCAGGTCTATATGCTTATATGGCCCCCATCTGTCCATTATCTGAATGCCTAACAATAATTAATTAATATTCTCCTCACTATACCTCTATAAGGTAGGTAAGCATTATCCCTATTTTTCAGAATGGGGAAGTGAGGCATAGGGCTAAGTAACTTGTCCAAGGAGACACAGGAACTCTGTGGCTGAACTGGAGATTGGATGCAGGCCTCCTAAGTTCACAGTTCAGTTCCCTTTCCACTAGACCATCCTTCTGCCACTCTCACCATCTTCTCACCATATTTAGTTAGTTGGTCAGTGTCCAAGTTTCCCAGTTTGTGTGGGTCTTCACAAAAAAAGACTTAAAAGTCCCCTCTCCCAAATTGGCCAGGGGATTCTGAGGCAGGGATTGTACATAAAAACTTTTAAAATTACTAGATTTCAAATTGCACACTTCCCAAGATAAACAAACAAGGGAATACAGGCAGACACATCATGTTCGGCTATGGCACTGTTACTGAAGGAATATCAGGACTCATAGCAACCATCCTCAAAGACAGTCACCATGCAAAGGGGCAGTTTTCTCCAAGATAATAACAACTTCCTCCAGAAACTCTGCATCATTAACTAGCCCCCCAGAACAGCATCCTTGCCACCATGGACGTCAACTCCATATACACCAACATCTCTAACCATGACAACCTTGTAGCCTGGCTTAAATACCTACAAGATAATGAATAATTCTTGGAAATCCACCTCAAATACTTCGCCAAACTCATCCATTTCATTGTCGCTCACACCAGCTTTACATTCAACAACAAACACTTTGCCTGCACCATGGGAGTAGCCAAGGGTACTAGGCTGGCACCCCAATATGCCAGCCTCTTTGTGGACCACTACAAGGAAGAATTTCTGGGAAATGCACCACGGATCCAACGATTTACCTCAATGATATTTCCATCCTCTGGACAGATGAATTAAACTGCCTTACAGAGTTCCACCACAATTTCAACCACTCTCCATTTATCAAACTTTCTCTAGAATACTCCCATACCACCATCAGCTTCAACAATAGAGTCCAAAAATGGATCTACCTAAGAAACCCACTGATCACTTACCTCCACAGATCAGCAATCACCCCAGACACACCAAGAAGTCTGTTATCAACAGCCGGATACCACAGAATTTGCTCTGAAGAGAAAGTCAAGGATACAGCCTTAAAACTGCCTTCACTAAACAAGGGCACCAAACCAGAGAAGTGGCATCATGGAAAAGGCCACTCAAATACCCAAGAAGAATTTGCTTCAATACAGGGGGGAAAACCCCACTTGCTGCACACCCCTTGTTGTCACCTACCACCCCAAAGTGGAACCTGTATGGAGTATCACCGAACACTTACAACCCATACTTGATAGGGACCACATCTTGTGAGAAATCTTTCACTTAGCCCTCTTCTGGCCTTCAAGCTCTCCCCCCCAAACCCTGCCATGCTCATGATCAGAAGCAAACTCCTCACAGACCAGGACACACCAACTCAAAGCAGCACTAGATCTTGATAGGACAACCGATGCAAATCCTTCAGACATATCTCCACTGCTACAATGATCGATTTGCTGCACAACATGCCTTTAAAGATGCATGGGTCCTACACATGCCCATCACAATGTATATTGTACCTCATCCAGTGCATCAAATGCCCCAACAACAACTGTGTGGGGAAACCAGAAAGTCACTGTACTCTCAAATGAACTCTCACAGTAAAATTAACAAAGACAAAAACAGTATCACCCTGGGACAAAACTTTTCATAAAGCAGTCAGTCTATCTCTGTGAAAAGAAACCTGCACAACCCTTTCAAAAGATGAGCCTGGGAACTTAAATTCATAACTCTGCTGGACACAAAACCATGGACTTAATAGAGACAATGGTTTTATGGCATGTTACAATGCTTTGTAAAACACTCTACTGTGTGCTAAACTTTAATTGCCCATTTCATTTTAAGTGGTTTCCTTCAGCATGTGTGAACTTCTTTATGCTTAACAATCTGTCCCACCTTATATTTAGCTTGGACATGCTGGCCACCTTCTGCAGACCTGAGGAAGAGCTCATGAAGCTCAAAAGCTTATCCCTTCCACCTACAGAAGTTGGTCCAATAAAAGAGATTCCTTCACCCAATTTGTCTCGTTAGAGTTCAAATTGGCTGTTTCACTTTAGCAGTCAGCAGGGTGTGTGCATGTGTCAATATTTCAAGTATTTGAATTTAAAAAGTTAATTTGACTATATTTACATCCTATTTATGGTCATTTTCTATGTACATTTGAGCATTCAACTTTTCCTAGGATGAATACTTATATATAAAAAGGAACTCATAGCTTGAATTCCTAAATACTTGCCGATGGTAAATGTTTTTCTATATATTTAAAATTGACAATTTGGACAGTTTTGGTTAGTTATGAAAGTCACATGGTATTGCTTCTTTCTGGACTGAAGGATTTGCATAGTCAATCACCACAGTGCTAACTGTGTATTCAATTTCTGCAGTTTCTTTTCCTAACTGAGGAATGGAAGCAAAGTTATGTGACTTATGCAACTAAGGAAACCAACATGAATTGCATATATTTGCAAATTGCAAATGACCTCCAGACCAATACATATAGAAGAAATTCATTAATAATTTTGAATAGCAAATTTTGATAATTTGGCAATGCTGTTTGCAGAGAACTCCCAAACAAAAATGTATGTGTTAAGGTTGAGCAAATAATTTGTAAAGCATATCCACTTAAACAACGTCAGCAAGCACCCAGATGTTGGTTTAATTTCTTTATTCATATGACGAATAGCCATTTAACCACTTCTCCTCAGGGGTCCTGGAACATTATTTATAGTGGGGGTGCTGACGATGGAAACCATGTATTTGGTGTTATTACTACTTCAAGTCAGGGGGTGTGGCAGCACCCCTAGTTCCAGCACCACTGCTTCTCCTTCCCGTCATAACTAACCTGGGTTTGGGGAAAAGGAATTTTTACATCCAAAGGCCCATTTTTTGATAAAGTCTGCCTCTTTAAAGAGATGGAAGCTGGACCACGCTGACAGCAAACTATCTGTGACCTTTCTTGTTGTTTAAACATTTAAATATGGTGTGGTAAACCTCAGAGTAATAGGAATACAAATTTCCTTTTTGGCATCCCTCCACTGCATGATTTATCTCTTCCTTCTTGATTATTTGGCTCGTGCAGAAGGAAGAACACTTGGTAAAAGTAATCTTGCCCTTTTATTAGTTGCTTAGTGTTTTGACACACTACCTGGTGCACTAAAAAAGAAGTAAATAAACAAAAGTGCTGCTGTTTAATGATTTCTGAGTTACCCCAAAATAATGTAATATTTCTTTGATGGGAGAGTGGGGTGGGGATGGGGGATCAGAATTTTATTCTCCTGTTTCATGTGAAGATGAGATGAAGGTGACATAACAAAATAATGCACAAAGGTATGCATACTATTGTGTCCTGGGCAGCATTCCAGCAGGAGCGCTGTTTCTCCTCCCCTTTCTCTTTACCTCCATTAGGAGCTGGAAACACTGAGGGCTAAATTCACAAAGGTACTTAGGTGCCTAAGCCCAACATTTTGGTGCTAATGAAATCTCACAACTACTACTCAACTACTGCTAAACTCTGTAGGTACTTAAGTGGCTTTGCCTATGCCTACTTTCAGAAACTTAAGTCCTGATGCTGCTCCACAGCTAATGAGCTGTTTGGAACCCCGGATCATGCCTAAGCCTCAGTGGGGTTTTGAAACTAGGCATTCCTCAGCTTATCTTGCCTGCAGAGCATAATCAGGAAGAAAGGAGCTGACCACTATGGAGCTGGACAGAGGAAAATGTCAGAGAAGGCCTGGCAGTTCATAACCACCAGAGGAAAGAATATGGGGGCATTCTGTGCAGCTGGAGACAGAAAAGAGTGGGCAGGCTGTGGCCAGCAGAGAGAAGAGGAATTCTGTACGCATAGACATTTCCAAGAGGATCCCAGGTCCTCAGTGTGGAAGATATCTCTCAAGATCCAGCTGGTCCAAGGGAATGAATAGATACAAAGGTCATACCTGTGGACCGAAAGAGTTCTCCAACTGTCCAGTGAAGACAGACTATTTTTGTTGGGGATTCAATACCCAGAAGAATTGAAAGAACATTCTGCAAAGGACAGGTGAACAACAGTACAATGTGCTGTCTTCCCAGAGCCAAGATATAAGATGTCACTCTAAGATTCGGTAGGCTTCTGAAGTTGACTGGTAAGGATCCATTGATGATGGTTCATATCACCGTGCGATGCAGTGTCAGTGCTATCTCACAGATAATAGATTTCTTCTTCAGCACACTTCTGAGTTCGCTGAAGCATGTCCAAGGGATCATCTCTGAGATCCTTTTGTTCCATGGATGAAGGAAGGCAGAAGATTCGGCAGGAGAACCACTATCTAGATAAGCGGCGTTGGATGGACAGTTTGGCTTAGTAGAACATTAGTCCACCTTCTATGGGGAGAAAGAGCTGTATAGTTTTGGATTACTTCCATCTTAGTAGAATAGAGACCAATCTCCTTGGGGCCAGGCTGGAATAGTCAGGAGGGCATGAAACTAATAACAAAAAGGGAAAGGTAAAAAGAGGGAAGATATGAGTGCTCAATTAGCACAAAATTGACATGTTGAGAACAAAATTAATCAAAGAGCATGAAGAGAATAAATTCTGTAGTTGTCTATACCATACTAGCACCCTCTGTAACAAACAAGAGGAATTGCAAGCTAATTTATTAGCATAAATTTGATCTAGTTGGTATTACTGAAACCTGGTGGGAAGATTAATAAAGAATTAAAGGAGGGTAATTTAATTCAAATCAGAATGGTTTTATGGAAAATAGATCCTGTCAAACTAACTATAGCTTTTTTTGATACAATTACAAGTTTGGCTATTAAGGTAATAGCATTGATGTAAATATACATAGACTTTGTAAGGACATGGTACCATGTGACATTTTTATTTAAAAACTAGAATGATATAAATATGGCACATGTTAAATGGATTTAAAATTGGCCAATTGATAGGTCTCAAAATATAATTGTAAATGAACAATCATGGTCGAGGGGTATGTGTGTTTTCAGTGGGGTCCTGCAGGGATCAGTTCTTGGCCATATACTATTTAACATTTTTATCAATGACCTGGGAAAAGATATAAAATCATTACTGATAAAGTTTTGCAGATGACACAAAAATTGGAGGAGTGGTAAGTAATGAAGACAACACAGTTCACCGATTAAGAGTAATCTGGTAAACTGGGTGCACATAAACAATATGCATTTTTATAAAGCCCAATGTAAATGTATATATCTAGGAACAAAGAATGTAGGCCATACTTACGTGATGGGGAACTCCTGGCCTGATGTGGTTTTTTTAAGATCCATTTACAGCACTCCAGCCTTCTTCCCTGCAGAAAGCTATGGGAACAGAGATGAGGGTCTTGCCCCAGTAGCCATCCTTTAAAAATTTGCTAATGTTGCCTAAAATAAATAGTGCAAATAATGTAATCTATACTCTTAATTTCCCTTTACTTATTATACAGAGTAAAATTCTGGATAGGGTATAGTTCTCTGGAGGTTTTGGACATGCCATAGGGCAATTTGCAAATTTGAGGCACTGCTTTGTATCTATCTCTTAGGCCAGGTCTACACTGCGACTTTAAATCGGTTTAATGGCCGATATACCGATTTAACGCTGTATCCGTTCACACGACGTCGTCATTAATATCGAGTTAAACGGCTCCTTAAATCGATTTCGGAACTCCTCCCAAACGAGAGGAGTAGCGCTAAATTCGATAGTGATAACTCGGATTAGGGTTCATGTGGACGGAAATCGACGTTATTGGCCTCCGGGCGGCATCCCAGAGTGCAGCACTGACCGCTCTGGACAGCAATCTGAACTCGGATGCAGCGGGCAGGTAAACAGGAAAAGCCCCGCGAACTTTTGAATTACATTTCCTGCTTGCCCAGCGTGGAGCTCTGATCAGCACGGCTGGCGATGCAGTCTGAAATCGAAAAAGAGCTCCAGCATAGACCGTACGGGAGATACTAGGTCTGATCGCTGTATGGGGAGACAAATCTGTTGTATCCAGCTCCGTTACAGAACATGAAATGCCAAAGCGTTTGAATAAAAAACTCCAGGATACACAGCACTGCGTGACAAGCGTAACGGGAAGCCAGAGACTCAAATGGACGCTCATGAAGGGAGGGAGGGGGTACTGAGGACTCCAGCTATCCCACAGTCCACAGCAGTCTCTGAAAATTATTTGCATTCTTGGCTGAGCTCCCATTGTCTGTAGGTTCAAACACAGTGTCTGGCGTGGTTCAGGGAACAGCTCCTCAGTTTATTTCCCCCCACCACCACGTGAAAAAAAAAAGGGAAAGATTGCTGTGCTATGGCGTTTGCTCAATGCACTCCGCGAAAAAGGCGCCAAAGGGTTGTCTGCTGCCTTCACAAAGGGAGGGGTGAGGCTGTACCCAGCACCACCCGGGGCAGTGTTTTCTGCCCCATCAGGCACTGTGCTCTCAACACGGAAGTGGGAACTATGGGATAGCTGAGGAACAGCTACCCACAGTGCACCGCTCCTGAAATCGATGGTAGCTTTGGACCATGGACGCAAACAATCGATTTCGGGATCCCACTGTGGATGCGCTAAACCGATTTTATTAGATCTGTTTTGTAATATCGGTTTAAGCTAATTCGAAATAATCGTGCAGTGTAGACGTACCCTTAGTTAAGAGAAATTAAGCTGCTGCCTGCAAGATGTTACTTGGTCAAAGTCCCTCTGAGAAAGGAAGCCCAAATTCCCTTCTCAGAAGTCCAAGTGTGGCTTCCATTCTCTTTGGGGGGAGATGCATGCAAGTATTCAAAGATAGTTTGGGGCATTCTAAAATCAGAGGCCCCATCCACTGGAAGGGGGGTGATCTAGTGGGAGAGTGATCTCTGCTACAAACTTCCTGTGTGACTTTGGACAAGCGCTTAATCTGCCTGCTGGCCTTAATTCTCCATCTGTAAAACAGAGATACCTCACAGGGAAGTTGTGACAATAAATACATCAAAGATTGTGAGGTGCAGAGAAATTATGGTAACGGGGAACTATATAAGTATCTAGGATACCTAGATCCAGCAGTCCTTACTCATATGAGTAGTTCCTGTGACACAAGGAAGGGTTGGAGGACTAGGCTTCAAATTTTAAAACTTTATGCTTTGTATGGCCACTATTGGGTACTACATCTTGCATATCATATTTATGCATGGATAAATTTTATTCTTTTAAATGTTTTTGAGTTGGTGGGTGCTGCTTTCTGCTGTGCTTTCACTTCCATCCAAGACCTATATACACTGCACAAAAGGAGATGCTTAGTTCTCGTATATAGTGGAGGTCTCCCTACTCCCAGTTGTACCTTGTTAGTATTGTCACTTATGCTTTCATGCCAAATTCTGAGGTCCCTCCTTCAGCAAACTCCCGTTGAAGATTATTAGCTGTCTAGGTACTGAAAGCATTTAGGACCTGATCCAAAGACTACTGAAGTCACCGGATAAACTCCTGTTGAATTCAGTGGGCACTGGGTCAGACCCTGAATGCCTGACAGTTTTCTGGCTTCTAATGAAGTCCAGTGTAAATTTGCCTGAATAAGAACTGAGTGATAGGTTTGGCCTGTTGGAGCCTGGGTACCAACAATAAGTGTTTTCATGGCTAAATTATCAGAAGCAAAAGCAGAAGAGAAGCAACATATCAGCACTTCTTTCTAAACTTTTATATTAATTAAAATGTTTTAGAAAGAGTGGGCATTCAGTTTTCTTTGATCAGTATTTACTTGCCTTGAAATGGAATGGGAAGCATTGAGTAAATAAAATAGGTGGTTCTGTTTCATTGTAACTTCTGTATCTTCTGATCTTAAAATGCTATAGTATAATTTCCCAGTATCATACATGTTAAAGAATTGAAGCACATGTCCCTGCTCATCCTAAAGTAACTGTACACTTGTGCCTTCCATATACTTAAAATTTAGGTCGTCATCTCTATGGTGCTCAGGGTGTGAAAAATCCACGTCCCTTAGCACCATAGTGATGCCAACCTAACCACTGACAGCTAGGTCAATGGAAGGATGCTTCCATCATCCTACCTTCTGTTACGGAGGGAGGTGGTGTGTCTACCATGACAGAAAAACCCTTTCAACTCTCTTACGTGGATACCAGTAAGTCCTGCATTGCAAATGCAGACTTAAAAATCAGCCTCTCTTCTCCAAGTACTCCAGTGCTGATTGTACCAAAAAGGAGGAGTATGTTAAAAAAAAAATTAGATACATTAGCTGGAGGATAGATACATTAATGGGTATCACCCAAGATGGTCAGGGAAACAACATCATGCTCTACATGAAATTGCCCTGTTCTGTTCATTCCCTCTGAAGCATCTGATAGTTTGCTGTCAGAAGATGAGATACTGGCCTAGATGGAACATTGGTCTGACCCAGGGCTGGTGCAAGGATATTTTGCACCCTAGGCAACACTTTCACCTTGTGCCCTCCCCTCCTCTCCCTGTAGAGCATCGCTTACTATAAACTTTCAAAAATGAATACTGCATAATGTGGCATTGTTCATTAGAATTAATACAAGTGGGTAAGAGGAGATGATCACAACAGTCCCTTCTTGCTTGGGGGAACCTATGAGCAAGGAGGAGGCTGAGAATGCCCCCAGCTCGCAGGGTCTCTAAACATTTTGAGGGTCTGAGTACTTTGTCCCCCAGGGGGGACCCAGGGGCAAGGAAGGCAGAGCCAGACTCTCCCAGGGAGCAGGTGAGGATCTCCCTCAGGATCAGGGCTGGCTCCCCACATTGGCACAGAGCCACCGAGGGGAGTGTCAGTGTTTGGAAGCAGCACCTGCACCAGCCTTTTCCCCTCTGTCACGCTGCAGGGTTTAGTTTCACTTTCCCGCACCCCAGGAGGCGGCTGTGCCCGGCCCCAAATGTGGCACGCTGGAGGGCGAAACTCACTTGAGCTCAGGACCGCGTCCTGCCTCCCCCAGTGGCTCCATTCCTCTGCCGAGCTGGTCTCTGCGCTCCTCTTTGCTCTGCCGCAGGCTTCCACTGACCATCCTGCGCAGCGCCCCCCATTGCGGGGGCGAGTTTGTTATGGAGGCCTCACTCCCTGCCCTGCTTAGCTGACTCCCATGATGCTGGACACATTTTTGGCATCCCCAAATCTTGGCGCCCTAAGCAGCTGCCTAGTTTGCCTAGTGGTTACACTGGTCCTGGTCTGACCCAGTATAGCCGTTCTTATATTCTTGTGTGTGAGACTTTTTTTGTCTAAAACATGTATGTCTTTAATGAAATTCACTTTGTTTTAGGAGCATTTAACTGACTAAACAGAGGTAGTTGTGAGTTGTTTTTGTTAGTAGGCCAAATGAGGTCTCTCTCTCTAGAAACACTTTCAGATGGTATATTTTAGAAAGTGATCTTTATCTCAATGTAGCTTTTTCTTGCAGAATGTGTACTCGCAGATCAATGAAAACATACTGCTCTGTGCCTAAAAGCAGAATTTTTTGGGCAGCTTTTTTTTAAACAGAACTATTTAAACTGTTATATATATTCCAGGAACAATGAGATTAAAAAGAGATTACTCAGGATATGTGAACACACATGAAGCAGAAAAAAGATTCCCATGAGATCCTCTGAACTGAAACCACCAAGTTTCACAAAGCTCTGGTCATGAGTGGGTAGAAAAAAGGATGTTTTTATAAATAGATACTCTTCTCAGTCCTGTAATTTTTTTAATTAGCTAATTAACCCACGTTTCAAAAATAAAACAAAACATTCTCTTCAGTCTGAGTATCATAACAAACTTCAAGATGGAGAGAGGCTTCCTCTCTCCTCCCCTTTGTGAGAATGGTAGAAGTGGATAAACTAAGGCCATGGGTCCAGACCTGCATCCCCCTACTCACATGACAATCCTGCTAATGAACTAGTTATGGTAGTAAGGGCCATAGAACTGGGCCCTAGAACAAAAACCATTTTTCAATGTTAACGTTGGACGCATGTCTGTGACCTGATTCTGTACTGTAAATTCTCACATGGGATTATAACTTTTTTCTTTTTTTCTAGATAAAGAGCATACCTGTTTCCAGTAGAAAAGAGCTTGCATGCGAGACACAGTTTGATTATCTAGGAACATGTAAGGATACGAGATCACAGAAATGATAGCATTACAGGGACAGTGAGGGTTGCAAACTCTGTGTGTGTTTGAGTGATACTTTTATTGGAAAATGCATTAATATTTTAGGGAAATATTTTGATTTCTTACATTTTGTAAAAAAACCTTAACACACTGAATGGAAAAATAAAAATGTCTTATGACAGCAAATGTCTAAAGGTATATTTGAAAATTAAAACTTGTCAAGAGTGTGAATTTTTTTCATTGTCACAATGCTTTATTCTTAAAGTTACTATTCAAAGAAACTAATTATGCTTCCTAAAAGTGCAGTCAGTTAAAAATGTTATTAAGATGTTAAAAAAAAAAGTGAACGGTACAGAGTTTAAACATAGAAGTTTCTGGTTATCAGGGAAAAACATACAGATTATTGAGGGTGCAAAGTTTGGTTTAAGATCAGGTGGCATAAGGAATACATAATCTGCAATATCCCTGATTGGGGGTAAAAGGATGATGGGTCAAAGTGCAGTCAGTCAAACTACTACCTCAGTCGTCTAAAACAAAACAAAAAAACCCACCTTGTTTTGATTTAGGAACTATGGGCATGATCTCAAAGGTTAGTGATGTCAGTTGGAGTCTTTTGACTTCAGTGGACTTTGGATCAGAAGCAATAAGTCTCAAGTTAAGTGTAGTATATTTAATAACTATTTTCAGGTGCATAGTAATACAAATTTCATATTTTCTACCAGGTCTACTGCAGATTATATTTAGCAATAATATGTAGTTTCTTTTTAAATTCTCAACTCATACTATGCATATCACAGTTTTTAAAATAAGATTTAATATTTTTTCAGTACTTACTTGAGTTCAGATTATTGTCTTGTTCTTGGCTTCCTTGTAAACATGACAATAAATCATTTTTAAATTAAAACTAAGTTACAACAACACAATCTGCTTGAAAATATGTAACCCACATTAGAAGCTTCATTTATATTTTTATGGCTTGGTCAACATTTATTATAATGCACTTTTTCTATATGTATTACCAATAAATAAATAACAATAAGGATAAAAAGAATTTTGATTGTTTTAAGTGAATTGATACCCATGAACGGTGTTAGACAAGAAGCCTGGAGATGGAGGACTTCAGCCTCTATATACACTAGAAACAGAGAATACCAGTTAGAATGTAACTTGTGAACTATGGCCCTGATTGTGAAAGCTACTCCAGACATGGGCATTTGACTGTAGTCCCAGTGAAGTTAATGGGGCTCTGTGCAGGTATAGAAGCCCATATTAGAAAAGTATGTCAAAATGGGGCTTATAGAGGGCTGGTTAACTGCAGTGTTATGGACCAAACCATGTCGCACAACCTTATGTTTTCTACACAAACCAAACGCTGCACTGAAGTTGACAGAATATTTTTATTTACGTGGGTCCTAACTCCTTATCTCTTAATACAGTTCAAAAATGATCACAGGATATCTATAGACTGTTTAGATTTTTTTTAAAAGTTCCCCACCATATTTTAAGTAGCATAGGTCATGCTATACTAGAAGTTGCAGACTCTTCATAAAAAGCCTTGTTCCACAAATGCAATCAGCTGAAAGATGAAGTGCTGTTTAGTGAACTGTTCATTTTAGAATGTATTAGGTTTCACAGTAATCACTTTGAAACAGAATCTCCAGCTTCATTGCCCTTTATCCAGTTGAGAAATGTTTGCTCTTTTGTTATTCTGTTTTCATTTCCATCATATTCCAAACCAGAAATGTAGCATTGTCTAAAATGTTGTGTTAGGTAATTGAGAGAGGCAACAGAAAGGTCAAATCTCTTGCAAACTGATAAAACCACATAGCTTAAATTTAAATTAAAGCCACAGTGTGTGATCAGACTTATGATTGTAGCATGACTTATAAAATAAAGAACCCTGTCATTAAGGGTTCCTAGAACTGCAGTCCTGATAAATAGAGCTAAACTTTGATTGACTTCCCTTTAGATGTGTGCTGGGTTTTCTTCTGGTTGAGGTGAGGGTAATTATTTGGATTTCCGTTGCCTTTCCCAATACTCCTTTCATTTCTGCCCACTCTTCAAAAAAATTCCTGTGTAGGAAATAAACAAAAACTCGTCATCAGAGACTTGCTTATGTAAGGATTTCAGCTACCTCTTTCAGCTATTCACCAACTTCTCCTTTTATACTAGATTTTCTTCTGAAGCAAATGCATCATGTGCCACCTGCTGTGAATGTAATACATTTAGCAGTATTCCAGAGAGGGTGCTGCTACCACATTTTATTTTCTCATAACTTGTGACTTCACATCTAAGGAACCCTGTAGGATCTTTCAGATTCATCTCAAAACCTCAATGTGGTGCATTCCCTAGATGAGGCTGACTCTACAGTTAGTCAGTGCTACTATGGAAAATGATCATATACCTCATGGCAGAGGCTGTGACCAAGTTTTTCAAACATGGGTGCCTAAAATTAATCCCCTAAAACATAGTGTTTAAAGCCAGAAGCGGCAAGTATGATCTCTTGTGATTCACTCATAATTAAGCACCCAAATAAATCTGGCCTGACTTTGAAGTCAAATGTGGGAAATGAGGCTACTCAGCATTTTTGAAAATTAGACTAGTCGATATATAAAACTTCAGGATTTTTATTTTGTGTGTTTGTGTGTGTGTGTTATTTCTACAGCAACCCTAACCCTTCCTTGTGAAGAGCCAAGGAAAGGACTAAGGTTGGATCCTCTGCAGAATTCTTACCTCTTGCTTTCTTGGGGGCCTTTTTCTATGAGATGCTTTAGTCCTCCTGCACATGAACTACTTTATGGTTCTACTGCTTAATGATGGTGAGGGCTCTGGGGATCTTTTTCTTTTTCTCTGGGCTACTTTGAAGTGTTTTGAATACCTTGTGTTTTTTTGGTGTTTTTTTTTTTTACCTCATTATATATAATTGCAACCTGATATTAAAATATCCAAAGGGAACTGAAATTTTAATGTATGCATTTCCAACACAGTACAAGATTTAATCCACTGTGAAACCTCATAGCTAAGAATATATAGAAATTGTACACACTGGGTGTAAAAGTTGCGGCTGAAAAGTCAGTCCTTGAATGAGCATCTACAAACTGAACTTTCTGTCTTTGAATAACTAATATCTTTATGGGAGAGAAGAAAACCATCCTTTATCAGTCTTGTAAAATGCACTTTTTTGTCATTGTTAAATGGCTTTGTTGCATTTATTCTGTTTTCCTAAATGCAAGGTAAGAAAGATCTGATAGTTATGTTCTGAATTTGCCTCTTGCTTCTATACTTGTTTTACCAAGTAATTAACACAAGTTAAATATAAGAAAACACCACCATAAAAGTTCAACCCACTACCTGTTGCCTGGTAAGAAAGAGGACCATTATAACAAAAAGGAAACTCTATACAGATGGGTTCAGTCAGATGAATTCTACAAGCTTTTGGCTCCAATGTGTCTTGGAAGCTGTGAAATAGCAGCCGATTGGCTATGAACGCTTTAGTATGCAAGGGTGACTAGTGTTTTCAGAGTGTAAATGTTCTTGAGAGGTTGTAAAGTTCCATTCCAATAATACCACTGACTATGCATGTGTCACTCCCCGCTAGCGTGGCAGTTAGAATTCTCCTGGCATCTGTAATTAGACTTTTCAAGATGCCATGTCAGCTTCTTGCTTCTCTTGGATGAAGCAGAAAAAACTGCAAAACTTACCCAAGAATAGGAAAAATAATTCTGAACAGCAAAGAAAACAATGCTATGAAACTTGTCCAGGGAAAACAGTAAGTGAACCAACTAACCCATGATCCTTGTGGCAGTCTACACCCACTCCTGATTCATTTCCCTCATTTCTCCCTTCTCTCCCCACAAACCTATCCTTTATTCCCTACAGCAAGGTTCTAGTCCTCAGAAGAACTGTCCTCTTTGTGCCTTCATCATCATTGGTTTCCACTGGGAGAGCCCAGCCCTTTTCTTCTCTTTCAGTTTCTAAACAAAGTATAAACTAGAGGTCCCCATAGGGCTGGAGAGGGAGCGCCACCCACCAGCTCTGCTCTTGGCCTCAGCCTCAGCCCACTTACCCCGTCTGTGTCCCCATCTTCTGGAGATGTGGCCCCGCTCCTGCCTTGGGGAGTAGGAGTGCAGACAGGGGCAAAGGGGGGACATAAGATAAAATATTTGGGGACCACTGATATAAATACCCTTGCTGGCCTGTGGGGAAAGAAGGGTGGAGATGAAGGGAAGAGAGATGTGGGAAGGGGATAGAATTAGGGGGGATGAGAAGAAATGGTAATAAAAGGAGTGAAAACAGCCTTTTGGTCTGCTTTCCTCTACAATTTGCATCTCAGCATTTTGTCAGCTTATTTTTTCTTTCATTTAATATTTGAATATTTAATTACAATTTTAATTACACAACCTGAGAGTACTACTTCATTCAGCAATAACCTTGTCTTCAGCTAATAAACTCTTATTGCTTATAAGGTTAAATGCTTATTTGCTGTAAACACTTTGTCCTGGGAGTTCCTTCAGGCCGGGATACAGTTATTACCTCCTAAACCAGAAACATCCTCAAGTTATCAATATATTAAAATTAAACTAATTTTGGAGCAACGATGGGTTCAGAAGATCCTGAAGAGCAATCCACTTTCATGACAATAGCTTAGTATAAACCTGCCCAATTTTCATTGTGATTCAAGGATTATTGTAGTTAAAATGGGGGAAAATGTAAGGAAAAAAGGGTATTTTAAAAAATTTAAAACATTTTTCTGGATCTTCCAGTTCTTATTTTCCATCTCTTCTAGACTGCAAGCAATCTGGAGCAGAGGCTGCCTGAATAACTGCATTTTCTACAGTGGACATGTTGTTGGAACTTAGCAAATAGCAATAGATTCATAACAGAAATGCTGTAGCTCTAGATGAGTTTGTGAATTTTTCTGAAAACTTTAGTGGCAGTCAGGATACAATGAAAGGGGTCCAGCATTTTCTGTGGCACTTTACAATCCCAAGGGTCAGATTTTGGCCAACCCCTGCATAGGTGCAAAAAAGAGGGAGGGTAGAATGCATTGGCACTGGCCGAAATCCTGTTGGGGGAAGAAGTGAGCGCTTTCTTCCAGTGCTAGGGCATTTAGTAGTAAGAAAGGTGGTTGAACAAGGGGAGATTTGGGTGTGCAGAGGGGGAAAGCAAATTGTATCCTTTGAAAGAGAAAGTTTTTTGGCCCAAAGGGCTGAATTCCATTCTCAGAGGTGCATATGTGACTCCATTGACTCTGATGGGAGTTGCATGCAAACATCCAAAGGCATAATTTGGACCTTTGTGCAATCTATGGCTCTATCCAGGGATAGTTAGGGTGCTATCTTGAGACATGGGTTTAATTCCTTGCTCCATCACAAACTTCCTGTGTCACTTTATCTCCTTTCTGTGATGTGGAGATAATAGTACCTCCAGACATCATAGGAGTTTTGTAAAGATATTAGGACTTTTGATTCATTGCAGTTAACTCACGCAATTCATTCAAAAAAATTAATTGTGATTGAAAAAATTAATCACAATTGCAGTTTTAATTGCATTGTTAAACAATAGAATACCAATTGAAATGTATTAAATATTTTGGATGTTTTTCTACATGTTCAAATATACTGATTTGTAACAACATAGTGCTCACTTTATACTATTTATTACAAATATTTGCACTGTAAAAATGATAAACAAAAGAAATAGCATTTTTCAATGCACCTCATACAAGTACTGTAGTGCAGTCTCTTTATCATGAAAGTTGAACTTACAAATGAGAATTATGCACAAAAAATAACTACACACAAAACAAAACAATGTAAAACTTTAGAACTACAACTCCACTCAGTCCTACTTCTCATTCAGCCAATTGCTAGGATGAACAACTTTATTTAATTTACGGGTGATAATGCTGCTCGCTTCGTATTTATGTCACCAGAAAGCGAGAATAGGTGTCTGCATGGCACTTTTATAGCTGGCATTGCAAGGTATTTACATGCAAGATATGCTAAATGTTTGTATGCCCCTTCATGCTTTGGTCACCATTCCAGAGGACATGCTTCAATGCTGATGATGCTCGTTAATTAAATTTGTGACTGAACTCTTTGGGGGAGAGTTGTATGTCTCCTGCTCTGTGTTTTACCCGCATTCTGCCGTATATTTCATGTTATAGCAGTCTCAGATGATGACCCAGCATATGATGACCCAGCATATGTTGTTCGTTTTAAGAACATTTTCACTGCAGATTTGACAAAACGCAAAGAAAGTACCAATGTGAGATTTCTAAAGATAGCTACAGCACTTGACCCCAGGTTTAAGAATCTGAAGTGCCTTCCAAAATCTGAGGGACAAGGTGTGAGGCATGCTTTCAGAAGTCTTAAAAGAGCAACACTCTGAATTGTTTTGTTTTTGAATGCAGTTAACTTTTTGTGCATAATTCTACAGTTGTAAGTGCAACTTTCATGATAAAGACATTGCACTTCAGTACTTGTATTAAGTGAACTGAAAAATACTATTTTATTTTTACAGTGCAAATAGGTATAATAAAACTAAATATGAAGCGAGCACTGTACACTTCGTATTCTGTGTCAAAATTGAAATCAGTATATTTGAAAATGTGGAAAACATCCAAAAATATTTAAATAAATGGTATTCTATTATTAACAGTGTGATTAATCACAATTAATTTTTTTAATCGCTTGACAGCCCTAAAAGATACGTATGCTAAAGATTGTGAAGTGCTCAGATACTATGGTAATGAGGGCATAGATAGATAGATACAGCAACCCTTAGTTGTGTGATTAGTCCTAGGAAGGGTTGCGGGCTTGGACTACAAATTTCAATCTATTTCATACCCAGTATGTCTACTGTTAGGTACTGCATCTTGAAGACTGTTTTATACATGCCCCATTTGCAGATGTATATACACAGTGAACAAAAGAAGATGCTTATTTCTCAGGTTTAGTGAAAGTCTCCCTACTCCCAATTTTATCATGTCAGTGTTGTTATGTATGTTTTCAAGCACTAAGGGTCAAATTCTGAGGACCCTTCTCTTAGGACTCTCATTCAGTTAATTAGCCAGCTAATTAGCATGGAGGGCCTGATCCAAAACCCATTAAAGTCAATGGAAAGCCTCCTATTGAACTGAAGGTAATCCGGATCAGGTCCTGAATGCCTGTCAAGTTTCAAGTTTCCACTGAAGTCAGTGTGAATTTGCCTGAATAAGAACTGTGTAAAAATGGATTGAAGACTTTGAGGTTTGGCCTGGTAAGGCCTGAGTGCCAATAATAAGTGTTTCATGGCTAAATGACCAGTGACAGAAGCTGTAGAGAAAACTCTGGGAGCCCAGAAGAGGAAATCTGGTTGATTCAACGGGTCCTTCCAATGCTATTTTTTGTGCGGGCGGGGGTGGGGGGGGTGAGCATCTCAAGAATGAAATGGAAGAAGACAAGAATACGTCATGAGGATTTTCTCCTGGATCTCACTGCAGCATTTTCAAAGGAGCAGGCCTCTCTCTGAGGAAACAGAATGTAAAAAAATGCATTCATTTTTGTTTTGGGGGTATCCTAGTTTCTTGGTATGGTAAAGATTTCCAGACTTTTTCCCCTTCTGCTCACTAGTCATGTATAGCATGCAACACCAGACATCAGTGAACAATGCTGCCTGAATTCTCTAGGCAAGTAGTTTTTATTACTGCATCATTCATGAGCTGGGATGATAGCCTGCTCAGCTCTTCTAATGTTTCTCTACCCAAGACTTGCATCCTGTCTCCCTATCCCACTACTACAGATACTAGCATGGAACAAAGTCCATAATGGTGACATTAAAAAAGTTAATGGGCCAAAACCTCTGAGTTACACCGGTGTAATCCAATTTAAGTCAATAGGCTCGCACCTGTGTACAGTAACTGAGAGGATAACTTTACCTGAGTCCATATTTTTAAAAGTTTTTCGGTGCCCAAGTCCTGTTGAAATCAATGGGAGTTAGGTGCCTAAATATCTTTAAAATCTGGATCCTTGTTTCTGTTTCTACAGCTTTGGCATGGATTTTTGTCTGCTTTCGCTTTACAAATGTGGTAGCATAAAAAAATTCTGGAGACGAGGTGCATGACATTGCTGATACTATCACAACTTCTTGCATGTCGGGGTGTCTATTGGGAGGTCTCTGAGGAAATTGGCAAAGGGATATGGAGCCTTTCACCTCTAGAACATACGAACAGCCATACTGGGTCAGACCAAAGGTCCATCTAGCCCAATATCCTGTCTTCTGACAGTGGATAATGCCAGGTGCCCCAAAAGGAATGAACAGAACAGGTAATCATCAAGTGATCCATCTCCTGTCGCCCATTTCCAACTTTTGGCAAACAAAGGCTAAGGACATCTGCGTTAGAAATTCACACAAGCAGCTTCATTTCAGAACTCTGCTCTATATAGTGACAGCCCCAACCTTTATGTGACCTGCAGTAGAGTTCAACTTTCTCATTTGTGTACAAGATCACTAAAATACTACAGAAGAACCTCAGAGTTATGAACACCTTGGGAATAGAGGTTGTTCCTAACTCTGAAACATTCATAACTCTCAGCAAAACGTTATGGTTGCTCTTTCAAAAGTTTACAACTGAACATTGACTTAATACAGCTTTGAAACTTTATTATGCAGAAGAAAATTGCTGTTTTCTCTCTCTTTTTTTTTTAGTAGTTTACGTTTAACACAGTACTGTACTGTATTTGTTTTTGTTTTTTTGGTCTCTGCAGTGGCCTGATTGCATACTTCTGGTTCTAAATTAGGTGTGTCATTGACAGGTCAGTTCGTAACTCTGGTGCTCATAACTCAGAGGTTCTACTGTACTAATTATCTCATTAGTAAAAGTATTTTAATATAGCTGTCGATGAATGATGATCTATAATGTAGAGTGT
Source organism: Chelonoidis abingdonii (assembly GCF_003597395.2). Classification (NCBI taxonomy): domain Eukaryota; kingdom Metazoa; phylum Chordata; order Testudines; family Testudinidae; genus Chelonoidis; species Chelonoidis abingdonii. The sequence continues at coordinate 173,653,050 of NC_133771.1, forward strand.
ATGTGTGTGTGACATTCATATCTGCAATGATGTATAAGTAATAAATTGGGGTGTGTTGTCACTGCTGATTCACTAGTAGAACATTTTATACCATATTGATGTTGTTTATTTGAATTGAGCCATAGGTACATGTGACATCTCAAAATATAAGACTCTTCTTTTCCCCATGGAGCTTACTGCCAAATACTCTATGTGAATGCCGTTATACTAAATATTTTTCTTCAGGCAATCATTTTGGATTACTAGCTTTTATATTGGACACCTGGCATATTTGGGCAGTTGGCAGGTTGGGTTGGTTATTTGTCTAAAAGAGGGTGGATACTTGGGAATAGCATGTATTTCAGTAGTAAGGACAAGGATTTCTGATAAGCAGGTTGGCTTTTTTTTTTAATTCTTCCATCACCATCAATCTGTTGGGGTCAGAAGAGTGCTGAAAAAGATCACTAGAGAATAAACGATTTCTTCCTGGAGTTATTTTAAACAGTCAACTAATGGGAAGTTTCTTTGATCTATTTTAGTTGAAGTTGATTCATTCTATTAATTACTGCATTTGAACTCGGTAAGCAGGAATTTTCTATGTGTTGCAGCATCCTTGGGTAGTTTGTCTTTTTAAGTGTCAGGCACATAACTTTGATGAAACCTTTGAAGAGAGGTATTTGTCATTCTAGTGTTTAAAGAATAAGGTTATGATATCCATTAATGATAAATGTACCTATAAACTACTAAAGGTATATTGTTTCCATCATGTGACTGGGAACTCATATGTACATGTGTTTAGCTCCCTGTGTGTTATTTTTCAAAGGCAGAAAGTACAATTAGGCATTGCAATATCATTTTGATGAAAAATTTCTGACCAGCTCTAGCTTTGATCCTACCATAACTGAAGTTCCTGGCAGTTAGACCAATTAGAGCAGGAGCAATGCCTTAAAGAATAAAATTACCATTTTCAGTAGGGTCTTTCATTATTACAGATCAATTCAGTCTTAGCTGGGATTCTAACTTTGGAATGTTAGAATGTCAAGACTTTCAGTTAAAATACACACTGGTAGATTATCAGCTGAGGTAAATTGTCATAAATTTACACTCTCTGAGGATATGCCACGGGGTGTTTATCTCGGTGATTGCATTTATGTATTTTTGTAACTCTCACTAGGTGCATAAGTACTTTTCTAAATCTGGCCCCAAGGTACCTTTGAAAATAGGATCTGGGCTCTTAATTCACTTAGGCACTTCTACGTTACCATTAAGAGCGCAATTTTCAGAACTTACTCTCTGCAACGTTTTAAATTGGGATGAGAGATTTTAACAGCTTCCATAGGGACAGATTTTGTTGTAGTTTTTCCTTTAAGATGTTCATATTGGATGAAGCCTTACATAAATGTTTGAATTAGCAACCTCCTTAAAATGTAAAGGGATTAAGAAGGACATGAAAAGCTAGAAAGGCAAGAATTTCAGAAATTGATTTCTTTACAATGCTTATATTAAATGCTGTTGGCAATAATGGTTTATAAAACAGTATATCAGCATCCTTCACAAAGACATTATTGAAGGGTAAGGAACCAGTTACAGAAGGGCAGACAGGGACTCAGTTGTTAAGCTAGAGCAATTTAAGAAAGAAAGAAATGTAACAAAAAGCTAGTTCCGACAATAGGCTAAGCCAGGCTTATACAGTAGTTTAATTAACCTTGCAATTTCTTACCTGCCCATACAATTGGGAGTGAATAATTTTTTTGGAGAAAGTGAATAAAATATATTTAGTCCTTAAAGCTGAGTTACTAAGATGGTAATCACATTAGAAATGGGATAGATTTTTGTGTCTGGGATGGTAAATTTTCATAGCTGTTTCATTACACTGACCTAATCTGCATAAAGGCTGTGTCCATCCTATGAGCTAAGGGTGTGATTCCTCTATTGGTATGCATGTACTTAGAATCATAGACCTTAGGGTCATAGAGGACCATTATGATCATCTAGTCTGACCTCCTGCACAACGCAGGCCACAGAAGCTTACCCACCCACTCCTGTATCAAACCGCTAACCTATGTCTGAGCTATTGAAGTCTTCAAATTGTGGTTTAAAGACTTCAAGGTGCAGCGAATCCTCCAGCAAGAGACCCTTGCCCCACACTGCAGAGGAAGGTGAAAACCCCCCAGGGCCTCTGCCAATCTGCCCTGGAGGAAAATTCCTCCCTAGCCCCAAATATGGCGATCAGCTAAACCCTGAGCATGTGGGCAAGACTCACCAGCCAGACACCCAGGAAAGAATTCTCTGTAGTATCTCAGATCCCACTCCATCTAACATCCCATCACAGCCCATTGGGCATATTTACCACTAATAGTCAAAGATCAATTAATTGCTAGCTTGTGCTAGCTCTCATTGAGTGTAGCTGCAGAGCACTAGTGGTGGTAGTGGTAGTGGAGGCATGGCTCAGCTGGGCCAAGTGCAAACCCACCTGCTTCGCATGGATGAGCCAGGCCTCCACTGCCACTACCATGGCTACACTGCTGTTTACACTCACACTAGCCTGATGACAGCTAGTGTGAGTATGCGTACGTGAGAAAGGGAATCACACTCTGAGATCCTAGCTTGTAGTGTAGATGTAGCTTTAGGCTGCAATCCACAAAAGTACTTAGGCACCTCTGTGATCTACAAAACTTCCTCTCAGCTGCCGTCTCACCCTGTAGACACTTAAACTCACTTGGCATCTCGGTTTTTTAAGTCAAAGTTCCCTAAGCCCCTGTGTGTCAGCCTCTGAGCATGCCCACTGCAGCCTCTTTCTAGGCACCCAGAAGCCTGTCTCCTGCTTAAGTGATTCACAGGCTGGGGAAGATAGGGGTTTAGGTCCCTCAGGCAAGTTCACACAGAAAGGTCAGAGATGGAGGAGAAGGACCTCCCTTATAACCTTTAGCTTAACAGATAGAGTACTCATTCCAGATGTGGGAGATACCTTGTTCAAGTCCGCACTTTGTATGAGGGGCAGAAGGAACCTGAACAGGAATTGGCCACTTCTCAGGTGAGGGCCTTAATCACTGGGCTACGGGATATTCAGATGTGGGGTTCCCTCAAGCTCTTCTGTTGAATTTGTTCTACTTTAATTGAATAATTAAATATTAATTGGCCAGAGAAAGAATTAGAATGACTCTCTAGTCTAGTGCAGTGGTGGGCAACCTGCAGCCTGTGGGCTGCATGTGGCCCAGCAGGGTAATCCGCTGGTTGGCTGCAAGACAGTTTGTTTACATTGACCGTCTCTGTGGCTGGTCCACTTCCCACAGCTACCATTGGCCAGGAACGGCGAACCACAGCCACTGGGAACTGCGGGCCGCTGTGCCTACAGTCAATGTAAACAAACTGTCTTGCAGCCCACCAGCGGATTACCCTGACGGGCTGCATGCAGCCCGCAGGCCACAGGTTGCCCACCACTGGTCTAATGACTAGAAAGGTGACATATCCCTGTTCAAATCCTTTCTCCCCCTGAGGTGAAAGGGGAACTTGAACTGGGGAGTTCCTGCATCCTGGGTGAGTACCCTGTCCACTGGGCTAAAAGTTATGAGGGAGGGCCAGCTCCCTGCTGTTTTGTTTTAGGCCCTGTATGTGACTTAGGCAGCCAAATGCCTATCTTCTGGTTCATGGACCAAAAGCAGAGATCAGTGCTTCCTTGTAGCCTGCACTTGAGTTTCTGTCTCTGTGAGAAGGGTAGGGCTTAGCATACACCCCTCTACTTGGCATCTCTGATTGGCTAGTTTAGGCAACTTCCATGTATCATGCTGGCTTTGTGAATCCTATTTGAAAGTGCCCCTCTCTCCCATTCATTGTGTAGGGAGACTTTACTCAGGCTTCATGGATCACAGTGTTGTTCCTGTAATTTTCTAGTCACTGCAATGTTTTACATCACAGTGCCTAAATCCCTTTGTGGATCTGGGCCTTAGTTTCTTAACTATGTTAGGCCTAAATGTTGCTTGACTCTCCTTGCTGGGTGAAGTGTGTTCACATCTTCTGTGCAAGGTGTGCCAAATTGCCAGCACTACTATGATGGGTCTCATGCTTTCTCTTCTTGGGGTGAGGGGAGTTCAGGGTGCCATTTCTTCCCCCTGAACTGGGATATTAACTGTCACACTAGTGTCCTAGAGGAGGGGAGTGGAGAGGGAGGAACCCAGGCCCCTCTACTCTGGGTCCCGGCCCTAGGGATAGCAGTAAACCACTTGAACTAGCGGTTCCTTCCCTGGGCTACTTCCTTGTCCTGCCCTTCAGCTTATGGGGGTTTCCTGCCCTCCCTCTGCACAAGCCAGGTGTCCCATTACCTAGGGTCTTCATCATCTTAGCCCACCACAGCACTTCTCCAAACTTTCCTCCGCTTCCCTCCAAACTGCTCTCAGCTCCAGCACCAATCCACTCTGCTTCAACTCCTCCTCTTGTCTGATTGAAGCAGAGTTTTTTTTATCAGGTGACTGGCTTCAGGTTCTCTAATTGGCTTCAGGTGCTTTAATTAATCTATAGCAAACTTTCTTCCCTCTGCAGGGAATAAGGCTCCCTTCTAACCCTCTCCTGCTGCCCTCTGGCCATGCTGTATCACAAAGATTAGGAGCATGGGACATGCTTTCCTCCGTTGATTCCTGCCATCTGCCATCTGAGTCTATACCTGGATCCTGGGCTGGAGGAGCATTCAGTATTTAGTGTTCCCTGTAACTGGAAGTGAAACATATTATGAATTTGTGCAATACAAAGAACTCATTATTTCTTAACATATGCAACCATAGTTGTATTGCGCAGCTGAAAGACCCGATCTGTAGAAAATGTTAAAAGGTATTCAGACAGATTGTAAGGCTGGAAGGAACAATTATGAACATCTAGTTTGACTTTCTGCATAACACAGACCATAGAATTTCATCCAGTGATTCCTTCCCAAAGCCCATTATCCTGTGCCCCAAATGCTATGCGCTTCTGTAAAAAACATAGGGGTTCAGTGTCTGAGGATGGCAGCACTGAACAATATTGCTGCTTTCCTATTATCTACAAGTGAAATTTACTCCAATACGCAATATCGACGTGCAGTACTAAGATAGTACTTGTCAGAGTCCAAGCGCTTTATGAAAAGTGGGTCTCATTCACCCAGGTTGTTGCAGGGGTTGTCCCTCCCTGTGCCTGAAAAGGAGTTCACTCCCCAGCGAGGGCAGGGGGAGCTTAACATGAAGCTAATTGGACAAACATGATAGTCAAAATTCTCAGATCTGGATATCTAATGTCAGGCTATTAATGAGAGATGGAGTTACTTAGTGCTTCTAGAAATCACAGACCACATCTGTTTAGGCACCTAAATATGAATTTGGGAGCTTAATGTTAGGAACCTAGGTTTGGAAACTTATTTGGGATAAATAATCATTATTTACCACTGCCATATTTTGACCTCAGCTTCAGTGCATGGCTCAGGCCCATACTGATGATTTAAGAGTTAGGTGCCTGGCATGAGAGTAGGAAAAGAGATCCAAAATAACTGGGAGAAGATAAAATAAGAGGTGTCCTTTTAGAACAAGCTTTTAATATAATTAAAAAAGACTTCTTCCAAGTGCCTTTTGTTGTAGAAAAAATATACCTTATCGTTCTCAGACAGATCTCCATGCAGTAATACCCACAGACTACCAGAAATGAGTCTCATATGCACATTTGAAAATACTCCATATACCAGTATATATATCACAAATGCTGTCCTTTATAACTGCTGCCATCTAGCATGGGTCAGATGCTATTAAAACATAGAAGATACATAATGTTCCCCTTTTTATATCTGCTCATCAATTTTCTTTATTTCTGCTAGCGAGTTCTCTGATTTTGCCTGTGTAATACTTTCTTAATAGTGTCTGGACTGCATTTTCTTCTCTTGCATTTGTCTGGACTATTTTATGTCTTTTAAATTGTATTTGTCACTTACATAGTAACAAAGACTAATCCTATTTTTGGTGATTTCCAGTGTCATATATTAGTGCTGTCAAGCAATTAAAAAAAATTAATCACACTGTCAAACAATAATAGAATGCCATTTAAATATTTTGATGTTTTATACATTTTTAAATATATTGATTTCAGTTACAACACAGAATACAAAGAGTGCAGTGTTCACTTCATTTTTTATTACAAATATTTACACTTTAAAAAAACAAAGAAATGTATTTTTCAGTCACCTAATTATCAGGGTTTGTAGTGCAATCTCTTTATCATGAAAGTTGAACTTACAAATGTAGAATACATAATAAAAAAAACCACCTGTATTCAAAAATAAAACAATGTAAAACTTTAGCACCTACAAGTCCACTCAGTCCTATTCTTGTTCAGCCAATCGCTCAGAACAAACATGTATTTTTACATTTTCAGGTGATAATCCTGCCCGCTTCTTGTTTTACAATGTCAGCTGAAAGTGAGAACAAGTGTTCCCATGGCACTGGTATAGCTGGCATCGCAAGATATTTACGTGCCAGTTGTGCTAAAGATTCATATGTCCCTTCATGCTTCAACCACTATTCCAGAGAACATGCCTCCACGCAATGACAGGTTCTGCTCAATAACAATCCAAAGCAGGGCAGACCAACACATGTTCATTTTCATCATTTGAGTCAGATGCCACCAATAGAAGGTTGATTTTTTTTTGTTTTGTTATTTTGTTGTTGGTTTTTTTGGTGGTTTGGTTTCTGTAGTTTCTATATCAGAATGTTGCTCTTTTAAGACTTTTGAAAGCATGCTCCACGCCTCGTCCTCTCAGATTTTGGAAGGCACTTCAGATTTCTTAAGCCTTGGGTCGAGTGCTGTAGCTATCTTTAGAAATCTCGCATTGAACCTTCTTGTGTTTCGTCAAATGGTGCAGTGAAAGTGTTTAAATCAAATAACATATTGCGCGGTTGTCATCCTAGGCTACCATAACACAAAATTTATGCGCGAATTCGAGTAAAAACATGGAGCAGAAGACATACAATTTCTCCCCAAGGGGGTTTCAGATACAAATTAATGAACACATTTTTTTTAACAAGCATTCATCAGGCAGGAAGCAAGTCCTCTGGAATGGTGGTCGAAGTAGGAAGCGGCATATGAATGTTTGGCATATCTGGAACATAAATACCTTGCAATGCCAGCTACAACAGTGCCATGTGAATGCCTGTTATTAGTTTCAGGTGACATTGTAAATAAGAAGCCAGCAGCATTATCTCTTGTAAATATAGACAAATTTGTTTCTCTTAGCAATTGACTGAACAAGAAGTAGGACTGAGTGGACTTGTAGGCTCTAAAGATTTACATTATTTTGTTATGGCGTTCAGTTATGTAACAAAAAAATCGATATTTTTAAGTCATACTGTTACAGTAAACAGATTGCACTACAGTACTAATATGAGGGAATTGAAAAATACTATTTATTTTGTCATTTTTACAGTGCAAATATTTGTAACAAAAAATAATACAAAGTGAGCATGCATACTTTGTAGTCTGTGTTGAAACTGAAATCAATATATTTGAAAATGTAGAAAAACATCAAAAAATATTTAATGCATTTTAATTGGTATTCTTTAATAGTGCAATTAAAACTGCGATTAATCACAATTAATTTTTAAATCATGATTAATTTTTTTGAGTTAATCACGTCCTTGCGTGAGTTAATCGTGATTAATTGACAGCCCTTATATATATATTTGTTTACAGATGTTGTAGTAGAGATCACTGGAGCTATTACTAGAGTGCCATAAAATATGTATGTGGCGCTTTACAAATGTAAAAGGGAGATTCTGAGCTCGGCAAGGCAAGGCCTTTACTTCCTTGCTGAAGCCAAACTGCCCTTATGGTCAGTGCAAATGTTACCTAAATAAGATTGTTTTTTCAGGCCTAATGCATGTAATAGCACATGCATGTCTTTTTTTTTTGTATTAGTGTACTCTATCACTGCCTCTCTGTCTGTGTACAAAATAGAAAGATCTTGTCTATGTATCTAGATCATCAGTCTTCCAGGACTGCCATGAAAATCTACCAGGGAAGTTACATGACTTGTATAAATTGGTGATAGAGCCAATGATAGAACCTAGATCTCCTGCTTGTCAATCTCCTGCTCTGAATCTAGACTAACTAGGCAAAAATGAAGAAAAGAAACAAAGTTTATTACAGAAGAACATTGGCAATGAATTTTGGAAGCAGCCCAGAGCACCATTAGCTTTTCTTCCACAATAAAATATTAATTCAAAATAGTAATCGATTTTTTTCTGCGCACAAGTAATCCATAACATGATGACAGAGAGCAATTCACATTTATCTGCTGAAGTGTGGCAACAAAGACTTTGTCATAACTACCTCTTCTGAGATTGTCCAAGGATAACAGATTTGTGAAAGCAAATACTAAAAAAAAAAAAAAAGTTGAGAAATAAATCCTATTAGATCTTATAATATGACATGGGCAGGGAGAGAAACCCACTGGGAGATTAGCAAGCCAGTGAAGAAAAATACAGATTTACAATATTAATTACAACAGCAACTACTTCATGAATTCTAAAACGGCTTCTCACTTACTGCATGTGAATAAGATTTATGAGAGATGGAAAAAACTGGAGCCCAATTAAGACTGACAACTGTGTTGTATGAAAATAGACGGACATATACAAACATTTTTCTACAGACTGATGATGTGAGAGAATTGTTTAGCTGCTTTGCAAATAATTTATCACACTGTAAATCGGACACAGAGGTGTAGTAATTACTATTATTGAAGTGTTACTCATTGATGTCTATTCTCAACATGTTTTTTCTTCAGTAAAATATTATGATTAAATATAGTCTGATTTCAAACATTGGTTGAAGCAATGTTAGTGCAGTAAGTCTTCATAACGTTCATGAGAACTGACGGGCTCATACCTTCAGAGGGATAGTAGTAGTGCATTAGGAGAGACATTAGAGGAGATGGGAGTGGCTGAGCTCTGTGCAACACCATTTAGCAGCCAGGTAGGTTGGGAGTGGTGCAGGCTGCACCCTGGTTCCTAGGAGGCATAACAATTTCCAGATTGTGGATGAAGGCTTAGGACGGCTGTGATGGGCATGCCCAATGTGTCCCACTGTACCTTATTTTGGCTTCATGTGCATTTGGAAGAAAATCCAGGTACAGTTTGCAGTGCACCAAACTGAGTGCACCCCTATTTGAACTGTACTGTGAGGTTTCTGCCTACACAGCTTCTGAGAACAGCCTATACCCATTCCATTTGCATGTGGGAGGGACAAGCCCTAAGTCATTATTTGTTATTAATGCAGATTTCCATGGAAGGATATGACTAACTCTTTAATGGCAGAATATGGCCCCAGTGTCCTCATCAGCCCTGCTAAGACCTGGCAGGGAGATTTTAATGTCTCCAAAGAAACTTAGAGACAGACCACTTTAAAAAAGATCGCTGAATGAATAAAATGAGGTTTAAAATTAACTTTGTAAACCAAGTACAATAGCACTTGCTTATATTGAACTCAGCTGTAATGAAACTTCATTTAAGTTTTGCCACTGACGTCAAAAGGTTCTAGGGTCTGGCCTTTTCTGAAAGTCTCAAGTTGCTTCTATGCATTTAAATGAATTTCCAGTCCTGCTACACAGAAACTTCACTATGTTTATAGGGCCAGATGGTATACCCCTCAACACACAGCCTGAATTCTATACCTAGCACATAACCCATGCTCTAAGGCCCTGATTCATCAAAGCATTTAAGCATATGTGGGGCTCTTAAGTATGTGAATAGTCTCATCAAAGTTCAGGAATTTATAGGGAAATACATGGCACTTCAAGTGCAAGTCTTCTTCCAGGTTGCAAAAAGGCAAAAAATCCACTTCACAACCACTGCTTCAGCACCAGAGCTGCACTCCCGTTCACTGGCAGGAAGACGGTGCATAAGTATGTCTGCAGGTAGCAAAACATGCCCAGCTTCTTGCCCTGCCCTGCCCCCCAACCTGCCTCTCCTGTGTGGTTAGGTCTGAGATGCCATGTTTCTGACAGAGGTCCCAAAACTCTGTCTTGCACAGGGAGGGCAGTAGAATTTTCCCCATAATGAAATCCCACTGTGGTAATCCTTTGGGAACAGAGAAATTATCAGTGACCAAGTAAGTATTAAATACTGCACTACAAACCTTTTATCAGGCCAAGCAGAGAAGGAAAGGGAGGAGAAGTTGCCATAAGCAAGCAGTGAGAAGGCTAAGGAAGAGTCACTACCTCCAGACTTAATGCAACTGCTCTTCATTAAGAGTGAAGGACTCGCCTTTCAGACAGGAAGTGCCCCTGCACTTGAAGGGGAATAAAGGAAGTGCCCCCCAAGAGATGGGGCTATTTTGACAGTCAGGCCTTTTCCTGTTACACTGAAACAACTCTGCTGATGGTGATGTATTTTTGTGAAACAAACAAATTTCCCCATAGGTATGTTCTTGTCATATCTCTATTTAGATTGGCTATAGATGTTTTTAGTATGAATATGTTGTTTATCATGTAACTTTGACTCCTTCACCTGCACTCTTCCCATCCATCTATCTCTGCTTAACCTACTTTTAGCATTTCCCATCTTTTGAGCAGCTTTCAGCAGCCATTTTATGTGATTAATTTTGCCATTCTGCCAGTAATATGTCCTATCACTTTCTCTGTAATTAACATGTAATAGACGTTTTGACATAACTTTCATGTACTGTTTTACTTCCCTTTGTTGAGCACTTTAGAACTTCTGAGTTTGTGCAGATTCTCCTTTTAGATTCTCTTATGGTAACCCCTCCTATTATTTAATCCTGTCCATGCTGGGTGGTGGTATGTTTTGTCAGCAATAAGCTGCATTCGAGTGTGTTTGTTCAGTAAAGTTCAGAACTGCTACAATCCTGACACTTCAAACTGTTCAAATGTCAGCTTCAACTCTGAGGGCAAAATGGTCCCACACAATATTCAAACAGTGTACGGTGTAGGTTACAGCAAACACATAGGAGGTCATGACTCTAAAGAATAGATGCTAGAGCTCTAGAAGGCCTCAAGAAAATGAGTTGCTCTACACAACAATTTTTGTTGTACCCCACCAATGGAAATGTTGTTCTTTCTGGATTTCAAGAAGCTTCTCATAAAAATGTCACATCTTGCAGCATTAGCGCTGAGTGCAGAGAAAGTGGGTGCCATGGCATAGCTAGACTCCTTTCTAAGAAAGCAATAAACATCAGTCAAGAATGTTACCAGTGATTGCCTCAGGTGGAAAGTGATAGCTAAGAAGTGTATGCAGTTGACAGATTGATATTAATTTCCCAGAGACTGCTTCTCAGGTATCAGATTTGTGGGTACAATACAGTAATTCCTGGAGTGGAGTTTCTTGTGTCTTCAAAATAGGTTCTACCTGTTTCACAGAATATATTGATTTAGGGCCTGATTGAAACCCAATGAAGTCATCAGAAGGTTCCCACTGATTTCAGATTATGGGCAGTGGATCTGGCCCCATTTGAGCACTTTGTAAGAACTCAGGAAAAAGAATCCCATTCAAAATATTTAGATAACTAAAGAAAGACATGTGGTACTATTTTCCATAATATTCCTTACTGTCTCAGCGCTGCATGGAAGAAAGTGTTCATGCTCTTTTTCCCATAAGGATTGGACGGAATCCTGTGAAATGATTATTTTCCACATGAGAAGAACAGAAAGTATTTGTACAGCCTTAGGGGTGGCAACCCTTTCAGGGGACTGGGGAAAAGAGGTGGTGTTTTATGTATGAAATGTTCCAAGCTCTAAAGGAAGAGAGCTGGGTCATGTAAATAAGCAGTGACAACCCCACCGGCTAACTGGATTGTGCCACTACTTAAACTAGTGAGTAATTTTACTCAGGTGACAAGTCTGAGTAGAATACTTGAATGAAATTACTTACATGTTTTGAATTGTTTCAAGATTGTGCTCTTAAGACAATGAAATGGTGCTGTGTGATTTAAGCACAACTTGCAACTGGATTTTTTTAATTTGGCCCAATGTCTCTTATTATTCAACAACTGTTTTGCTAGGCAACAATGGTGGTGAGTAGTCTGCAAAGCTCAGACTGAAACAGCAGATGAGATTTAGAGTTATACTCTGCGTCCTGTAGAGACATGAACGTCCTAGAGAAGACTGGCATGATGGATACTGCTGCAATCAGAGTTCTGGGGAACTCAGTAATGTATCCATTTGTCCAATTGTATCATGTGACTTTAAGAGGGAGAGACATTAAAATGTCAGTTTAGTGATAGCGCTTCTGATTCAAGGAGGATTATAGCCCATAAACCCTGGGAGGAATGCCATACTTCAGCAGGTTTAACGATACAGCCTTTGGCTTCAAATGTGACCCAGACCAATTTATTATTATTGCTGCTTCAATATTTGTATTTGTTCTGACTTTGTTTTTGGCCGGGAGCGGAAGAACGGCAGGTGGATGGTACTGTAGCTATTTATTGGTGCATACTGGCCATACATTTTACCCGGCAGGGGCATCCACCTATTAACCACTTGTGAAACTGACCCAAGGGTAATGTCACAGCTGACAGATAACCAGGAGACCTCAGATCAGTCTGTGACAAACATAACAATAATTTTATGCATCTCAAGGACAGAGGAAGCAGAGTCTCTCCTTTATAGTGCCGATTTAAAGGGGAAGCAAGCAGAAGATTGTTCATGGTATGGGAGAGGTACCAAGCGGTGACTCCCTGCTGCCAGGTGATAAAACTCCTCCCAGCAAAGTACCGAATCAGGGGTTACAACACAGAGCTGTGGAGGAGGAAGAAATAAACGGGGTCCCCGGGATGTGGGAGCTCACTACACTCAAACTTTCCCAAGCCTGGCCTGAGGACTCTCTGCTCGCTACAGTGATATTTTGTCCCGTTCAAAAGTTCCCTTGGGGAAGCTGTGGGAGGAAGATCCCCGAGGGGCCGTGGCAAAGACCAGGAGCAGGTCTTGTGTCTCGGTGGTGGGGGTGGCTGTTGGCTTTTCCTTCACCCCAGTACGCTCCCCCAAGGGCTTCCAAGTCAGTGCCCACCAGTTTGGGATTTATCTTTCCTGCACAGACCTCTTCTCTTAACTGCCTTCTCGCCACTTCATCCCTGCTGCATCTGCCTCAGCCTGGTACTTGCGCTGCCGAGCGAAGGGGCTGGGTAGCAGAGCCGTAACTAGGTATTTTTGAGCCCAAGGCAAGAATATAAAATTGCGACCTCCCCCAGGGCCAGCTCTTCGGTGGCAATTCAGCGGTGGGTCCCTCAGTCCCTCTCGGAGGGAAGGGCCTGCCGCCAAATTGCTGTCAATGAATGAAGCGATGTCAGTAGAACCTGTGATTTTGGGGGGTCAACTCATGATTTTTGACTGCTTTGGCTGGTAATGTTGCTTCCAAGATGGTCTTTGGTTCCAGTCCAGTTCCAGTCCAGAGAGAGACTCACAGGTTCAGAGAGGAGGGAGGTGCTGGATATCAGCAGTGGCCACTAGGGATCAGCATGTGTCCTGAGAATGCTTGGAGTTCAGGTCTGCAGGGCAGGATCAGGGATTGCAGGTTTGTAGAAATTTTAGTCATGCCCAGAACCTACCCCCACCCAGACTCTGCCCCCTCACCTGCCCAAGGCTCTGGGAGGGAGTTTGGGTGAGGGAGGAGGTCTGGGGTGCAGGCCGTAGGCTGGGGCACAGGATTGGGAGAGAGTTTGGGGATGGGAGGGGGTATGGAGGGAGGGGGTGCAGGTTCAGGGAGGGAGTTTGGGGATGGGAGGGGTGCAGAGGGATGGGGTGCAGGAGTAAGGCCTGTGGGTTGTGTCTGCAGATGAGGGGTTTGGAGCGTGAGAGGGGCTCAGGGTGAGAGTAGGGGTGTGGGGGTGAGGGCTCTGTCTGGGAATGGGAGGGGCTCAGGGCTGGGACAGAAGGTCAGGGTACAGGGAGATGAGGGCTCTGGCTGGAACTAGGGATAAGGTGTTTAGGGTTGAGGGTGCGGTAGGGGAATGAAAGCTCTGACTGGGGGTGTGGGCTCTGGGGCAGGGCTGGGGATGAGTTTGGGGTGCAGGCAGGCTGCTCTGGGACAGGGGCCAGAGAGGAGGACTCCCCCCAGCCCTTTCCCTGCCAGCAGCAGCAAGCTCTGGGGGAGGAATCCCCCTTTCCTTCCCCCTGCAGCAGCACGTTCACCCCCACCACTGTCACTCCATGTGCTCCTAGGGCCGCTCTCAGGTCCAGGTATCTCCCTCGCTTCCCCTGGGAGGTGCTGTGTGCGTCTCCTCCCCTGCTGTTGCCCCTGACTGTAGCCTCACTGGGAGTGAGGGATGGGGCTACCTTCTTGCCCAGCATGGGGCAGGAGCGGTGACTGCTGGCGGAGGGGGGGCCCAGTGCTGCTGGAGGGTCCCATTGGAAAATGAAAGGGTCTGAGGGGGAAGGGCAGGCTCAGAGTCAGAACGGAGGAGGGGGCGCTAGGACCCTGCGGCAGCAGTTTCTGCAGGGAAGCAGCATGGAGCTGCTCTGCTTTGGGCTGGGTAGGGGGGTGGGAGTGGGAGCAAGTTAGGGCTGGGGGACACTCGGGGAGGCGCGGGGGGGTTGACAAGTGGGGCTGGGGGCAGATCACCTGGATTATCAATATCTGGTGACAGGGCTTTTTTTCCCTCCATCGCTTTCTGTGCCCCTAGGCTTTGTGTGCCTGAGGCAAGTGTCTCACTCCCCTCCCCTTGTCAGGGCTCTGGCAGGTAGAAATGCCGAGCAGCTCACCGAGATGAGGATGCAGCTGCCCCTGGCGCTGGAGCGGGGTGGAGGGAGGGACGGAGGGGGAGATGCGCTCAGCGGCTGGGATACACCGGGGGACAGAGAATGAGGAGAGGAGCATCCCCCCCGCCCACCACACACACACACACACACACACACCGGCGGAGAGCAAGGACACACACACACACACACACCCCTGCACCCAGAGTCAGGCACCTCACACCTAGTGCCTGAGACAAAGTGACGGAGCAGGGGGCACAGACACCGCGTGAGAAGCAGGCACCGGGGCTGAGATGCACATGGGAGAAAGACAGATGGGCCGAGAGGAGACAGGCCCCCGCCCACGCTGACCGAGAGTGGGAAGCGGATATACACACACACATAGACCAAAAGACAGAGACACACTGAGATTGTGACAGACACACCTCAGGGACTGGCAGTCACACACCGAAAGAGGCTGATACACAAGGTGTCCGAGCGAGTTACACACACAGGGTGGTCACACATACAAGGCGATCTCACACAGAGACAGGGTGATCTTACACACACAGCCAGGGCCATCACACACACACACACACACACACACACACACGCCAATCACACACAGTAATCACACACGCACACCGGACAATCACACACCCAGGGTGATCACACACAGAGAAAGCGATCTCTCTCTCTCACACACACACACCTCTCTCTCTCACACCCACACACACACCCCTCCAGTGACAGGGAGAACGCCAGGCTCCGCTCCGCGTGGAATCTGAGCGCAGCAGCAGCAAACCTGCCCTGGGTCTGGTCCTCTCTGTGTCTCTTTCTTTTTCCATTTGGTCAAACGGCACCTACCCAAGCCCTGAAAAAATGCCTGCCCGTGAAGCGAGGAGAGGGCCCCGGGTCTGTAAATAAGAAGTGAGTACTGGCACAATGGCGTGTGTTTCTAGATCACAGTCTGTCTGAATGCTGCATGCTCCCTTGCTTTCCCAGTGCCTCCTCGCAGGAGGGACCCAAAGCTGCTCAGTCCCCCTCTTCGCCCCTTTCCTTCCTGCGCCTCCGTCCCGGATTTTGCAGGCTCGGTTAAACAGCCGCCTGGCTT
The DNA here is from genome assembly GCF_003597395.2 of Chelonoidis abingdonii. Classification (NCBI taxonomy): domain Eukaryota; kingdom Metazoa; phylum Chordata; order Testudines; family Testudinidae; genus Chelonoidis; species Chelonoidis abingdonii. The sequence goes on from NC_133771.1 coordinate 173,668,835, forward strand.
TTGTTTCTATCACTTCTTCTTTGTCTAAGGTGGGTGTAGCTCTCCCTGTCCGGGAGGGTCGCGCTGGGCTCCGGGCTCCCACCCGGACCATTTCTAGAGCCAAACCCCGCTCTGCAAGGATGCCTTTTGCAAGTGCTTTAAACCCAGCGCATCTTTGCGAGCTGGCTGCTGGGGAGAGGAGCAGAGGAAAGGGGCCAGGGGCCAGTGTTCACGTTTTGCTCCTCTCGGGTGTGTGAAAATGTCCTTGTCGACTGCATTATCACGTCTCCTGGCAAGGTGGATGAGTGTCAACAGGGGGCTGTGGAAGTTGATGGGAGGTTTGCGAAGCATCACTGGGTGGATCAGTTTAGGGTTCCTTTCAGCCATCCAGTTCTCCTTTGTTAGCTGCATTCAGCGGGCTGCAGGGAGAGTGTAGCAGGAGAACTGGGGGGGTGGGGGCAGGTCTGCCCTTCTTCATGGTGCTGGGATGCGTGTGTGCCTGCAAGTGTCCAAGCCAAGCAGAAAGAGGAGCAGTTTCCTAGTCTACAGCACGAGGCTTGGTGTAGCCTGAGGTGCCCCCAGTTTGGGGTTTGGAGACAGAGGGTCGTGATAATATAATAGGAAAAACTCCCGACTGGCAAGGGGAGCTCTGACTGAAAGGAAAATGTGATGGTGCTTCCCTTCCCCCCCCACCGCCCCCATCACAAATCATGTCAACCCGAGGAGAGAGTGCAGCTGGAAGGAGCAGTTATTAAATCAGGTGTCCTTTCCAAACTTAGCCACACACACCGATTTTTGTCCAGAGGCATATCAATAGCCTCATACGGTGTTCCATGCCCACTACACTCGAAGGGTATTTACATGCTGGTCTGGTGCTCAGGGTTAGTTAGAACCAGATTCTGGTTTTCTAGTAGCTGAACAGTAACTACATTACAGCTGTGCACCGAGACAGGAGCAGAGCTTTTTCATTTGGGGGCTGCCTTTTCATCCTCTAACCCTCCCCCACCTCCCAGGGTTCAGGTCCACTGCATTAATTTTCTAGGTCTGCCTTTATTCTGACCTGTATTGCATGATTATTTTTTAATGTGAGCTCCTCTAACCCTGTAGGTTAACCTCCAGCGAGTACTGGAGAGCCTATCCCTGTGGAAAATGACACTCCTTTCCTCCTCTGGGGGCATGCCCAGCTTCCAGAGACCTGGGAGAGAGACTTTTGAATCTACATTTAGAAGTAGACCTTCCCCGCCACAGCTGAAAGTGGTGTTGCAGCCATTCAAAATATATTAATAATTTTAAATATTGTATTGTTGATGCAATCTTCCCTCAGGAGACCTTGAAGTGTACTTGATGTGGATTATTCTTATATAATTACTAGTGTAGTTACTTGTGATCACATGCATTATGGGGCTACTTGATAACACATGCAGGTGATCATTACTGCCCCAGTGGGTTTCTTGTAGCAGTAAACAATCAAATATCCTATAATAAGATGATTGACTTTTCCAATAGGCATGCGCCTGTGTTCCTGGCATTTCCTAAAAGGGTTTAGCCAACACTTTCAAACTGTTAGGAGTAGGAATGAATCATTTTTATAGTTACCTGTGTGGGGAATTTGGAAGTGAACTGCAAATGTTCTAATGAGTGTCTGAATGCAGAGTTGAGCATATGTAAGTCCTGTTTTCCTGATAGTTTTTTAACGCTGAACTAAAAATGTAGTCTGAGAAGCATACTAGCAATGCCTAAGATTGTTCAAGATGTGAGGATGCTCTACTGAAAAATACCTTCTTATATTGATTCAAAGGAACACATGAAAATAGAGGAAACACTGCATGTTAGAACTACACTTGCAGAGTATTTATAGAGGACATATATCTATAGTAAACAATGCAAGTGTGTGTATGCATGTGTGTACATATAAATAGCACATTATTAGGCCTAGCAGTTGATGAAACCAGTCATTCTGTAGTAATATAACATGATGTACAAGTGAAATGCATTTATAACAACACAATTATCTATAAACTCTATTTTGAATTAATAGGATCTCTGTAACCTTCTCGCAAGAAAGATGTACAGCTAAATACATCTCTGTCCAACGCTGTGGATGTTAACATTCTTTTTCTGTTTTATTAGTGGCGGCACCTGACTTGCTGGATCCCAAATCTGCCACTCAGAACTCCAAACCACGGCTATCCTTTTCTACAAAACCCACAGTGCTCTCATCTCGAGAGGAATGTGATTCGGCTATTAATGTTATGAAATGGAAGACGGTCTCAACGATTTTTCTGGTGGTTGTTGTATATTTAATAATTGGAGCTACTGTCTTCAAAGCCCTGGAGCAGCCACATGAAACTTCCCAAAGAGCCACCATTGTGATTCAGAAGCAGACATTTGTATCTGAGCATTCTTGTGTGAATGCATCGGAACTCGATGAACTAATTCAGGTAATTCATGCAAAAAAGTAACTTGTTCATATATTTTAGAAGAATGTACTCTTCTGTAGTAATGGTTCTGCAATAAATGGGAGACCGCTGTATCAGCATTTGAGCTGCAAATGTAGCAAGAAGGCTATCTTAAGACAGAAAAGTTGACAATAGCATTTTCAAATGAGGCTTCAGCTGAAAAGTTATTGCTAATTGTTTTATGTTCAGTGTGTATTTTAGACAACTTTAAAATTGAATGCTCCTGTGCCAATTAAATGACTATTCATTAGCAATATGTATAATTTAATAGTTTGCAAAGGAATGGATGTATTGATTGAGCCTTACTTGCTTTGTCAATATTGGGAAAGCAGAGCATGGCCAACCATTACCTTAAGAAAGTGGAGATTTATCATTACTTTAGCAAACAATTCTCACTTTTAGCTGGACATTTATTTCCACAGTTTTTTGTTTTAAATGCAGCAAAATAATATTAGCTAGCTATTTCCATTATAAATCTTGATATTTTTAATTTTTTGTTCAACATCGAAAGGCTAAATCTTCAGCTGGTATAAATCAGTGTCACTCTGTTGAAGTCAGCTTATACCACCCGATGATCTGGCTAATCATATTCTCAGGTGTTTCAAATGGCACTGTGAAATCAGGGGTTGTAACTTATGACTGGAGAATTGCAAATTTAATACTTATATTAATAGGCACCAACTTCCCCCCTTTCCCATGGGTGCTCTGGCTCTGCCCCCCCTGCCCTGCCTCCACTCCACCCCTTCTGTGGGGCCCTGCCCCTTCCCACCCCTTCCCCAAAGTCCCCACCCAACTCCACCCCCTCCCTGCCAATATTCCAACTCCTTTCCCAAATCCCCATCCCGCCCCTGCCTCTTCCCTGCCTCCTCCCCTGAGTGCGCCACGTTCTCACTCCTCCCCCCACCCAAGTGTGCTAACACTGCCAAACAGCTGTTTGGAGGCGGCTGGGCAGGGAGCACTGGGAGGTAGGCAGAGGAGTGGGGACGTGGCATGCTTGAGGGGGGAGGAGGAGATGGGGCTGGTGGGAGGGGAGCTTGGCTACTGGTGGGTGCAAAGCACCCACTAATTTTTCCCCGTGGGCAGGGGCGGCTCTAGACATTTTGCCGCCCCAAGCATGGCGGCATGCCGCGGGGGGCACTCTGCCAGTCACGGTCCCACGGCTCCGGTGGACTTCCCACAGGCGTGCCTGTGAAGGGTCTGCTGGTCCCGCGACTTCGGTGGAGCCGTGGGACCAGCGGACCCTCCGCAGTCATGCTGCTGAAGGCTGCCTGCCTGCCGCCCTCTCAGCGACCAGCAGAGCGCCCCCCGCAGCATGCCACCCCAAGCACGTGCTTGGCATGCTGGGGCCTGGAGCCGCCCCTGCCCGTGGGTACTCCAGCCCTGGAGAACACATGGAGTCAACGCCTATGCTTACCTTTAAAAAAGGAAAAAACATGATCTGGGAAAGTACAGGCCCGTTAGTTTGACCTCAATTGTATGCAAGGTCTTACAACAAATTTTGAAAGTAGTTAAAGACATAGAGGTAAAAAAGGCAATTAGGATAAAATACATGTTCTTACAAAAAGTAGATCACTAAAAAGATAACTGATTTTCTAGACAAAGGGAATGCATTAGATGTAATCTACCTGGATTTCAGTAAGGCATTTGATCTAGTTCCACAGTGGAAATGATTAGTTACATTGGAGAAGATGGGGATTAATACAAGAATCAAAAGATGGGTAAGGAACTGGGTAAAAGGGAGACTACAACTGGTCCTACTGAAAGGTGAACTGTCAGGATGGAGGAGGTTACTAGTTGAGTTCCTCAGGAATCATTCTTGAAACCAATCTTATTTAACATTTTCGTTAATGACCTTGGCACAAAAAGTGAGAATGAGCTAGTAAAATTTGTGGACGACACAAAATTGGGATGTATTGCCAATACAGAGAGGACTGGAATGTCATACAAGAAAATTTGGATGACTTTGAAAATTGGAGTAATAGAAATGGGATGAAATGTAATATAGTACAAAGTGCAAGGTCATGCACTTAGAGACTAACAGCTAGAATTTTTGTTGTAAATTGGGGATGTATCAGTTGGAAGCAACAGAAGAGGAGAAAGACGGGGTGCCTATGTGCTGTCAATATGATGCAGCTTAAAAAAGACTAATGCAATTCTAGGCTGCATCAGGCGAGGTATTTCCAGTACAGTTAGGGAAGTGTTAGTACGGTTATATAAGGCACTGGTGAGACCTCATCTGGAATACTGTGTGCAGTTCTGGTCTCCCATGTTTAAGAAAGATGAAATCAAAGTGGCACAGGTGCAGAGAAGAGTTACTAGGATGACCGGAGGCCTGGAGAAGAGAAGAGACTTAAGGAGCTTGGCTTGTGTAACCTAACCAAATGAAGGCTGAGGGGAGAGCTGATTGCTCTCTATAAATAAATTAGAAGGATAAACACCAGGGAGGGAAAGCAAATATTTAAGTTAAGGGCAATATTGGCACAAGAACAAATGAGTATAAACTGGCCATCAATAAGTTTAGGTTGAAATTAGATGAAGGTTTATAACCATCAAAGTAGAGCCCTACAGTGGGACTGGGATCACATAGGGCCCACTGCCATAATAGTGGGAGCGGGTCAAATGTTCTGTTGTGGGTGGTACTGGATGGGCAAAAAAATCAGACTGTGGCATTTTGTGGGAAAACATTAAATCTCTCATCAGTTTCTCATAAATAGAATTTCAGCAGTGTAAAGCAAGTTTTTCTTTTTTATTAAATAAAGGTTTAAATAATTAAATTTAAGCGAGAGATTGAACGAGATTAATGTCTATTATAAGAGAAGTTAAAGTGTTTTTTTACATGGTTAAAGCAAGATTTGTTTTATTCTTTTAGTGGTAAAAATTGTGTCTCAATTCCATTTATACATATAACATATTAACCAGTTGTGGTGGGGTTATTTTTTTTTGTTTGTTTGTTTGGTAGCATGGGGGAATCTGTCTCTCTTGTAGGATTTGCAGAATCTAAGGTTTTTGCAGATGGGAGTGGGATAAATAAAAAAGGAACAATGCAGGAGCAGATGGGAGTGGATAATGTAAGGCAGGATGGGAACAGGATTTAAAAAATAGTGCCACATAGGGCTTTACATCAGATGAGTGAAGTTTTGGAACATCTTTCCAAGAGGCGTAGTGGGGGACAAAAATCCTAACTTGTTTCAAGGCTGAGCTTGCTGAATTCATGGAGGAGATGGTATGATTCAGTTGCCTAGGATGGTATATGGCCCATCTGCAACTGCTATTAGGAAATATCTCCAACAGCACTAGATGGGGAGGGCTATGAGTTACTAGAGAGAATTCTTTCCCAGGTGTCTAGCTGGTAGGTTTTTCCCACACGCTCAGGACCTAACCAGTCACCATATTTGGGCTTTGAAAGGAATTTTCTCCTGTATCAGATTGGCAGAGAGCCTGTTTTTTTGTTTTTTTGTTTTGTTTTGTTTTTTTGCCTTCTTCTGCAGCATGGGGCCTGGTTCATCTGCTGGTTTGAACTAGAATAAATGGTGCATTCTCTGTAATATGAAATCTTTAAATCATGATTTAAAGACTTCAGTAACCCAGCCAAAGGTTATGGGTTTATTAGAGGAGCAGGTGGGTGAGATTTTGTGGCCTGTGATGTACTGGAGGTCAGACTAGATGATGATGATGGTTCCTTTTGGTTTTAAAGTCTATGAGACACTTGTTTTACTGCAAATTTTTAAGGCAGAGGTCTGATTTACCAAAGTTGTTTTTAGAGTATATTGTTTTTTTAAGTTAAATTGGTAAAACATGGAAAGTTTTTATAAATTGGGAATTTTATTTTTTAGTCAAGTTGGGTTCAAAAGATGGTAACCTTTTAAAGTTATTGAAGCTATTCCTTTCTCCCTGCACCCTACAATACTTTTTTACTTTAGAGCAAGCTCTTGTTGTGAAGTGTCTCTCCTGTTCTTTTTGCGGATATAGACTAACACGGCTGCTACTCTGAAACCTGTCTTGGTGCTGAATTGTCACTCATAGCTAGAGATAGTCTTTCCAGAACACAGCTCAGGTATGTTTGGCCTAAAAGTCGTGGGAAGATTCATAGATTCACAGACTCCAGGACTGGAAGGGACCTCGAGAGGTCATCGAGTCCAGTCCCCTGCCCTCCTGGCAGGACCAAATACTGTCTAGACCATCCCTGATAGACATTTATCTAACCTACTCTTAAATATCTCCAGAGATGGTGTCATAAATAGATAGCTAAGGGTTAATGTTTCTTTTACCTGTAAAGGGTTAACAAAGGGAACCAAACACCTGACCAGAGGACCAATCAGAAACTGGACTTTTTCAAGTCAGGGAGGGGATTTTGGTCTGAGTTCTTCTGTTCTGTCTCTCAGCTATGAGAAGATTCTCTATCTCCTAATCTTCTGTTTCCAACGTTAGTACAGGTAGTAAAAACAATATTAGCTTTTATGTGTTGGGTGTATACATGGGTAGTTCGATTGTTCAAATTTGGATTCTTTTTAATCAACTGTTTATTCATTTTTTCCTTTAAGCAATTATCCTGATTATTGTCATCTTGATACAGAAATTTTGATGTCTTTTTCTTCTTTTTTTTATATAAGCTTTTCTTTTTAAGACTGTTGAGTTTCTCTCTGGTAGGCTAAGAACAAGGGAGGAATCTCTTGTTTAGATACGGAGATTAAGCGTCTGCGAGCACCAGGGAATTGGGGGGGGTGAATAGAGAGATCTAGAATCATTTCGTTTCCTGTATTTTGGGGTTTCTCTTTGTGGAATGAGAGAGAATCTTCTTGGTATTGTGATGTAATAGAATGCATCAACACTGCTTCAAGTTAGCCCAGAGAGGTAAAAGTCTGGTAGAGAGAGGAGGAGGAAGGGAAGTTGGAGCGTATTTCCCTTGCCGTAAGATCAAGCTTCTGGTCTTGCGGGTCCCTCCAAGGGAAAGTTTAGGGACCAGAGGTAGCAGCGCCTGTAATTCCCCCCTGTCTGGTGGCAGCGAGATAAATCAAGCTGGTAATTAAGCTTGGACTGTTCATGCTAAGCACCCGATTTGGCGCTAATCAGATTGGGAAAGAATGCTTATATATGAGTGCAGCGACGTGGGAAAGATTAGAATCCGAAAGCCGTAGGAATACTGTTCTTTCTTTTCTCTGAGCTTTTTAGCAGAGAGAAAGTGGTTTGGTTTTAAAAGTACCAGAGAGAAAAAATCTTTTCTGCTCTTTGGTAGCTTGTCATTTTAGCAAAGGAGCCTTAAGGAACATTAGGGTTCTATTGTTACAGCCCAATTAATTCCAATTAGGATTAAGTACCCAGAAAACAGCACACAGGTAAATAAACTTGTTGACTTGTTAATCTGGATGTCAAACGATTACTAGCAGAAAAGTTAACAAAAAAAGGAGTAGCATAGAGCAGTCCAGGAGACAACATAGAGCCAGCATTCAGCAATAATCACCAGAGGCACCCCAACAACACGAAACGGGAACCAGGCTGTCACAAAAACCAGAAGCAGGGCACTTGAAGCAATGGACAAACAAATAGAATTACTATGACACAGATGGCCAGCCGAGGCCACGCACAACAAGAGATGAAAGGCTACAAGAGAAGAAGAGCCAAAGATGCAGCCTTCCAACGAGAGATGGAAAAACACCAACGAGAGATGGAAAACGAGGAGCCTACAACAGCTGCCCATTAGAACAGCTAAGCATCAGAACAAGCCAATCCCTAACCCCCGTCAAACAGTGTTGTTCAACCGCACAAAAATTTCCCACACAAGGTCAGGTGATACACTGAGTCTTCTTAGAAATTTGAAGAGCTGCCACTTGGTACAGCATCTTTAAGACCAGTACATGTAGAGCTGAGTTCACACCTCAGCTGGACCCTTAGCAGAGGTGCGGCTAAATGCCAAAGACCAATATACGATTATAAAACCTGTTTCCAAACCAAGGCCAAACCAGATGGATAACCCCGGATCATGCCCGTCGGTGTCGAACCCAAAAGTGAAACAATGGGCATTCCCAAACACGCCAAATACGTTGGAAGCATTTATGACGCCTGGATATCAGGAACCAGGTTCATCCATGACGGAACTGCCACCTCCTCATTAAAATGAGCAGTCTTGGATGGGTTCCTGAGACATAACACGGTACATCCAAATGAGAAACCCAAAATCTCACCGAGGCGGGGAGATTGGAGCCAAATGGATGAATTGCAGAAAGGCAGAAAGTACTGCTAAAGGGGAATGAAATACCCCAGGGGCACACCTGATATAAACCCTACAACCGAGGCAACCACAAACACCCCATCCTACCACCCAGGAAAGCCACAGACCCCCTTTCTCCACCTCACAGTCCCAGTAACTTACTCAACCCAGTGACCCTAGTCAGTCTGGGAAACCGTTGCATAGTAATGGACTAGGCCACATTAAAGGCCAATGCCCAAAGATACCCCACCTCGGGCAAGTCATTCAGCCCCCATCAACCAAAGATCCCAGTGCCCAGATACACTCTCAAATCCCCTGAGCGAATGGAACATTTGAGAGTGGCGAAGAAGGTACTGCATGGAAACCGGGGGACAAGTGTCCAGCTATCCACCAATCCTTTCATCGATCCACAAACTCATCACCCAAAGGCTAATCCGTTTACCAATACTTACCTTTCATGTCTCATTCAAGCTGTAACTTTGCCTACGCTGAACTGCCTGTCCAGGTACAAAGGCTGGTCAGAAATGTGACTTGTGCAGTCTATGAACATTCATTTCCATCCCATGCTACTGGGGGAAGACTTGGCCAAACCAGTGAAGCGGGCCAAGAGAGTGGGAAATGGTACACGAAAGCCAACAGGCAATCCCAGCCCATTCCTGTTCCTGAGCAGTCACAGGAACCTGTCTGTGTTACCAAGTCAGACCCAGACTGAAGGTCAGATGAAACCCTGCAGATCCTCATGCAGACCGCTGAACCAGGCCACAGCACCTCCAGTCCAAACGGCCGGAACATTGAACAGCAAACGCACCAGCACCAGCGTGGCGTGGACCACATCTTCAATCCCAACGCCAGAGGGGCCAGCAGCCTTGACTGGTGAACTGGAAGAAGCAACAGACAACCATACCGAAGAGGCTCAGCCAGAGCCTGAAATACCACCAGGTGCACCAGCGGACAGCGGTTCACCAGCAATGGAAACAACCCCATCACCTACATCGCTTCCAGAGGGACCAAGCCCAAGTCCACCGTCTGAGGAAGAACTGGTGTCCCCAGCCTCAAGGGAACAGTTCCAGACTGAGCAGGAAGCAGATGACAGCCTTCAGAAAGCTTGGTTCCCTTTGTTAACCCTTTACAGGTAAAAGAAACATTAACCCTTAGCTATCTATTTATGACAGATGGAGATTCCACAACCTCCCTAGGCAATTTATTTCAGTGTTTAACCACCCTGACAGTTAGGAACTTTTTCCTAATAATGCTATGCATCTTGTTAGGGTAAATGGAAGACTTCATACCCCACTGCTGTCAACCTGGCACCTTTGAGCAGATACTAAATTACTAAAGAAAATAACCTGGCTTTTCTGAGTATGTCTGATTCTTAATACAATTTTTATATAGCATTTCTTCAATTCTGATTAATCTATGTGAATACAAAAATAATGAGTGTGATGAAGAAAAAGTCACATCAGTGTGAACGATACTTTAGAAAGCCTCTAAAGGAATATGTCTGAAAATAATGCACACTAGAGTATTAGGTAGCTGTAATGATTAGTAGTGTGTGAAGAAAATTAAATTACAGAACATACACATTACAATATTCTCTTTAGTCTTACTTTTACTTCAAACTACTATGTAGTGAAACTCTGTACACTTTTCATTTTGAATTTAGTGCTCTAGATATTCACTCTGATTTGTCACTAGCCAGAGCTTGGACAGTTTATGTTGCAAGGGTCTTCCAATCCAGATCAATTCTGACCCGCATAATTTGGTTATTCTTATTCTGGGACAGTCTTGAACATCAGAAGCTTCTAGATGGGGTCAATCCTACTAAATTGTGAAGTGGTTTGATGATATGAGCATACCAGGAGGACTAGACTGAGAGCACAATTTCAGGACCAGACTTCAAAGAGAAACTGCTGAGCTTTGGTTCATTTGCAAATTTGATACTATCAGCTCAGGACTGAACAAAGACTGTGAATGGCTAGCCAACTACAAAACGCAATTTCTCCTCCCTTGGTGTTCACACCTCAACTGCTAGAAGCTGGCCTCATCCTCCCTAATTGAGCTAACCTCATTATCTCTAGACTGGTTCTTGCCTGCATATTTATACCTGCCTCTGGACATTTCCACTACACGCATCTGACGAAGTGGGTATTCACCCACGAACGCTTATGCTCCAATATGTCTGTTAGTCTATAAGGTGCCACAGGACTCTTTGTCGCTTTCTAGCCTATTAGTGTCCATCTAATTTCCTATTTCCCTAATAAAAGCTTCTCTTTGCCATTTGACTTGCTATAATATACAAGTCTCTTGGCTTGCATGCACTCAGGCTAGGCTATCAGAAAATATCCAAAATACCGTGCAGCTGTTCTTTTGTGGTAACAAGACTGTATATTAATGTCAACTGTTTAGCACCCACAATGTTCTTGGCTGGCTTTTAAATTCCTGGAAGACTGTCTTTTTACAGCTTCATGGAAGGGTATGGATCGCTCCAGGGTACTGAGTGTGAAATGTATTCCAGTTTTCTATATGCTTTGATATGAAGCACATGAAAATGGACAGATGTTATGCAGTCTAGAATATATGAAAGGCAAATGAAATGGGACACTTTCACCTTTTTGGTAAAACAGCACTGCCTCAGAACAATGAACTGGCTCTTGCTCACAGATGTTGGGGGTGGGAGGGAGGATCAGCCCAGTCCAGCGGTATCACTCCTGCTTGGGCAGAGAGATGGACTTAGTGACTTTTTCCATCTCTAACTTCCATGATCCAGTGCTGCAAACCATCTTCAGTGGAAACCATGCCAGTTGTCTGCTCTGTATTCTGTAATAAAAACCTGTCTGAGATGACATACAGCAATGTGTGACCCTACATGCTGAATCAAGATGCATAACAATTTTTGAGATATTCCCTAAGTACTGAAGGCATAAAACATGCACAACCATAGGTATAATGGCTCTGGACTCAGTGGGGTCAGGGTTCAAACACTGGATGCCAACTTTCAGTGTCATTTTAGGCCAGTCTAATATAAATCAACATTACAGGCAATATCACCTGGTTCACCATATGTTGTGCATGGCAACAATCAAGTCGGCAGTGATGAGATATGTGCCTCTTTGAGAGGAGCATGCCTTTATACTGCTTTTTATCATCGCTATAGAAAGAGGCACAAAAAAAGCCAGGCAGCAGTTCCTTTTTTTCGATTAAAACCTAGGATTTCAAATTTTCAGCTGAAAGCGTCTTTAAAAGGGACTTAGCCATTATCAAGAGAGAAAAAGATGGGTTTGCTGAAGTCAGGATGGAGAGCTCTAGAGGTGCAAGTTCTGCCTGGCTTATGTTTTATTCAGTTTTTTTAAATCACATTTAGAGTTTGCAGACTACTAAACTGCATGAAGGGAATGTGGCCAGAGACTTTGCTGCTGTGTCATTTTTTGGCTGAACAAAAGCTATGTAAATAACCTGAGAGGTGTTTTTGTTGTTGCTGTTGCTGAGTCTGAGCATCTTGTGTTGTATATCAGGGTCAACATAAGAAAGAATTGCCATACAACAGGATAAAAGTGTAGATGTTCTTTAAGGTGCTGTGGGTGTTGCTAAAAGTATATGCCTGTGTGTATACTTATATGGGCCTGATTCTCATTTATACTAAAGATCCTTCACACCTTCCTTGGTATGTCTTTTTGCCACCCAGCTCTACACTGGCAGAAGTTCGTGTAGACCTGGGAATACTCTGGCCACTGTTATACAAAGAACTACAGGAATCAGAGACAGAAAACATCTCTTTAGATCTAGTGTGGGATTGTTCCTATAGTATACCTGCTGCTGAAAATCTGAAAATGTTTGAGGCAGTTTTCAATCTCAGATGCACAGAGTACATTGCAAAGTACCTGGTAGAATCCTCTGCTGTACTTGTGCAGACATGCTCAGTAGCAGAGTTTTGAAGACATTCAGCAATATGCATCTCTAATGATCAGTCTATTTTTGGCCAATCCTCATGTGAAATTATAGTATTGTATATATCAGGACTCGGAGTTCTCAAACTGGGGGTCGGGACCCCTCAGGGGGTTGCGAGGTTACTACATGGGAGATCGTGAGCTGTCAGCCCCCAACCCAGACCCCGCTTTCCATCCAGCATTTATAATGGTGTTAAACATATTTAAAAGTGTTTTTAATTTATAAGGCGGGGGTCATACTCAGTGGCTTGCTATGTGAAAGGGGTCACCAGTACAAAAGTTTGAGAATCATTGATATAGACACACACACACACACACACTTTTTTTGGTGGCTGTTTTCATTAATATGTTGCGTTCTTGCTCTACAAAGACATTTTAGTATACGTTGGGTTGGTGTCAGTACCCCTACAATAAATGCAAGCGCAGAAAGCCTGTCTGTGGGGAAAGGTGAGTCAGACTGAACTGTGTATTCAACAACTGTCTAACATTGTCAGTATTCTTATTTTATATCCAATATTCTATACCCTATGGAATATATACCTCACAGAATATAAAAATGAGAATGTTCAACACACTTGTCTATTGGGGAAAAATGGATTGGCTTCCCAGCCCACAGGTTGCTTCCTTACTCTGGAGTTATTCCTAAGCGAGAATGAAATCAGCCCTGCAATGTATTCTGGGATGCCTGAATAGAGTGAGAACTTGGCAATAAGAGCGCTACTTTGTCATCTCCTGCCAAAGAGAAAATTGATTAGAGAAATGAGAACTTTTTATACAAATGCTACCCAATTAAGTGCAGCTCAGCTTCTAAGGTAGGCCCTTATAAAATAAAAAACAACAACAAAATCTATTCATATTCAATGGAAAAGTAATTTGACACATAAGCATTAAAATGTTGTCAATAAAAGAAACTTCATCTCTTGGTTAAAATACCTTAGACTGATGTGTCCCAACGAGTGGGGTGTGAGCCAAAGTGAATTGCCCAGAGCTGACTGCTGGGTTGCTCCATAGGAGTGAGGAACAAACAATCTGTATGGATGCTAGGACCCAGGTAGAATGAAAAAAGATATTTTGCTCATTTTCCTTCCTCTCTGTTGCATTCTGCCATCTTCTCTTCCTCCGTATGCCAGAACAGAGCACAGTCCTAATGTCTGCTGGAGCCTGCACAGACTGAAATAATGTCACAGAGAAGCATGAACTGCTCCAGTCATCTCAGTATGTTAACGCTGAAACCTATAGATTACACTTTAACTAAATATACCTTAAGACTTAAAACTAAAGATGTCATTAATGTTAATGACTATATTTCACTGCTGATTCTTTTAGCAGAAACATCTTACAAATGTGCTTATCCCGCACCACAAACCAGTGGGGAATGTAATATCAAAATAAACAACACGGGGGTCAAAGGCACTGATTGTGCTATTCATTTTCTTATTTAATTCAGGAAAAACCCACTTTTAAAAATTTAAATGAAGATGCCACATAGTCTCTAGTCTGCTGCATCAAAGTGCCCTAGAAGTGAAGGACTCTGTCACAGAATTTTAAGACCAACTTGCTCCAAAGTATGCAGGTTCTTCCTGAAAACTGACATCCTACAAAAAATATGTTCAGGTTTTTAGAAATATTTTGTGAACCACCTGGATGTATCTAACCTGAGTGACTATGACCCCATTCCCATAAAGTGATCTATATGGCATTCCCCATGGGCTCAGAGATCCACCTCTGCAGATTAGCTTGCAAGGCTAGGGTCCCTGTCATCATATTTTCATAATCTATGTCTTTCTTCACCCTAACCCTTTGTTGGTTAAAATCTCCCTTGTCTATGCATTCACCATTTAGACTGTGAACTCCTTGAGGTAGGAATCTGTCTTCTCTTTGTCTTCTGAGAAAAGCTTAGTATGTTTGTGGGTGTTATAAAAATAACTGGAGCTGCATTCCTTGTGCCTTAACTTTTATCACCAGAATGTCAGGATAACTGCTTCCTATGTGATTAATTTCCTCTCTAAAAATATTCAACACTTTAAAAGCTTATTTTAGCTGTTTTTACGCTTCTTTGTAACTAGAATATATTTTACGTTACACTGCACCTCTCCTCTAATTGACTTTTTGTCCTGTGCATAAAATGTTTCACATCTTGTCTCAGTCCCAGAAAACCAATGCTGTTGCATTTTCTGAAGGGTGTTCTTTAATTTTAGCCAAATAAGCTCCTTCAGATGCAACCTCTCAGATTCAGTAGAAAACTATTATGCAGTTAAAATGATTAAGTAGGATTTCTTGTTTCTCTTCCAGGTATTAAAAAGGTTAAAAACCTTCTTGCTGTGCCATTTCTGAAGATATCATAATATATAACTGACTGAGACACAGGGTTTGTGTAGGTCCTGAAATATACTTTGTAAATCTGAAATTTGTCAGCTTGATTTGTTAAAATTAGATCAGTTTTTATGAATTTCTTTTAACTGCAAAATTAAGGGCACCATTTCTGTGGGATATTCTATTTTGCACAGCTACCATGCAGGCAATTTTCTTTTTCCAAGGGATTTAAGGTGGGTGGTTGTTAACATTTATAGCCCCATACCACACAAAACAACTCTGGCTGGTTCCCAGCTTGCAAGCAGCAGGTGTTAGGCTTGGAAACCTTGAAGGACCTTGCCTATAAAAAACTGATGCTGCAGGATATTGTTTTGGCGATTCAAACTGCAATTGCATCAGCTTTTTTATATACAAGGCCATTCGGGAGCACTTGACAATTGAAGATCGTAAGGAAGTGCAAATATCAAGGGTACATATACCTTCTTTACTGAGTGTTGGAACAATTTGAGGTGTCTCATTTAAGGCAATTTATATATGGAAGCCCAGGTACTGGACTTTGTGCCTCCACCGCCATGCATGCCCCTGCCAGTCAAAGCACTTAGCTCATTCTTAACTGTAACTATATGAGTTGTCTCACCTTGTTGAATTGTGGCCTATTTCTATTTTTCTCCTCTTGTTTCCCTACCTTCTTGTGTTCCCTAGTTTCCATTCAGGTGCCTCTCCCTTTCCTAGATCCTGTCTACTCCATTCTTGCTAAAAATAAATGTCCAGATGCTATTATCTGCTTCATTCCATAGTCAAGCATGCCGTCTCTGCCTGTATCCCTGATGCACAACACCATAGCGTAGAGGAATCTGCATTATAGGCAGGGTTTGGACTTGATCTGCTGTAAAAGATCTGTGTCAACAGTCTGGTCCAGTCCAGTTCTGAATGGACACCAGTCTATTCTGAGGGGATCCATCTGCTGAATCTAACATGCTGCTAAATTCCCTGCATCTAGGTAGTGCCTCATGACTTATTCCTAGTATTGGGTCCCTTGTTTATGTACTGCCAGGAAACACAAGCTACTTTTGATTGCTGAGAAATCAGTGGGAACAAAACAGTATGTATTCTCTATTTAATCAGAAAAGTATTTTAAGATGGCTTCACTTTTATCTCTGGGTAGATAGTCAAGGAGTTAACTACTCAGCCGGACTAGTGCAGTGCTAGAATAGAGCTGTATTGTTTGTAGTTGAACCAACACCAGTTTGTTTTTGATGAGTACTCATGATTATATAGTACATCATTTCATAAAAGCATAGAGTAGACAAATGCAAATATTCACTGCTTGCACTCAATACAACTTACTCCATTTTTGCCTTACTGAAGACACTGCTTAGCTGGAACTCTGGAACTAGGAAATTGTCTTGTATTTGTACAGGGGGAACTTACTGCTTTAAAAGGCTGAAACTTTGTCTCTAGTTTTAGCTGTAAATTCACACAGTTGTGTATGGGAGCCCATCAGGCAAACCAGAGACAGCCTCTAGGTACAGATTCCTATATGATCCCAATGTGTTGCAGTATGAAAAGGATAAATTAATGACTATGCAATGTATTTACAAGAAAAAAGTTTCTAAAATTACTGTATAAAGGGAATTCAGAGGAACCTGTTCCCTATCACCCATGTCTGTAGAGAAGATGGGGAGAAACACATGATGATGATGCCTAACATGAACTGGGGGAACCTTAAGCTGTTCCTGCACCAGTGCAAGTTCATAGAGGCCAACAATCTTCAGGCAATTTTCCAGCAGGATCTTGTTCATATGGCTATTCAGATTACCCATGGAATGAGCTATTTAGGAGAAGGGAGGTCAATCGCAAAGACCTGGCTGCTAGAAACTGAGTCACTGATGATGCACTTTAGGTTAAGATTACAGACAATGCACTATCCCAAGATCTATTTCCCATGGATTATCATTGTCTGGGAGATAATGAAAACAGGCCAGTGTGGTAGATGGCTCTTGAAAGCTTGGTTAACAATGGAATTTACAGTGCTAGTGATGTGTGGGGATTTGGAGTAACACTGTGGGAGCTGATGACTTTGGGGCAGATTCTGTATGTAGATATTGACCCTTTTGAGATGGCTGCATAGCTAAAGGGTGGATATAGAATTGATACTGAATTTAAAAGGGGATTCAAAGTTGACAGTGCTTTGTTTTTGGCACTGCTCTTATTTCAAGCAGAAAAGCTACTGACTGAGTTTTCAGATGAAAATTCAAAATGTTCCTCAGTGACTTAGGAGACTAAGTCCCAATTTCAAAAGTTATATAGGCATTTAGGAGCTCAGCAACTCCTGTAGGCTGCTAAAGTGGTTATATTGCTTTTGAAAATGGGTGTTAGGGTCCTAAGTCACTTAGACACTTTGGAAAGTTCAATTCTCTTTACCACCAAGAAATAGAACACAATGGAACCATGAAAAAAAGAATTAAAGAACAGTAAGTTGTGAACAAACTATTCTGATTACTATTAATGTATTTATTATTATTATTATGGTATATTATGGTAGCACATAGAAGCCTTCAACCAGTCTCATTGTGCTAGGCATTGCACACAGACATGATAAACAGAGAGTCCCTGGCTCAGTGAGTTTACAATCTAGCTGCATCATATGAGACAATAACAGGTGGATAAACAAATAAATTGAGGGAGGATAAGGTGACCAGAGAAACAATTCTAACTATCTCAGTAAGTGAAAGTGTCAGCACACCAATTGCCTAGCTATTGTTGAGTGGTTTATAGGCAGTGCAGTAGAGGTGAGTTTTTAATCAGAATTTGAATTAAGGTAAAACACACAAAATAATTTAGTCTACTAAGCTGGTCACATTTTACAATTTATTTTACAGTAGTAAAGTTAAGTCCAGGAACCTCCCTGTTAAAATCTTGTAAACCATCTCAAGCGGCTGAATGGAATAAATTTGAGTCAGTGATAATAAAAGTACAGATTATACAGAATTTCCATGATTCTAACTTTTTCAGGCTAAAGGAAAGTGAAACAGCACCGCTAGAGATACACAGACTTAATTACACCAGGAGATAAGTAGGGCTGCACCAATGAAGGACAAAGTTGACAAGAAAAAAATTGTTAGTAAAGGTGCCAGTGTCATGCCAAACTTGTGACAATTGAAATGGCTGTGCTTTTACTGTTATTACAGCAAGGCAGCAGTCAAGGGGAAAGGCAGAAGACTGACAAATAAAATGGAAACCAGAATGAAAGATAAATAGGCACTGGCAACAAATATCTTGCTATTTGTACATTAAGGGTGAAATCCTGGCCCCAGTGAAATCAATGGGAGTTTTATACTAGTATTTAAGGTCAGCGCTTCCCATACTGTCAGCCATTGCTCCCTTGGGGAGCCACAAATGGTTCATGGGGGAGCATCTGGTGTTTGGAAATAAAAAAAAGTCCTGTCTAAAGAAACAATTGCTCCTCACAAAGCCATGGGAGCATCTTCTATTGTGGCCATGTGACGTGCAAAATGCAAACAGGCACACACCCTAGGCAAGGCCCTTCTACTTCTAGGAATAGTAGCTGTATAGAATTATGATTAGTGAGCATGCAGCCATGACGCTGAAAACCATTCCTATGTCACATAATGCCATCTGTCAATGCACTGATGGCTGACCTTGCAGAAAATGTCCAGGATAGACCAAGTTTATAGATCAAGGAAAGAGGAATCAATATTTTGCTCTGCACCTTAATGAATCCACACACATAGCCAAGATGGCCCAGCTTCTATGTTATGAGAGATTTGTCACAGCTGGTTGAAGAACTTCTATTTTGCAAAAAAATCCCAACCCAAACAACCACTGAGAAAATATTCAAGATCTTGATACATTCATAGCAGAGGAAAGTCTCAACTGGGCTATGTAGGTAGGGTTTTGCACTGATGAGGCAGCAGCTATGACCTGAACGACCAGTGGAGGTGCAGCACAAATCAAATGGCACCAGCAGCAGTCTGGATACATGGCATCATTCAATGCCAAGCTTTGGCATCAAAAAAGTTGCAACTTGAAGTACATGAGACCCTTAAAATTGTTATTAAAATTGGTAATTTTGTAAAATCCCAGGCATTGAACACACATTGTTTTAGTATGCAGAGTGACTAGATGAGCTCTGAGCCAACTCCGCTTCTGTGTCACACTGAGGTCTGGTGGTGGGGATGGGGAAAAGTGTTACAACCCTCTTTGAATTGCATGATGAAATGAGAATTTCCCCGTTGGGAAAACCAACCTTCCGGATTACACATGTAATGTGGACTTCTTAGCTTACCTAATGGACGTATTTGGCAAATTGAACGCACTGAGCCTAACACTTCAAGGTAGAAGCACAAATATATCAGAAGTAAAAGAGAAAATCAAGGGATTCATGAAGAAACTTTGTCTTTGGTGATGTCACATTGAAAAGGGAATTATTGAGATGTTTCCAGTGTTATCAGACTTTTTAAAAGAACAAAGTGAAAGTAATCAAAATGCAATTTGTTACGTGCCTAAGTGCTTTGCAGGGACGAGACACACACACACACACAGTGAGTGATATGGCTTTTAATGAAGGTAAAGAAAACACACCCGCAACGGGGACTCTGCACGTTGCTAACTCAAAGCGGGGAGCAAGTCCAAAGCAGCACAACAAATTCTGATAAATATAACTTTATGCTAATAGCATGTAAAGCAGCTCATACATAGGCATGTGGGAGCTTTCCCACAACTGGGCTATCTCTTATGGCAAAGGGCCAGGCTTTTCTAAACACGCCGGGCTTCCCAGGCTAAGCGGTTCCAACCGGCTACAAACAGCACAGGCTAGTATACAGCAACCTTTAATAACCTGTCCTTGAGAAGGCGAACAGCCTTAGCTAAACCGTAACAAAATCTTCCGCAGTCCCTTACACCATTAAAGATCAAGATTAATTGATTTGTCTGGGTTGTATTCCCATTTTGATTAATATTTTCTTGGCGTTGAACATTAATCTCCAGATACTGATTGGATTCTAAACCCATTCTCGGTAATTGTTGACTCCATTCCAATGTTTAAGTTAAAGCAGAGTACAAAGAACTCAGTGATGAAACTATGAAAGTGCTGCTTTTGTGAGTCTGGATTTTCAGCAATGATTTCTTAAATAGAGAAATTGTTTAAACTTCGAAACTGACTTACATCTGGTGCTATCAGAGATTCAACCAATCATTGTGCATCTATGCAGTTTGAAACAGGCCCATCCTTGTTGGTAAAATCTTAGGCTGTGCCCCAACATGCCATAAATCCATATTTTCAAATTATAGTTTGAAAAAATGTGGATTAGATTGGTTTTTATAATTAAGCATACATCATATAGTTCAAAAAAAGTCACAAAACTGTCTAAACTCTAGTCTGCCTCTTGAATCTAGTTTCTTGAACTATTGAATCTGGTGTCCTGAATCAGTAAAAATACTGTATTTTGTTCTGAGGAGCCAAAATATTTCTAAGTACTAAAAGGTTTGGGAACCATGGTTCTAGGTAACTTTGCAGTCAGTAGGGCAGATGCATTAAAAAGAGATGCTTTGAACCATATCCCCAGTTCTGAAATTAAGGGAACTATGTGGATTTATATCAACTGGAGATATTATTATTTATTATTTGCATTACTGTAGCACCAAGGAGCCTTAGTCATGGACCAGGACCTCATTGCGCTAGGCTGTGTACAAATGCAGAACACAAAATGATGGCCACTTCCCCAAAGAGCTTATAATCTATGTACGACAGCTGGAGGCAGACAGACAAACATGGAAGGACAAGGAAATAAGGAGACAGTCCTGATTTGCATCATAGGCAGTGGTCTTTGCACACCAGTCAGGATTTTTGTAGGCATCACAGCAAAGGAGAGTTTTGAGAAGGGATTTGAAGGTGGATAATCACAGGGCTTTGCAGAGGTTTACGGGGGCTCCTTCCAAGTGTGAAGGGCAGTATCAGAGAAAGCACAAAGGTGTTTGTTGTAAAATGTAACAAGTGCATAATGGAGATTGGCATCTCTTGTCCCTTTGTGACTAAAAGCATCTTCAAGTTGTACCCTTTTGCCCAAGGGAGAGATCTCTTGATGCAGTGACCAACTGCAGTGTACCATAGATGTGACATTGATAGTGTTAATGTATCCTCATATTTTACAGCTTAACAGACCTTATATGTAAGAATGATATACTGTAGCCTGAACAGTTTTCGGTGACAATATAAAGTGCAGAAAACATTTCACATCTATCACATTAGAAAGGTCAGTTGTTACCAGATTTGCTCGTTACCTTGGGGTATGCTCATTTATTCGGGTTCCTCTTCAGGGTGTGTGGTGGGGTTCTGTAATTCTATCAATGTGCTGCTTGCGTCACTTGTGTGTTCATATGGAGCTCTACTTCTCCTTTTGGCAAGTCTCCTCCCAGTGGAGCTATCCTGCGGGACCTAGGTTCCCTAGAGCTGGGTTCCTCCAGCCCCAGAACCCAATGAACACACCCACACTCACATATACATCAACAGAGCAAGTCTGAGTGGACTGGGTCAATCAGCACTATCAAGCTGACCCTTTATTTGTCCTTGGACTCACTGGGCTGGAGGAGTAGCACTTTCAAGCTGTTACCCTTATGCGTCCCAGATTCAGCATGTCTCTATCCCCACTCTTACATCACAATTGACAGTAACCTACTTGATGAGCAAACCCCACAGTATTTTGGGTGCTGCAGGGATCTTTAGCTTAGGTAAAAGAAGTGTTGCTGTAGAGTGAATCGGGGAAGCTAAAAACACGAAAGAGTAAACTTCAGCGAGAGAGAGAGAAGCAACCAACTTAACCATAAAAGTTCTTTATTGAATAATAGTGATAACTGCACAAGGAGGGCTAAACCAACATATCATACATTATTAAAGATTAATACCAAAGGTAGAAAGGAAAACAGAGAGAGAGAAAGAGAAAGGGATCTCACTGCTCTCAGAAGCTTGAACTGGTTGGGGTTCTCAGGTGATGGTGGTAGCTGAGGGTCCTGAGGGCAGGAGACAGGCAGACCCCCCAGCATGATAAGTCAGGAGAAGATGGAGTCCCAGTGGAACTGATGCATAGTTTGGATCTAAGCATCAGAACTCCGACTAGAGGGTGAATAGGGATTTTAGTAGAGAAAATACAGTGGTTCAAGGGAGAACACTAGATTTGTGTATAGGTAACCTGATGGCTCAAGGGTTTTTTTTAGGCTTGACAATAGGAGCTGATCACTCTTGGCTATGGGTGATGTTTTCTTCCACGAAGCTCACCGTGCAACTAGGCTGCTTCAGTATTTTGGATACCAATCAAGGATTCATTACTAGAATTGGTCTGATAATTGCTGATCTGGATGTGTCCAGGTGTAGATTCATTAGCATCTGGAGCAGAGATTCCCATGATGCAGTGCTTCCCTGCTTTTTCTAGTCCCAGAGTTCAGTGCGGTTCTCTGTTCTCCATTCTGTATGCAAACTGAGATGTCTCCCTTGTCTCTGCTCTCCATTCTATATGCTAATGGAGATGTCTTAATCTTGTGACCCTTGTCAGGAGGAGTCTAGGTGTGTCTCCCAAGGCCCTTTACTGCTCTCTGCAAGCTTTTTCCTCTGATGCGTTTTGGTTTAAGCAGAGGCTGGGGGTATGTGTGTCTTTCATGAGTCAGGCTGGATACTGCACCCTGGTTCCCGAAGAACACAGAGCTGACTGGTATCACAGTCTTGGTAAAACTGCTTAAAAACATGTGCATTACTCTGTACAGTGTTACTGCAATACAATAGAACCACAATAAAACATGAATAGTTGAATAGTCCCATAAAAGTGTAATGATCTCCTGCTTTACCACATCACATACACACTAGGGAGTATGTTCCCATTTCCAGGTTCAGGGATTTATGATCAAAACCCTTCCACACTGAAGTGAAACCATGCTGCACCTCTAAGTGTGGTCTGAGACTTCCTGAATGTAGTACAACAAAATTTCCAATAGCAAAAGGAATATTTTGTATTGTACTATTATTGTATAACTAAATTAGTATAACAGATCTTTTTGACATGTTGCTTAAAATAGTTTGTCTTTCTACACTAACATTTAAACAGTAATCAATACCAGGTGCACTCATTACTGTTAACTGATATAGAATGTGCTAGCGTACACAAGGCCGTGTTGTCCAGATCCAATCCAACATTGAACTCTGATTTTTTTTTACTCGATATATTTACAGTCTGAACTATAGCTATTACAAAAAGGGAGAAAAAGGTGGACCTGGGGAATTATAGACCAATCAGCCTAACTTTGCTATCTAGAGAGAGACTGGAACAAATGGCTAAACAGTCAGTTTATAAGTAACTAGAGCACGGGTGGCCAACCTGAGCCTGAGAAAGAGCCAGAATTTACCAATGTACATTGTCAAAGAGCCACAGTAATACATCAGCAGCCCCCCATCAGCTCCACCCCCACTCCTGCTCCCAGCGCCTCCCGCCAACTGGCAGCCCTGCTGATCAGCACCTCCCCCTCCCTCCTTCAGCTGTTTTGTGGCATGCAGGAGGCCTGGGAGGGGGGAAAGGGGGTGGAGTGAGGGCTTTGCAGACTTAGGGGAGGGGGCAGCAAGGGGTCGAGTGGGGGCAGGGCCTGTGGCAGAACCAGAGGTTGAGCAGTGAGCACCCCATGACACATTGGAAAGTTGGCACCTGTAGTTTCAGCCCCGGAGTCGGTGCCTATACAAGGAGCCGCATATTAACTTCTGAAGAACTGCATGTGCATCCGGAGTCACAGGTTGGCCACCCCTGATCTAGAAGATAATAAGGTGATAAGTAATAGTCAACATGGGTTTGTTCAGAACAAATCATTTCAAACCAATCTAATTTCCTTGTTTGACAGGGTAACTGGCTTAGTGGATGAGGGGAAGCAGTAGACATGATATAGCTTGACTTAAGTAAGGTTTGACACAGCCCACATATGTAGTATAGCTGTAGCCATGGTCAGTCCCAGGATATTAGAGAGACAAGGTGGGTGAGGTAATATCTCTTATTGGACCAAGTTCTGTTAATGAGAGTCCCACATGACATTCTCAAAAGCAAACTAGGGAAATATGGTCTAGATGAAATTACTATAATATGGGTGCACAACTAGTTGAAAACCTATACTCGAAGAGTAGTTATCAATTGTTCAATGTCAGACTTGGAGGACATATCAAGTGGGGTCCCACAGGGATCTATCCTGAGTACAGTACTGTTCATTGTTTTCATTAATGACTTGGATGTTGGAGTAGAGAGCATGCTTATAAAATTTGTGAATGACACCAAGTTGAGAAGGGTTGCAAGCACTTTGGAGGACAGGATTAAAATTCAAATTGGAGAATTGGTCAGAGATCAATAAGTTGAAATTCAATAGACACAAGTGCAAAGTACTTCACTGAGGAAGGAAAAATCAAATGCACAAATTCAAAATGGGAAATAACTGGCTAGGCAGTAGTACTGCAGGAAAGGATCTGGGGGTTATGGCAGACCACAAATTGAATGTGAGTCAATAGCATGATGTTGCAAAAAAGGCAAATGTCATTCTGAAATGTATTAATAGGCGTGTCGTATGTAAGATATGGGAGGTAATTGTTCTGCTCGCCTTAGCACTGGGGAGGCCTCAGGAGGAGCATTGCGTCGAGTTTTGGGTTCCGCACTGTAAGAAAGATATGGACAAATTTGAGAGAAAGTCCAGAGGAGAGCAGCAAAAACAATAAAAGATTTAGAAAACATGACCTATGAGGATAGGTTGAAAGAAGTGGGCATGTTTAGTCTGAAGAAGAGAAGGCTGAGGGGAGACCTAATAACAGTCTTCAAATATGTAAAAGGTTGAAAGAGGACTGCAAAAATTACTCACCAGGTCCTCCAATGGTGGGACAAGAAGATTACTTTGCAGCAATGGAGATTTAGATTAGATTTTAGAAAAAAAACTTTCTAACTGTAAGGGGAGTTAAACTCTTCAATAGGCTTCCAAGGGAGCTTGTGGGATCCTTGGAATTGGAGGTTTTTAATAATAGGTTAGACAAACACCTGTCAGGGATAGTCTAGTATACTAGCGCAGGGGGCTGGGTTAGATGACCTTTTGAGGTCTCTTCCAGCACTACATCTCTGTGATTCTATATGTATGCCCGAACCCCATAAATAGAATATTAAGTCACAATAGTTTATGTCTTCTGAGCACTGTCAGAAAGCATATATACAATTTACAGATATTGGATCTGATTCTCCTCTCTCACCAATTTTTACACTAATGTAACTCTGATTTGTACCGGTATTAAGTAAGAGGACAATCCTGCCCCTTATCTTCATTTAAGGGCCCTCCATTTTTTATTTTAAAAAAGTGATTATTGGGGTTAATAATTAAGCACTGCGTAAGAGCTAGACATTATTATTTCTATTTGTTACTATTTAATAATAATAGTATGCCACCTCTTTAAAAATATGCTAGTCTCTTTGTAGGATGGGAGGTCAGGGAAGAGGGGGTTGTGCCTGTACACAACCTGTCTTTCAGAAGCTTGGGGGAAGAGAGCCCTTGTCCTGAGGCTGGGCACAGAAAGCAATCAGTATGCAGCTGCTCACAGGAGCAGGTGCTTGTGAAATGAAATGCAATGGTGGGGAAAGCAGACTAGAGTTAAGTTATGAATAGTCATCCACACTTTTGAATACGCATCTGAACTTTCAGACCTTTGAGATCTGCCACTGCTATTTTTAAAGCAAATAAAAATTAAAATCTTTAAAGAATATAGTTGCAGTTCTTGGCTTCCTAACAGCTACTGCTCAAGCAACTGACCTTTGAAAGTAGCAAGTTGAACATGCTGGCTCTAAGGGCTTGTCTATATGGGAGAAACTGGCTGGCATAGCTATTCTAGAATAGTTCTAATTTTACTAATTTTCTATTCCTGAATAATTCCCCAGTGTGTGATGGAGTGAAAGTGATTTTATTCTGGAATAATTACTTCACTTTGCATTATTCTTGAATAAAGTCACTGGAAGAATGTCCACATGGAGATCTATTCCAGTATATGGGGTAACTAAGTTCACAATACCTGTACTTAAGTCTTGGGCAGTTAAAACATTCACTTCAATATTGCATTCCTCTTTGTTGGCTTTTGAAACACCAATTACCAAATATAATGATCACTTGTAAAATTTGTTCTGCTTTAAGTGAATGTTACAGAATATACCCTAAATTTATATTTCAATAAACAATAAGTTTTAAAATAGCATTATTTCTTGATGTTTAAAAAGAAAATAAATACTGATATGCGTCTGCACTAAAGACTGCTACACAGGGACTTTTCTGTGATAAGATAAATCTCAGTGAGTTGACACTGCAGGATTTGGGAATTTTTTGTGAAAACGTAAATTTCACCAAACTTGTGCTCATTCATTTCCATTGACAGCAGTGATGTGTTCAAGAAATACATTTTAAATAGTTACCTGCATTACATATATAATAGTATAAATCTGGAGGTCAGCTTATATGGATAATGATTGTATAATATTTAATTCTGAATTTGTGGTTATCATATTGAAGAATTAATAACCTTATCATACAATTAAAGATATTTAATTATTACATTTTCTATCCTCTGCGAATGTTCTTAATTAACTGTAATTTATTTGACATAAAATTACTCTGGAACATATTTTACCAGCATTTTAAAGCAGACTTCCCCACTGATATAAGTGGGAATCTCTCCTTAACAACTGATGGGATGAGGTGGCTCTGTTTTTTAAAACTATGGATCAAATCTTGCTTGCCTTACTTACAGATAGTTCCATGGAGTCAATGTGAACAGTAGTTGGGAAACTAAATTTAAAGTGTTCATGTAATATGTGTATTTCTGCATGCCGAGAAAGAGTTAAATTTTTAACTCTAGTTGTTTTATCTAGTTAGGGTGATCCAAAACTCATTGAAGTCAAGAAGGTTTATTGACTTCAATGGGCTTTATCAAGCATTTGATTCCTTGAGGTCCAGCTGTGGAGTCCTGACACATTAAAATTCCAATAGATGTTAAGGACTGCAGAAGTTGGTCCTTTATGCTTGAGATTTACCCTAAGAATTAAATCTTGGCCTCATTAAAGTCAGTGGCAAAACTCCAACTGACCAAAGTGAACCTTTCCCTTTTTCATTGTTTACATCTAAGTGGCTTTATCTTTGTGAATCTACTGCATAATGTACGTTAACATCATTGTTTATATTTCATGAATATTGACAAATATCTTTTTTAAACTTGCAGCATGTAGTGGCAGCAATAAATACAGGAATCATACCTTTAAGAAACACATCTCAAATCAGTCACTGGGACTTGGGAAGTTCCTTCTTCTTTGCTGGCACTGTTATTACCACCATAGGTAGGACACAACTTATTATATGTTTATAGTACATGAGCTGTAATTTAATTTCAAATATGTGTGGGTGTGGGTGGCAGTGGGGATTAATAGTAACTTTGGCAAATCTTCTAATTTATAATAGAGTTACGATGTAGCCTTAGGGATAGAAATACCAGATTTCCTTCAGGGATGCAGACTATCTAAGTGACCCATTAATGAGAAGTAGATTTCTGCGATATGTCTTTAATAGAATGTGAAAAAGTTTTGTGAGGAGAAAGTAATGTTTGAATTTAGTAGCTATGTTATCAAAATTGTTCAATATTAGATGTTTTAAATCAAATATGTCCATTAAACCATTGTGGTATGCTGAGCTGCAAATCTCTACAATCATGCATTTTTATTCTTGTCCTTTATAAATTCCAAGTGAGATGAGAAACTTCTAGGGATTCAGTTTAACCTTACTAAGGGCTGGTCTTCACTACAGGGAGATTGACATTGCTGCAATTGATGCAGCAGGGATCGATTTAGCGGGTCTAGTGGAGATCCGCTAAATCGATGGCAGAGTGCTCTCTGGTTGACCCCGGTACTCTGGCTCTCCGAGAAGAGTAAGGGAAGTAGACCAGAGAGCATCTTCCATCGTTCTGGGCATCGCATTTCAAGAACGATGTGGAGAAATTGGAGAGGGTCCAGAGAAGAGCAACAAGAATGATTAAAAGTCTAGAGAACATGACCTATGAAGAAAGGCTGAAAGAATTGGGTTTGTTTAGTTTGGAAAAGAGAAGACTGAGAGGGGACATGATAGCAGTTTTCAGGTATCTAAAAGGGTGTCATCAGGAGGAGGGAGAACTTGTTCACCTTAGGCTGTAATGATAGAACAAGAAGCAATGGGCTTAAACTGCAGCAAGGGAGATTTAGGTTGGACATTAGGAAAAAGTTCCTAACTTTCAGGGTGGTTAAACACTGGAATAAATTGCCTAGGGAGGTTGTGGAATCTCCATCTCTGGAGATATTTAAGAGTGGGTTAGATAAATGTCTATCAGGGATGGTCTAGACAGTATTTGGTCCTGCCATGAGGGCAGGGGACTGGACTCGATGACCTCCTGAGGTCCCTTCTAGTCCTAGAATCATGAATCTATGAATCAATGCAGCGCAGTGAAGACACCGGGATAAGTCGACCTAAACTGCGTCGACTCCAGCTATGTTATTCACGTAGCTGGAGTAGCATAACTTAGGTCGACTTACCCCTGTAGTGAAGACAAGCCGAAAATCCATTATAAAAATGGTTTTCATAGTCAGTCTAGCATGCAACAGCTTGGCTTGCTTTTCAGCAAGTTCCTGTTTGGTTCAGTGAAGCTCAGAGCCACCAGATGATTTGTCTGTGGTCACATGCCTAGTCAGCAGTTGGTAACGTAGACTCTTTCAAACTCTTAAGAGCCATTTCTCTGCTGTGCAGGTGTAAATAAAAGCAATATTTGACTTTGTAAGTCCTTTGTTCTGACCTCAAGACAATACAGCTTCCTTATATCCTAGATATTGATTTATGTATGGGCAGTCCTTTTTGTTCTCCTGTTTATTTTAAATTATAGGATAAGTCTGTAGGGGATAAAATGGGCACCCATAAAACATTTATAAATTTATAGGAAAAACAAAATTATACGTGCAGCATGTAGGCAATTATGCAGATCATTTTAGCATTTAAAATTTTTATTGTAATGTAATACTTATATATATTTCTTTCAGGAAAAGGATGCTCTCTTCAATTGTGTTTAACACAGTGACTTGAGTTCCTCTTTTATATAGGTGCATTTTATATTCCATTTCTTACATGTAAGTTTATATCTGTGTATATACATGAGCGTGTGTATGTGCATATATATAATAATATGTATGTATGTCTGTAATGTTTTGGGAAGTCATAAACAACCAAAACAATCAGCATATAGGATGAAATCCTGGCCCCACTGAAGACAATTGCAAAATTAATACGCCCTTCAATGACTCCAGGATGTCACCTATAGTGAAACATAAAAGAAATGATCAAAATATAAACATCAATCTAATACATGCCAACAAAATCAAGAGAATTCAGAAGCAAGGTTATGACACTGGCCTTGAGTCACCCTTCTTTATCTAATATCAATGGGCTTTTTTGCCTCAGATTAATCTCACTTTAGTGGTGTAATATGTATTGGAAATGGTCAAGAACTTGTTCTAGTTCATTAGGGTTTTCTTTCTAAATTCCTCATTTCTTCCTATTATTTTGAATATTTTAAACAATAGGAAGAAATAAGGCATTTAGTTCCAAATAAACCAGCATGCACAGTCCTGAATAGAACTGAGTGAAATCAAAATATCCTTCCTGCAGGACATTCTAATATTTTAACCTTTTGTTTGTGACCCAAATCAGGACAAAGAATTGAAACATCAAAAACTTTTGTTGAATGACACATTTTTAAAAAATGATTTGGAAACAGGGCCACCCAGAGGATTCAGGGGGCCTGGGGTCTTCAGCGGCAGGGGGCCCTCGCCACTGAATTGCTGCCACAGATCTGGAGCGGAAGAAGCTCTGGAGGCCCAGGCCCTGCAAGAGTTTTCCAGGGGCCCCGGAGTGAGTGAAGGACCCCGCTCCAGGGGCCCGGAAAAACTCTCATGGGGGCCCCTGCGGGGCCCGGGGCCTGGGGCAAATTGCCCCACTTGTGCCCCCCTGCCAGGCGGCCCTGTTTGGAAGTGGTGAAATATTTCGTTTTGGCATTTTCTATCAAAACAAAATATTTTGATTTTCCTGAAACTAAATATGTTTTGTTTCAGTTTATTGAACTGTCACAAAATGTTTCATTTAGAGTCAATTCAATATTATACTGCATTCCCCTATGGTGGCACATAGAAGTTGTAATTCAGGTTTGATGCCCCACTTATTTCTTAGGGCCATACTCCCAGGCCAGGTGACCTTTCAAGCAGCCATATGACTTCCTTGATGTATCATCCTACTTAGGCACAGGACAGAAGTACTCTGGACAGCAAGCCTGGTCCATAGAAAAGAATGGGGGTATTAGGCCTCAGAATTACATATCCCATGAGGCAGTGTGCCACAACAGGGAAATGCAGTTTAATGCTGAACTAACTTCAAATGCAACATTTTGGATCAGGTCAATAAGCCAAAATAATTAGATTTGGGTTGAAATGACCCCAAATTAAACATTTTGTATCACTTTTCCTAACAGAAAATCAAAACATTTTGGCAAAATCAAAATAATTCTTCAGAAATTTCAAATGTGCAGAAACTGCATTTTCCACTGATGGAAAATTCCTGAACAGCTCTTGTCCTGTGCAAAGGCTTATTTTTGTTTCTAAGTAATATAGGCACTACATTAAGAACTAAGTTTGTTCTTTTGTTTTCTAAACCTTCCTAGATTAATAAACAAAATACTAAACTGAATTAGGCAATAGAAATTATCCTCACTTCTAAAATGTACTGCCCAAAGTCATGGCTTTACACTGTAACATATTTGACATCGCATCATCCCATTGTGACACAGAGGCCATGTCTACACTTACCGGGGATTGACGCTGCTGCAATCAATGCAACAAGAGTCAATTTCAGGGCAACCTGGGGGGGGGGAGGGGCGCAAATGGGGCAATTTGCCCCGGGCCCCCACGAGAATATAATATTCTATAGTTTTGCAACTTTTTTTTAATGGAAGAGTGTCATAGTATTCTTTCCCCAGTCTGAACCTTAGAGTCCAAAAAATGAGGTACTAGCATGAATTCCTCTAAGCTTAATTACCAGCTTAGATCTGATACGCTGCCACCAATCAGGACTCTGAGTGCCTGATAAACTCTGGTCTCCCCAAAACCTCCCCTGGGGACCCCCAAGATCCAGACCCCCTGGATCCTAACACAAGGAAAGTAAACTCTTTCCCTCACCAGTGCCTCTCCTAGGCTTTCCCTCCCTGGGTTACCCTGGAAGATACTGTGATTCAAACTCCTTGAATCTTAAAACAGAGGCTTCCACCTCTACCCCTCCTCTCTCTCTCTTCCACCAAGTCCTTGGTGAGTACAGATTCAATACCTTAGCATGAACCAGAGGAAAAAAATCAATTAGGTATTTAAAAGGAAGTTTTTAATAAAAGAAAGAAAAAATAAGAAATCTCTGTAAATACAAGATGTAATATTACAGGGTCTTTCAGCTTATAGACACCAGTGAGAAAAGCCTCCCCCCAGCAAAAATACAATTTAAAAATACTTCCAGCAAACTACACATTTGCAAATACAGAAAAACAATTTAAAAGACTATAACCGCCTTTCTACTTAATACTCACTATTTTGAATATATAAGAGACTGTAGCAGAGAGATTGGCAAGAAACCTGGTTGCACGTCTAGTCCCTTTCAGGACCCAGAGGGAACAAAGCAAAACCCAAAAAACACAAACAAAGGCTTCCCTCCACCGAGATTTGAAAGTATCTTGTTTCCTGATTGGTCCTCTGGTCAGGTGTTGTTTGTTAACTCTTTCCAGGTAAAAGAGACATTAACCCTTAGCTATCTGTTTGGGGTGGAGGGGCGCAAATGGGGCAATTTGCCCCGGGCCCCCACGAGAATATAATATTCTATAGTTTTGCAACTTTTTTTTAATGGAAGAGGCCCCTGAAATTGCTTTGCCCCAGGCCCTCTGAATCCTCTGGGCGGCCCTGGTCGATTTAGCAGGCCTAGTGAAGACTCGCTAAATTGATGGCAGAGCACTCTCTGGTTGACTCCGGTACTCCACTGGAATGAGAGGAGTAAGGTAAGTCAATGGGAGAGTGTCTCCCATCAACGCAGCACGGTGTAGACACCGCAGTAAGTCAACTTAAGCTACGTCGACTCCAGCGACATTATTCACATAGTTAGAGCACCGTAACTTAGGTCGACTTACCCCAGTGGTGTAGACAAGGCAAGGGATGCAAACTGATGATGGTGCAGAGGGCTTGTGTTGTGCTGGAAACTTGGCTGCCTTGAAAACCCTGAGAGAAGTGATGAAATCAGAACTAGGCATTTTTTGCTGTGATTTTGTTGGTCCTGCGAAAAAGTATTTTCAATGTGGGATTTGACTCCTTATAGCATGATGACATGTGATCAAGTGAGACTGAGTCTTGATATTACAGAGCTTGAAATACATTTAGGAATTTCTGTCCTAAATGTATTTCAGGCTCTGTAATATCAGGACTCAGTATCACTTGATGAAACTGAGGCATTCCTGCCAATTTTGGGACAGATGGCAGTTACCAAACTTGATATTTTAAATGTTCATAAGACTGAAAATGCAGGCCATGGATATCCCCAAAGAGTTTTCATGTGATAGTCTATGCAGAATTCCAGAGGGAACTTCATAATTATATTCTTATATTTGTTCATTCTTTAATAACAAGCAATACCTCAGCCATCTACTTGAATACACGAGAAAGATATTACTACCATTTACAGAAAATTATAGCTATCAAGTATAACAGTTGACAGCACGTTCCGATTTTCTTAATTGCTCATCTATATAGATCTTTATCTAATCATTTCTACAACACTCATCACTGTAGCATCTAGGCATCTCAGAACTCTTAAGGGAACTGAAAGGTTTGCCTCTATAGAACTTTTGTTTGTACCTTCTCCCAGGGTACAATTCCTGTTATATATTTATCCATCACTGTCAAGTAACTGGCTACCACTTACATGGAGGGATTGACAAACCTATAATTAGCAAAAGCAGCAGAGAATCCTGTGGCACCTTATAGACTAACAGACGTTTTGGAGCGTGAGCTTTCGTGGGTGAATACCCACTTCGTCAGACGAAGTTGGGTTATAACCCAGAAAGCCAACACTCCAAAACGTCTGTTAGTCTATAAGGTGCCACAGGATTCTCTGCTGCTTTTACAGATCCAGACTAACACGGCTACCCCTCTGATACTATAATTAGCAATTCATCATGGTGGTTGAACCTTTTTCTCTGCCTCACAAACAGAGGGACTAACAGGGAAAAGAGTTTTCAGTTGGGCAAATTCAATACTATAGTGATGGAGTCACATGACAATGTAGTGTGACAGACCCAGGCCAGTGGGGTACAAGAGTCTGGTAGAGGGCAAATATATTGATCACTGGATGAGTAGTTTTCTGTTCCCTGAGTGACCAGAGCAGGGGCAGCACTAAAGTAATCAGGAACCTGCTAGAACTAATTAAGGCAGACAGGCTGATTAGAACACCTGCAGCCAATCAAGCCAGGCTAATCAGGACACCTGGGTTTAAAAAGGAGCTCACTTCAGTTTGTGGTGTGCATGTGAGGAGCTGGGAGCAAGAGGTGCAAGGAGCTGAGAGTGAGAGGGTGTGCTGCTGGAGGGCTAAGGAGTACAAGCGTTATCAAACACCAGGAGGAAGATCCTGTGGTAAGGATAACGAAGGGTGTTTGAAGGAGGCCATGGGGAAGTAGCCCAGGGAATTGTAGCTGTCATGCAGCTGTTATGGGAGGCACTATAGACAGCTGCAATCCACAGGGCCCTGGGCTGGAACCCAGAATAGAGGGCGGGCCCGGGTTCTCCCCAAAACTCCTAACTCCTGATCAGATACAGCAGGAGTTGACCCAGACTGTGGGTTCCACCAGAGGGGAAGATCACTAAGGTGTGCAAATCTTCCAATACGCGCGAGACCCACCAAGGTAGAGGAGGAGCTTTGTCACAGTAGATAGATAGAGCTGTTCAAATCATGGCAGTTTTGACAAATTTTCAAGGTGCTATTGATGCATATGGTTTCACATTCCCTGAATTTCATTTAGAGTTTCAGATTCACTCAGACCCAGAATGATGTGGGCAAAGCAAGCTATCAGCTATAATGATAGCTTTGTGCATTGCAGCTGGGTTTCTGGAGCAATAATAGTTTTTTCAAACCCAGAAGTGAAGCTAGTGGCTACTTGAAATTCTCATTTGAGGTATGCAATTAGGTGAGAGAGGTTGGACTGAGAGGAGAAGGAAGCAGCTCAGCGAAATCTCACTAATGGCTTTCTGACTGGGGTATCCAAAATTACCGAATTAGAAACCAATGAACAAAGAGCAAAGATAACACACCAGTAATTTATTTGAAGGATCAGGGTTTAACACTTTTAATTTTAATTACATTTCAATTTTAGGTTGTTTTTTTTTTTTAAATAGGTGACCTTGCCTTGTAAAAAGTGTGAGAAGAGAAGCAGGATGATGCAAATGCCATGGCCCCTTGTGGTCTTTGCTGTATCCCTTTGAGCAGAGAAAGATTTTGAATATAGGAACCCTTTATGCTGGTTGTGTCTAACTACAACAGAAGTGTGGCATGGGCTGGTGGAGTCTCATTGAGGGAAACACAGCTCTTTGATAACAGCTCAGCATCACCCAGGGCCAGTGAGTGCAGGGTCCTATTGCCAACAGCAGAATGGTGAAGGGTGCAGAAATCCCTAGTGCAAAGCCAGCAGATAGTTGTAGTCTCAGCTGCTGAGGGAGATGAGGGTGAAAATTGAGCACGTCAGCCAGCAAGAATGGACCATAAAGGAGTGAGGGAGGGATGGCTGAGAGTTGGCTGATGTTCAGTGGCAAGTAGAGGAAATGTGACACAGGGAAGTGTGTCAAAAGGAACTGGTCTTGGCTTTGTTCAGCAATGTGAGACCCTGGCCCAAGAAGGGACCTCAGAGGCTAACACTGGTGTTCCATAGTTGCTGGGGGCAAGATTTTGTTACAGGTATGGCAAAGAAATGGGAAACAATTAGGCCACTCAGGGTATATACACAGAATAGATGGTGACTGCCTGGAACTCGTGTCTCCCTGTTTAGTTTCATATAGAAATTATATCCCGCTGTTACCTCTTCACAAAGAGGTAAGTAACAGAGGAACATATCAGAAAAGGTTGTTGGATCACATGCTTGACCATAGTTCCCTGGGGAACGATGGATAATGAAAAATATAAGGTATCTTCCTTTTTCCCATTATAGCTATGCTATTAAGGTATTCCTGATCCAGGACCTTTGTACAAAATAAGTTAAGAAATACATAAAACTTGAGGTAGCATTGTGGATAGGGGGAAAAAAACCTTTTTCATCGTTCCTTTCTGCTCTGGACAGTCTTTGTTGCCTGTGCACATTCAGTTTTGCCTACCCTTGGTAGGAAGCTGGAAGGAGAAAAACTAATAGGCCTGTCTCCATGAGAAGAACCCTTACATTTTAGATCCTGGGAAAATTCACTACTGGATAGCAGGTGAGGAAAGAGGAACTCTCTTTCCAGAAGTCCAGTTTCAGACCTACATATAGAAAAGTAGAAAGAAACATGTTAGGTGAAAGTTTCAAGACTCTCTGCAGTCCCTTGAGCTCACTTAGCTTTTTACCTATGACAGCTTTTTTATCACACAAATCCATCAGTAGTAACGTTCATAATGAAGAAAATGCCCATAGACTCCTACAAATATCCCAGCTCCACCACAACCAGCTGTAATAATGCCGCTTTTTCTCCAGTCTGTCTACAAAGACTTCTTGAGGCATCAGAATTACCCAAACAGGAATAATATGTAATAACTGTAATTTTTTAAACCACCAGAGAATGTAACATCTTACACAGCAGTTGTGGGGTAGACTCCGGAGTCTCAAGGGCTGGCTGCAGCTGCATTGCACACCTATTTTTAAATCCTCCCATATGTAAGAATCTGATAGTTCCACAGGTAACTTCTGAGCTCTGGAGTATACTTTTTAGTGTATTGGTGCCCCAGGCAAAGAATTTTCTTGGCAACCTCTATAACCAAGTCTACAAAGCAGATTGCTTCATTTCTTTCTCCTTCTTATTCTCTCAGTCTTCTTTTCACTCTCTTTTTACCAGCCTCTATATTTCTCATCAACAGGTTCCGGCTGCCTCGCCATTCAGAGTTGTTATGTGCACCTGAAACTTGATGTCTTGGGTGAAAATGCATATCCCATGCCTGAAACCACCAGTGTTTGCACTGATCCCATACATGACAATATGGAACTTAGATTTCCAATACACTGCACTGTAATACTAAAACTTTCATGCTGTTTGGCTCCAAATCCCTAGACCCTTATTACAGATATCAAGTGTTATCATAAAACATAAATAAAAATGCATATTTTCATGAAATAAAATGCAGACTTTTTTTTAAAAAAAAAATCTGTTTTAGGAAACAATTGCAAATAGCAAAGAATTGTTGACATTCTAGGAGGCGGCTCACGTTAGTCTACAGATCTGAACTAGCATTTGGCAGACAAAATTAAATTTTGTAATTTCACATTTGTAATTAGATGTCTGGTCTACATAGGTTCAAATACAATTTCATCATGAAGAATGTTGCATGTAGCTCTGTGGAAGAATGTAACTCTGTGGATGATAGTATTTTTTGTGAAATCAGCACTTTTAAAACAACTCTTGTTATCTAGTTTATTAATTTGACTCAATTGTAAAATGGTACTACTAACTGTCCTTGCTGGTAGACTTTCACTGCAGCTGTAAGGAATATATGTTAACCAAAAGCATAAACATATTGTATAATGCCAAATAGTCATTGTAGAGATCTGAGTTTGCAAATGACCTTTCTCCTTGGCTCAGCTGGATAAGGTAGTATCATCCACTCACCTCCATCAAATTATTCTCTTTTTCATTTTTGGTGCTACTCAGCAGCAAAAGCGTACAGTGTAGTTTTTAGTGGCACCATATAATTAAATGAAACAAATGAGGTAACATCTTCCCACCTACACTTATCTCCCCTCCAAATATCCACAAAATTTAGAACAAGCCTTGGAATGAGGGGTCATTTGTATTGTTCCCATAAGCATTTGAGTGAGCTGTCAAGGATCAGTATAAATATTATATTTCAAAAGAGTACTGGTATTAGTTTATCTGGTTATAAATGCTGAGACCTCATAACGATAAAGAATATATAATATAGTTAGCCAAGAAATGTTCTGTTATGTGGTTTTTTTTTTCTGCTTTGGCATAGTTCAGACCTTTGCAATGCAAGGCTATCACTTGAACAAAACTAGAATAAAAGCACTAAATTTTGCTGATGCAAATTCCTCTGGGCCATTCCTCTACTTGAGTGCTACAGAAACTGTCTGTCAAAGATCAATAGGATGTTGCAATAACCTACTGTCCGAAAGCAACAAGTGTTAGCCTAATTAACTTTATACAAGGAATTCATATATAGATATATCTTAAAATAAAAAAGCAAACAAATGTGTAGATTCTATACAGCTGTGAATTCCATCTCACCAGATGCAATTGCAAATGGAAATCTGAATATGATTAGGACTGTATGAGATGTTATCAGAAACACATTCTACTACCTATTTTTGTGTGTCTGAAAATTTCTGCTTACGAGGAACTCAGGGACATCTAAAATGTAAAAATGCCAAGAGTACTCTCTCGGCTTTTCTACTTTGAATTAACGTATGCCACATCATGGGCCTAGTTCATCCCCCTTGTAAATATCTTGATGTCAGTGGGTTTCTTGTCAAATTCTTCTCTGGCTTTTCCTCAAGTTATTTCATTTTTTCTGCATTTGACCTTTGCAGTATGTGACCCATGGGACTTTGCCAGCCAGAGAACCTTCCTCAGTTTTCTATCCAGGGTTCCAGTTAAGCCACCATCAAGCCACAGCAGTGAGCCTCCCCTCTACTACTGGCTTGGAAATGCAAAAGGTTAAGCAGAGGTCACGGAGCTTCTGACAGGGATATGTTTCTGGGGGAAAGGGAAGAGTAACCTGTTGCAAATACTCATAGGGGTGGTGCAGGCAGAAGGTGGCAGAGAAACAGATGGTGTTATGAGTATGTGGTGACGAGCAACCTTTCATAGGTGGTTGCTAGGGGATGAGGGGTTTTAGGAGCCGGAACTAGATGGGGCCATCCACCTCTTGCTTTGCACACAACCCACACCCCACACCTCATTTCTGCTCTTTAGCAATGTATTTTTCTGTCTTTAAAAATATAATATTCTAACATAAAGAACTATTTTGTTTAAAGAAATCCCACCTACATGTCTTTAGCACTCAGTTTTTTCTTTAGTTTAATTTCTTGCGTGCCTTTCCTTCCACTCACCCCAGTTCTTATATAAAACACTGTATTAAATAGCTTGGTAGATACTATCTTCTCCATTCTCATTTTTATATGTCTGTTAGATCTCTGCTGCTAGTCTGTTCAA
Source organism: Chelonoidis abingdonii (assembly GCF_003597395.2). Classification (NCBI taxonomy): domain Eukaryota; kingdom Metazoa; phylum Chordata; order Testudines; family Testudinidae; genus Chelonoidis; species Chelonoidis abingdonii. The sequence goes on from NC_133771.1 coordinate 173,707,281, forward strand.
TTGTACAGAGGGCTGGCAATACTGTCTATACTTAGGGTGCTCAACATTTCCCAAGATGCTATTTATGGTCACTTATAACTTAACCAAACTTTAACCATTTTGGCTAAATTTTCCATGCTGGGTGTCAGCCTCAGGATAAGTTTTTTTGGAAAGTTTCAGCAAAAATGGTTCAGCCATTTCTAAAAATAAGTTTACAGAAAAATAAATTGTTTTGCCCATGTTAAAAAAACAAACCTTGCAATTGTTTCAATGAAAAGCTCTAGCACCTTCATGCTTGAGAGCAGAGAATTGAAATTTGGCAGAGGAGCTGCCTGTGTTGTTAAGGACAAGGAATCCATTTTGAAGCACTTGGAGGAGAGGAAGGTGACCAAGAACCATCAACATGGATTCATCAAGGGCAAACCATGCCTGACCAATCTGATTGCTTCTATGATGAGGTAACTGGCTCTGTGGATACAGGGAAAGTGGTGGATGTGATATACCTTGACTTTAGCAAAGCTTTTGATATGGTCTCCAACGGTATTCTTGCAAGCAAGTTAAAGAAGTATGGACTGGATGAATGGACTATAAGGTGGATAGAAAGCTGGCTAAGGTCGTCCAGGCTCATATTGGGTAGTGATTCAACGTTTCTGTCTCTTTGGCTAGTGGGGTATAAGCAGAGGGCCCCAGGGGTTGGTCGTGGGGCCGGTTTTGTTCAACATCTTCATTAATGATCTGGATGATGGGATGGATTGCACCCTCAGCAAGTTTGCAGATGACACGAAGCTGGAGGGAGAAATATGCTGGATAGGGTCCAGAGTGAGCTAGACAAATTGGAGGATTGGACCAAAAGAAATCTAATGAGATTCAGCAAGGAAAAGTGCAGAGTTCTGCACTTAGGATGGAAGAATCCCATGCACTGCTACAGGCTGGGGACTGATTGGCTAAGTGGCAGTTCTCCAGAAAAGGACCTGGGGATTATAGTGGACATGAAGCTGGATCTGAGTCAACAGTGTGCCCTTGTTGCCAAGAAGGCTAACAGTATATTGGGCTGCATTAGTAAGAGCATTGCCCCCAGATTGAGGGAAGTGATTATTCCCCTCTATTCAGCACTGGTGAGGCCACATCTGGAGTATTGTGTCCAGTTTTGGGGTCCCCACTACAGAAAGGATGTGGACAAATTGGAGAGAGTCCAGCAGAGGGCACATGACTTATGAGGAGAGGCTGAGGGAACTGGGCTTATTTAGTCTGTAGAAGAGAAGAGTGAGGGGGGATTTGATAGAAACCTTCAACTACCTGAAGGGGGATTCCAAGAGGATGGAGCTAAGCTGTTCTCAGTGGTAGCAGATGACAGAACAAGGAGCAATGGTCTCAAGTTGCAGTATGGGAGGTCTAAGTTGGATATTAGGAAAAACTATTTCACTAGGAGGATGGTGAAGGACTGGAATGTGTTACATAGGGAGGTTTTTAAGGCCTGGCTTGACAAAGCCCTATCTGGGATGATTTAGTTGGCGTTGGTCCTACTTTGAGCAGGGGGTTGGACAAGATGACCTCCTGAGTTCTCTTCCAACTCTAATCTTCTGCAATTCTATGACATGCCTTTTGGAGTTCCAATAAAAACCACCCACATTTGACCAAGTTGTAAATTTGAAAAAAATCTCAGTTTGCACATGTTAAGGAGAGACTTGTGAGGGTTTGGCAGTTAAATTCCTCAAAGATTCCATCTGTACTGAGCATGCTCCATCCTTTTACTGCTGGGACTGAGTAGTACTTTTCTGGTAATTGATGCTCCCAAGAACTGTGATGCTTGGTACAGGAACTGAGACCAATTGTGTACTCACCTGCTGCTGATTAAGCAGCATGGAAGAGGAGCAGCCTGACTCAAATGAGAACAAGAGACAGACTTTGGGAGTAAGGGGAGAGGCAGGGATAGGTTCAGTTACCTCAGGAATAGTGACAGGGAAATCCAGCTTTGTCCATTTAGCTCTGCTAAAATATTGCTGTTGTGTTAAATATCAACTATGGTACAATAGATGGTCTTCCTTTTTCGCATTCTGGAACTTTGAAATTTTTACATTATAGTAAGCTGATTCCTGTGCAAGTGAAGCCTACTGGGGTAAAATGAGAGGACTGCTAAATGTAGCAAAGTTATTTCTAGGATGCTTGTCTGAGTAAAATAATACCCCATCACTGTCTGGAGTGGCTCATCAAGCCAGTAACAAATGTGAACTCCTGGATCACTATACCGGCTTTACTAGGGAGTCAAAGACAGTCCCCTTAGACTCTCCAGCCTATCTTGCCCCACAGACAAACTGCACTTTGTGACAATGGTCACTTAAACCAAAAATCACACCACATCAGGTTTCTCCCAGTCCCAAGAGACCAGTCACTTACCCCAGGTCAGTTGGTATTCTGGATTGTATACCAATGACAACGCTGGCAGCCAAAGCTATAGTAAAATAATTAAAGGTTACTGGCTAAGAAAAAAGAATGAGAGTTATTGAGAGGTTAAAGCAGGTAAAATATATGTAGAGGTGAATCACAGTTTGTAGTTACAAAAGGTGGCAGTGATGTAATAAACTGCTGGTTTCCCAAAAGTGTTTTCAGGGTATCCAGATTGTTTCTGGGGATATCTGGTTTGCATCTGGCACACTTCCCTGTAAGAGTCCAGACAGTTCAGAGATGAAGGATCTTTCTTAGAATCCATATTTATAGCTTCTTGACTCAGAAATCAAGCTGACAGTGTCTCTATCCACCTGGGCTTCTCCTTTGATGACAGTGAGTGAAGAATGCACTTAGTCTTTTGACCTCTGACCATCATACATAATGCCCACTTGCTTTGAAATTAGCATTTTCTGTTAAAGTCCTTAAGTCCTTCATTATCATTTCACAAGATTTCTTTGATGGGTGGATATACATAATGTAAATGTTTGCTATTATGTTATAACAGGAACAGATAAGTGAAAACAATACAAGTAACATTCCACTAGTTTTTGTGATGTTTAAACACCTGAATATACTTATATTTACATGCATTTTGATCTATACCAGTGGTTCTCAACCTGTTTACCATAGTGGGCCGCATATGCAGCTCTCTCTATGTTATTGGGCCACATCCACACAATATATACACTACCTGTAAGACCCCGTGACCTGTATGATCATATGGGCTGCAGCTGTGTGCTGATTGGGCTGCAGGTTGAGAACCACTGATCTATACTAATATACAAGTGAATTGGCCTGAATATACTCTTGCATGACCTGATCAGCCAGCATCACAAAAGTAAAGCCTTTATTTAGGTGCCATTTCTTTTGAAAATCTAGCCCCAGTTTTGGGTACTAAGTACTCGAAGATCTCTTGCTGAGCAGTTTTGGAAATCTGTCCCATAATAGCCAATTTTATTTTCATTTATTTTCTATAATACCAGGCCAATTTTCACCACCTGAGAACCTGGCCAAATACAATCTAAAATCAGTTCCTCATTTACTTACTCATCAAAATATGAATTCAGTGTTCATGTATTTCTCCTGCTATACTTGACAACCTTGCTAATGCCTACAGTAGCACAAGAAGTGCAGTTCTCTGTACTGTTTTATGTTTTAGTGGTGCTGCTGTAGAAAGACAGGATGCTGACCTGAGGTTTTGAAAGATAAAAGCTTTTGGAAGATAAAAGTTTTTTTAAAAACAAAAATAAAAAAAGCTTGTCTAACCTGATATAAAAATAATACCTCTTAGATTTATGGATTCTACCATTTCTGTGGTCTTTAATAATTTCAAAAGCAACTACAATTTCATTGCTCAAGAAAAAGGATGTACAATCAGATTGAGAGCAAGACAGTGCCAATAGATTTCTTGAAGAAAGAAAGAAGATGGAGATAGTGTCTAGTCAGAGTCTGTTTATCATCAGCATGATACAACATTGTAGTAGTAATCACTGAAGAGTCTAAAGAAAATCCATCAATATTTTATGTATGTTTGCCTTCCTTATACTACTTTCTCTCTCTTATGTTTCTGTCATCACCAGTAGCTTGCTCCCACTGAAAACTAACTGGAAAACTTGTGCTGGGAGGAAATAAAGACTAGAGAGAGATTTTCAGAATCACCTTATGGATTCTGGAGCTCAAGTCCCATTGATTTTTTTCTATGCGACATATGGTCATAAACTCCTTAAATTCTTTGGAAGAATCTCACTCCTATGGCTCAATCCTGCTATGAGGTCTGAATAGGGAGATATTTTATGGGGCTCTTGTGGCTATAGTGTTGCTTCTCCTCAGACAAATGTAGGCTCAGGGGGCCTGCATTTTCAAAAGTACACATTTGTTTGAGCAGGCATGTGTGCAGAGTCCAGAATCTGCATAAGCAATGCAACAAGCAAACAAACCGTGCAAAAGTGTTTGAAAATTAGGAGTTGTGCTGATAATGCAGATGAACTGGTTGGGTGCAAAAGCCAGGGTAGTGATGACTGTGCACCTGATTTCTGCCAACAAATGCACAGTGCAGACACATTTTCAAAAGCATCCTATGCACTTGGAAATTGGTGTAAGGCAGGTGGTGGTAAGGACCCCCAGGGTNCGGTTTCCCAAAAGTGTTTTCAGGGTATCCAGATTGTTTCTGGGGATATCTGGTTTGCATCTGGCACACTTCCCTGTAAGAGTCCAGACAGTTCAGAGATGAAGGATCTTTCTTAGAATCCATATTTATAGCTTCTTGACTCAGAAATCAAGCTGACAGTGTCTCTATCCACCTGGGCTTCTCCTTTGATGACAGTGAGTGAAGAATGCACTTAGTCTTTTGACCTCTGACCATCATACATAATGCCCACTTGCTTTGAAATTAGCATTTTCTGTTAAAGTCCTTAAGTCCTTCATTATCATTTCACAAGATTTCTTTGATGGGTGGATATACATAATGTAAATGTTTGCTATTATGTTATAACAGGAACAGATAAGTGAAAACAATACAAGTAACATTCCACTAGTTTTTGTGATGTTTAAACACCTGAATATACTTATATTTACATGCATTTTGATCTATACCAGTGGTTCTCAACCTGTTTACCATAGTGGGCCGCATATGCAGCTCTCTCTATGTTATTGGGCCACATCCACACAATATATACACTACCTGTAAGACCCCGTGACCTGTATGATCATATGGGCTGCAGCTGTGTGCTGATTGGGCTGCAGGTTGAGAACCACTGATCTATACTAATATACAAGTGAATTGGCCTGAATATACTCTTGCATGACCTGATCAGCCAGCATCACAAAAGTAAAGCCTTTATTTAGGTGCCATTTCTTTTGAAAATCTAGCCCCAGTTTTGGGTACTAAGTACTCGAAGATCTCTTGCTGAGCAGTTTTGGAAATCTGTCCCATAATAGCCAATTTTATTTTCATTTATTTTCTATAATACCAGGCCAATTTTCACCACCTGAGAACCTGGCCAAATACAATCTAAAATCAGTTCCTCATTTACTTACTCATCAAAATATGAATTCAGTGTTCATGTATTTCTCCTGCTATACTTGACAACCTTGCTAATGCCTACAGTAGCACAAGAAGTGCAGTTCTCTGTACTGTTTTATGTTTTAGTGGTGCTGCTGTAGAAAGACAGGATGCTGACCTGAGGTTTTGAAAGATAAAAGCTTTTGGAAGATAAAAGTTTTTTTAAAAACAAAAATAAAAAAAGCTTGTCTAACCTGATATAAAAATAATACCTCTTAGATTTATGGATTCTACCATTTCTGTGGTCTTTAATAATTTCAAAAGCAACTACAATTTCATTGCTCAAGAAAAAGGATGTACAATCAGATTGAGAGCAAGACAGTGCCAATAGATTTCTTGAAGAAAGAAAGAAGATGGAGATAGTGTCTAGTCAGAGTCTGTTTATCATCAGCATGATACAACATTGTAGTAGTAATCACTGAAGAGTCTAAAGAAAATCCATCAATATTTTATGTATGTTTGCCTTCCTTATACTACTTTCTCTCTCTTATGTTTCTGTCATCACCAGTAGCTTGCTCCCACTGAAAACTAACTGGAAAACTTGTGCTGGGAGGAAATAAAGACTAGAGAGAGATTTTCAGAATCACCTTATGGATTCTGGAGCTCAAGTCCCATTGATTTTTTTCTATGCGACATATGGTCATAAACTCCTTAAATTCTTTGGAAGAATCTCACTCCTATGGCTCAATCCTGCTATGAGGTCTGAATAGGGAGATATTTTATGGGGCTCTTGTGGCTATAGTGTTGCTTCTCCTCAGACAAATGTAGGCTCAGGGGGCCTGCATTTTCAAAAGTACACATTTGTTTGAGCAGGCATGTGTGCAGAGTCCAGAATCTGCATAAGCAATGCAACAAGCAAACAAACCGTGCAAAAGTGTTTGAAAATTAGGAGTTGTGCTGATAATGCAGATGAACTGGTTGGGTGCAAAAGCCAGGGTAGTGATGACTGTGCACCTGATTTCTGCCAACAAATGCACAGTGCAGACACATTTTCAAAAGCATCCTATGCACTTGGAAATTGGTGTAAGGCAGGTGGTGGTAAGGACCCCCAGGGTTGAGGAGCAAGGGTAGGTCACAGAAGTATCTCCAGCTGTCTTTCACATAGTATGGAGTTCCTGGTCACCCTATGCCTGACCAAGGAACAGCCAGCAGGAAGGCAGGGGCCATAAACTGAAGAGGAAAGCTGCATAATAGCTGAGCTGAAAAATAAATAGTGGGTGATGAGTGTTCATTAGCCCTGAAGCTGCAGTCTACCAGTTGTTCTTTGTTTTTAGGTGCCTATCCTCTGTCCTGATACTGGATACTGCCATTTAAGTTCCCAACTATCTTGACTGGCATAGGAAGATGCTGAAGAATGGTATTGTTTTGTTTCTTGTAAATTTACTTTCTCTCAGTCATTCTCTTGCATCTCTGGCATCCTTGGTTTGATTTTTTTTGCACTGGGAGAGTTAGAACTGCTCTTAGAGTATTTATTTAGTTATGTAAGAATTAGTAGTATTTATTTTTCAGCCAGACAGTTTTATACAGTGGTGACTTCACTGAAGATTTGCTTTTCTCTTTTTCTTTGTATAAAATGAGTTCTCATCCATTTATCTGGACTGACAAAGGAGGAAACCAAACACAGTTAGAGGCCAAAAATTATCATGGCACTTATAAGACATCTTTTTACTGAATGTTTTGGGAAATGGCAGCAACTGCAGTGAACTATCTAAATATGAGCCCCATTCTGCAGAAAGAAAACATGATGGTGTAACCATGCAGCCATCAGTCACAACTGAGAATACCAAATCCAGAACAAACTGCTGAGAAATAGGGCAGACACTCCCCAAAACTGGTGGTTATTCTCCCATAAAATATGCCAGACCAACAACAAAAGTAAAGTTCTGTTTCCACACTCTGGCTAAGAAGTCAGAAAAGCAGTTTCCTTAGGCAATCCAGTCCTTTTATCTCCACCAAAAACACTAGACTTAAAGATGAGTGGTTCTTCAAAACTAATTTAATCAAAAAAATGGTTCTGATCCCAAAGGACCAGCCACACACCCAGGTCAATATATAACTCAGATCTTGCCAAATAATCCATGCTGTTGCTAATCCGTTAGTATCTAAAATCTAAATGTTTATTTATAGAAAGAAAGAAAGCAAGGTGAGAGTTGAAACTGGTTAAAGGAATCAAATACATACTGTGACATTGCACTCTATATGATTTTATGAAAATATGCTAATGAGTATAAATAGAATGTAACTGGAATATACTTCATGCAAAAGGTCTCTTGTAAGGTATCATTAAAAAGCTTGTAATCTACTGAGTAGGGTCATCGTTGTATCTGAGCCTGGAAATATGATATATAACTCTGAAGTCCTATTGTAGTCATGCAAAGTGTGGGCCATTAATGATGGTTTGGAATCTTGATGGCTCCCATCAGCCAGGATAATTGACTGTGGATGGCTCTGTTTGCTTGCAGGCCTTCTTGTTAGTCAGACTGGGAGGAATGAGGGCTTGCAGTCTTACACTGACCTGTGATCATGTCACCTGAACTGGAATCCATCTTTAACCTGGTGCTTTTCCATTTAGAAGGAGGGGTGGGAACCCAGAAAGGGACAAAGGATCAGGGCCACCCAGAGGATTCAGGAGGCCTGGGGCAAAGCAATTTTGGCAGCCCCTTCCTTAAAAAAAAGTTGCAGTACTATAGAATACTGTATTCCCATGGGGGCCCCTGTGAGGCCCTGGGAAAAATTAACATTTAAAAACTTTCCATATCTCAGCACAAACCCAGTTTTGAAAAAACTTCTTGTCAAGTCACCTTTACACGGTATCACTGGTTCTCAGCATCAGCTAGTGCTAAAAGGCACTAAAGCTCATTAAAAGGGTTGGACAAATATTTTCCATCAAAACTTTTTTTGGATCAAAAACAAGGAAGGGGTTTTTAAAAAACAGAAAAAAATCACGGACAGTGTCTGCTTTCCTTCAAAATTTGTTGTGTTTTTTTTTAAATTGAAAAGCTGAAATTATCTGCCAAAACCTGAACATGATTTGGGGTTTCAGAAGTGTGTGGCCAAATATTTGCTGCTGTGTTTGACTGTTTAAAGAAATAATACAAAAATTCTGCTTAAAAAAAATTGAAAACTTTTGAACCACCTCAGTGTGTGACCAAACACCTGAGCCCATCCAGTCAGAGATTTGTCCAGGTTTCCGATATTCTGCTGGCTTCCTTGACTCATATCCATCTCCATAACTTTGGGTTCATTTAGGTTAGAACATAAGAACAGCCATACTGGGTCAGACCAAAGGTCCATCCAGCCCAGTGTCCTGTCTACCAACAGTGGCCAATGCCAAGTACCCCAGAGGGAGTGAACCTAACAGGTAATGATCAAGTGATCTCTCGCCTACCATCCCTCTCCACCCTCTGACAAACAGAGTGTAGGGACACCATTTCTTACCCATCCTGGCTAATAGCCATTAATGGACTTAACCTCTATGAATTTATCTGTTTCCTAGAGACTGGCTCCATGGGGACCCTCACAAACTGGAGACGGTTACTATGGGTTTGTCTTTAGCATAGATTATGTACATACTCCACGAACTGAGCATCTGAGCTTATTCCAGAATCTGGGATGAGCCTATGTTGTGCAAACTGAAATACTCAAAATAGCACATGCCTGTGAATGGACACAGGGTGCTAAAATTAAATTAATGCAGGGGTTCTCAAACTGGGGGTCACAAGGTTATTACTGGGGGTCGCAAGCTGTCAGCCTCCACCTCAAACCCTGCTTTGCCTCCAGCATTTATAATGGTGTTAAATATATTAAAAAGTGTTTTCAATTTATAAGAGGGGTGGGTTGCACTCAGAGGTTTGCTATGTGAAAGGGGTCACCAGTACAAAAGTTTGAGAACCACTGAATTAACCCCTCTGGAGCCTCAGTGAATGCAGGGGGTGTCTCCCTTGGTAGGGTTGGGAAGGAGATAGGTGGTGTAGATATTGCTCTTCTCATGTCATCCCTCCCCCATGACTCTCTTGGCTTTATCACTGTTAATCTAAAGTGGCTAATTTTAAATGAAACTACCCTCCCCTGACATGAATCTCCCTATGGCACTGAAATTAAATGTAGGGAAAAGATAACAGCTTGGCTCTTGGTGTTAAATAGCTGTCTGCAAGCCTCAAACTGCTGAATGATCTTTAGGGTATGGAAGGCTATGCCTCCCCAAACAGCCTGGCCTTGCCCCCATCCAACTCCCATCCACTTCCTGCCCCCCCCGACTGCCCCCCCTAGAAACCCAACCCATCCTGCTCCTTGTCCCCTGACTGCTCTGTCCCCTATCCACCCCCACACCGAGTCCTGACAGACCCCCTAATGCCCACGATCCAACTCCCCGTCCCCTGACCACCCTCCCAGAACCTCTGGCCCCTCGCTGTCCCCGGGACTCCCTGCCCCTTATCCAACACACCCCTCCTACCCCAGTCCTTTGTTTAGCTGTGTGGAGAAGGAAATTCTATTTTGCAGAGGATTTCAATAGGGAGGATGGAGCCCTGGATTCTGAGCCAGTCTGGCAGGTGGGTTGTTAGGAGCCAAGCAGATGACCTAGCAGAAAACCAGGCAGGTTTAACTGAAACCAAACCAATTCCACAAAACACTTGTATTTCAACAAATGCTAAACTTCAAAGAAACACTTCACCGGAATATTTCTGACCAGCTCTAGGTCCTAGGACTGAGTAGGTTGCTGTGTTTAAACACCAAATGCTTGGTTCAATCTGCTCCATTCCACAAACAAAGTATTTGATCTTGAGAAGTATTTTATGAGCCCCAAGGTTGAGTCATCTCTGGCAGCGATGCTTTATCACATGCAGAGAGAGAGTAAATGTCTGCAGTGGCAGGGAAAAGCACCTCAGCTTCATTTTGGATTTGGAATATTAACAGAGAGCCCCCAGAAAGAAAGCATGGTTTTGTGGTTAAGGAGCTGGTTTGGAGTTTGCGCGATGTGTGCTCAATTCTGGCTGTCACAGACTTTTCTGTCTCACCTGAGGCAAGTCATTTTATAGCGCAGGCCTCAGTTCCCCATCTCTAAAATGGAAATGAATCTTTTTTTGTTGGTCTTGTCCATTCAGATCAGAAGTGTTGTGGGGCAGGGTGTCTGTACAGTGCCTAGCATCATGGGGCCCTGATCTTACCTGAGCTCTCTAGGTTCTGTTGCAACATTAATAATCCCCCAAGAATGCACTCCTGTGCACCAGTTGGTCCTGGATATCAAGAGATGAAAAGGCAAGTCCAGCAACCTCCATGGCTATCTAGTCCCTATATCTTTTCATACCAAATTTCAAGGCAGAGAAATTCTATTAACACCCTCATTGAAACCTTGATTGTGATGGAAACACTGACTGGGCATTAGCTACATTGGTGCAAACCTCAACAGTGTAACTATAGTACAGAAGTAAAAGGACTCTTCAGTCCCTGGGACTCCCTGTCCCTTAGCCAACCCTTCACCCCTGGCCCCAACCACTTACCCTCTCTCCTGGAGCCTCAGCGCAAGCGTCCAGGAGTGTCCCTGGACAGCGCTGCAGCTGCGTGCCTCTAGCAGGGCCTGAGCTCCTCCCTGCTCAGAACCTTGTGGTAAGGGGGCAGGGCTGTGAGCTCCAGCAGGACCGGAGCTCCCGCTGCTTGGCCCGGAGCTCGCAGTCCCTCCCCCTTATCATGCGTCTGTGAGCGGAGAGGAGCTCAGGCCCCACCGGAGGCAAGCGGCTGGAGTGCTGTCCAGGGACGCTCCTGGACACCCGCGCTGAGGTGCCAGGAGGGATGGGGGCGGGGGGGAGCCTTAGCCCTTCTCATGGGGGCCCCTGCGGGGCCCGGGGCAAATTGTCCCACTTGGCACCCCTCTGGGCGGCCCTGCAAAAGATTCCCGTCTTATGCAAAAGATATGTAAGGGGGTGGAACAGAACAAAGGGGGCTGCAATCATGAGAAATCCCCTAGCTACCATGTAAGCTGAAACAAGGGTTGTACCAGGGGAAAGGATTGTGCCCAGGCTAGGAAGGTGTCCAGTCTGTGATAGAAGTTTACTGAAACATCTAACAGTGAGATTTTATCTATATTCAGTTTTCTTACTGTACTAGAGTTAGACTAGCGTGTTTTATTTTATTTTGCTTGGTAATTGACTTTGTTCTGTCTGTTATTACTTGGAACCACTTAAATCCTACTTTTTGTATTTAATAAAATCACTTATTAATTAACCCAGAGTATGTATTAATACCTGGGGGGGAGGGCAAAGAGCTGTGCATATACCTCTATCAGTGTTATAGAGGGTGAACAATTTATGAATTTACCTCGTATAAGCTTTACACAGGATAAAACGGATTTATTTGGGGTTTGGACCCCATTGGGAGCTGGGCATCTGAGTGTTGGAGACAAGAATACTTCTTAAGCTGTTTTCAATTAAGCCAGCAGTTTGGGGGGGGGATGTGGTTCAGACCTGGGTCTGGGTTTGTAGCAGGCTAGCGTGTCTGGCTCAACCCAGGCAGGGCACTGATGTCCCAAGCTGCCAGTTGGGCAGTTCCCAAGGGGGTTTCTGTCATCCAACCCGTCAGATATACAATAATTGCAGAGTTCTTGGATCAGGCTTGTAGCAGTGATGGAATAGACTGCTGGCTTGTTAAATCTCTGGTTGCTTCCAAATCACTGGAAGGTCCTCAGTCCTTTGGTTAGAATGCTTCCATTAGTATAAATCCATAGTCCAGAGCAGTGGTGGGCAACCTGCAGCCCGTCGGGGTAATCCTCTGTAGGGCCGCCAGACAGTTTGTTTATATTTGCACAGTTGCCTGCAGCTCCCAGTGGCCAAATGGATGTTATCATCCCAGTTCTGCCTCCCTTACTCTCAGTGGCTGGCATTTTTACAATTTTTATTAAAACTAATGTTAAAAATATATATAATACAGAGATTGGGAAAAGAGTGACTGTACATCTATATAGTGCTTAGATTATCCACAAATACAAAGTTAGTTTTAAAAATCATATGATACTTAGAGTACATAATCAGCAATAACCCAAATTTAGGTGAATAGATTTAACAATAGTTTAGATATTAGAATCCAAATACTTGGGTACATCACTCATGAAACATCATATGGAGATTTGGTTGTGGAAGGCAAAATATATCAATGAGTGTAGATTATCACTCAGTAATTGAGAATTAGGTTGATTGTCCATTTAGAAAGTACAATCCATGAGGAAAGTATTTGTTACCTTCCTGACTGAGCTTCTTTTCGGCACTCTAGCTCATCCTTTCTGGTATTGCCGATGCCCAGTGATATATTCTATGTAGATGTCCTTTGACCACCTGGTGGCGTCCGACACCATGAGTTGCCGCATCAGCTGAGTGTAGCTATGACCGATTCCCCATTCTCTCAGCACTCGCTTGTTACTGGGGTCCCATGTGCCCAAGGCTCTGACAATCAATGTGTGTGTCTGGACCTGGTAGCCCTTACTCTCAAGGTTTCAGCCAGAGAGGCGTATATCTCTACCTTTCGAACTCGGGCATTGTGGAAGACCGGGGTCCTGTTCTCGAATGGCACAGTGACGTCCACCATGATGATCTTCTTCTGGTCCGTGTTGGTGATGATGATGCCTGGTCGCAGTTAGCTGTTGGTTCCAGGGATGGCAGAGTTTATGGCAACCTTTCCCGTGGGTGGCGGGATGGGTCTGTCCAGGTGATCTTAGATGGTGTTATGTCGCAGCTGCCAAGCTCTCTCATGGGGCTTGCAGCTACACAGGTTGTGGGGTAGTGTCTTGTTAGCGTAGCTGAACTTCCTTCATCGCTTGTCCTGATTCCCATGGCAGATGGTTCCATTAAGTGGTACACAGTTGAGCCGGGCCCTGTGGATGAACCTCCAGTCGGCAAATTGGGTGAAACTGCCGCTGGGGAGGAAGTAGTTGCTGGTGTCCCATTTGCACATCACCTTGAACGCCTTGCCCTGGTCTGGCTTCCGTTTCAGGTTTTCCACATATTTTCCTTCAGGGTCCTCTCCAGAATGGTTCTAGCTCTCAGAGTGATGATAGTGTTATAATACTCAAGCAATTTGTCCATTTGAAGACGATGAGATGCAGTGTGCTTTGATACTAAGGAGATGGGAGGGTGTGACATACCAGTGTACAATCCAGAGTAGCTGTGTCACCCTTGTCCTGTAACCTGGAGTGCCCTTTACAGTGCCTTGCTGCTGTAGCCTCCAACGTAGACTGCCCACAAAGAGATTCCAGCATGTAAGTTACTCCCAACTTTGTCTGTGTGTGCTGCAGCCAGCCAGCTAGCTACCCTTTGGCTCTTATCATCCTTAAAACTTACTACAGGGTGACCCCAACACACTCCCAGATTTTCTCCCAGAAATATATGTCCTGCACTGCTCAACCCTGTCCTAGGCAGTACAAATATATTGAGTCTGTTATTCCTTTAAGGGAATAATATGCACACAATTTGTTACACCAAATGGAGTTACCCAGACACTTCAATTTGAACACACTGGATTGTATAATGCCATAAAACAAATTCATTAACTAACAAGCTGGAGGATTCTCTAAAGCTTGAGGTCTTCAAACCACAATTTGAGGACTTCAGTAACTCAGACATAGGTTAGGGGTTTGTTACAGGGGTGGGTGGGTGAGATTGTGTGGCCTACATTGTGCAAGAGGTCAGACTAGATGATCGTAATGGTCCCTTCTGACCTTAAAGTCTATGAGTCTATAAGAGAGAGATTTTAAGTGAGTGCAAGTAATGAGGCATAAAAGTCAGAAATGGTTACAGAAAAATAAAGATAAAACACTTACTGGTGCCTACCTTAACAAACTACATTAGATTCAAAGAAAAATTTTCTCAGCACATACTTTCAGCAGTCTTACTGAACAAACTGTTTAGGTTGGAACCCCTCCCCCAGAGTCCAACAGCTGCTTCCTTTGTCTCTTCAGATGCAGTGAATGCAATGGGCAGGGAAAGAGAGTGTTAGGTGGCGGGTGGTGCGAGGGAGGGATTCATCCCTCTGTTTTATAGTTTCATTCCCCCTCTTGAAAAACATTTCCAGCTGAGACCTGGGAAACAAAGAGTCTATGTGGAAGAATATTCCCTGATTTTTTTTCACTTGTTTGAACTTCCTTTGTCTTCTCTTCTTGCTTGATGACTCTGTTAACTGCTTAAATGCAAATTAAGGGAAGCACAAATTCCTTCCTTTGTTTAGGACAGACCTGACTTCTGCCTGGGCAGGTTGTGGAGTTTGCAACAGGAGTTAATAACATCATATCTGGAAATCTTATAACTCCACATACATTGCCACACATATTTTACTAGGACAATACTGGCCAGCAAATTATGAGTTTTCAAATGATACTTTACAAGGCATATGTTGTGCAGAGATTATTACAGTAGTGTGCAGGGTGTAAATAAAGGGGTGTATTCTGTCACAGAAGGCCATGTAAATACATAGATAAATAGATAGGAGGTGATATGCAGCATGAGTTAAACTGGCCCTGCGACAGTAAAAGGCCTTTTAAAATAAAACACTTGGATGGTAAAGTTCATTTTACTCATTCTGTCTGGCTCTGCAGCATGCTCACGTTTCGGGCTTCACTACATTGTTCAGGCATTTTCCATCAACTAGACATTTTATTCTTTTCAGCTGCATCACAGTTTTAGTGGAATTCTCAGGTTCAATGTGTGTTTAGGCTATACTTTATCTGTTATGTGCCAGATATCTACACTGTACTCTGTTTTAGCTTCAGGGTGAAATTGTTGGAAGTCTCTGGTTGTTAATGGTTCTCATCTCCCAGGATGTCCTGGATGATTATAAATGTACCCAGATCGAAAACCAAGGCTCTTCTCTTTTTGGTCTGGTTACATCTCAGCTCTTGCAATCAGGCCCAGTTTGTTTCTTCCTGGTGATCAATGACTTGCTAGTCTCAGTTCTTGCTTCCTAGCTTTCTCTTGTCTAGGCAAATAGTCTGAGGTTAATGTTTCTCAAATATAGCATCTCAGATTTCTGTCATTTTGGGATTTGGCAAAAATACCCCTTTCTGATTCTATGGGTAGTTACAAAACTTCTTTGTCCCAAGAGAGTTTTCTCTTTGAAGATGGAATACTTGTAGGGTCAGATCCTTTACAGCATATAACTAATATGTAAGCCAGTGGAGTTACAATTGTCTACACTAGCTAAGGTTCTGGCCCTTTTTCTGCACTGTAAAAGTTTTCAGTCTTCTTCTTAAATATGGGATAGTACAGTAGCTTCTAGGGCTCCCTTCTCAATACAATTTATTCTATATATACAATTGCTGTTTTTCACTGTCTGAATGTCACAATATTATTTTTTTCCTTTAAACTTCCTAAACCTAGGCCTAATTATTCTTATTTCTAGTTGATCTGTTGTCTTTACTGATTCTCTGCTTTACATAATACCATAATGTGTTATCATATTACTGATGCTTCTCAATTCTGGCTGTTCTCTTTTGAGTTCTCTTGTCTGCTTACATTTGTCTTACTCTTCTTTTCCTCATTCAGATGGTTCCCATGATTAATAAGAGAAGGGTTGACTCATTTCGTCTGCTGCTTTTCAGACTATATGACACCTATGTAACAAATTATTTCTTAGGGACAGATGATTTAAATCAGAGCCATGAATATTTGAGAACATAATTTAGTCCATACTGTAGTCTACATCTTAACTACTGTGTTCAGCTTGTCTAAATTTCCAGCCTTTGTAGTTTGGAACAAAATATTTAAAAGAAAAAAAATATGGATTAATGATCTGGGTTCAGGGGGTCTTTGAGGCTTTTTACTTTATGATGCATCCTAACAAACATGGAACTAATATGACATTTACCCAACCATCATCCTAATCACTGTGCCTATGTGTTGTATCTCTTTCCCCAACTCTTTGTCAGTCTTATTTATTTAGATCACAAAGTCTTTAAAGCAGGCAATGTGTCTTTATAGGTGTTTGTACAGTGCTTCGCACAATGGGGACCTGAATCAGATGGGGTAACAGTCAAGAATAATAATAATGATAACATTAAGAAATATCACAAATGTCTCTACATTGCTAATTTTAATTGATGGCACTTTAAGAAAATATTTGAGATCTTTTTACAATATGTAGCTAATATTACTAATTTTAATTTCTGAGCTTTCTGGAAGCAGGAAATAATTTTGGCACCAGAGGTCAAAGAGTTCCATACTTCCTCCGAGTGACATAACTTAAATGTATGGGATGTCTTACCACTATTCTTCCAGCAATGGCTTAGTTAGATAATAATGGTAAAAATTATTACTGAGTCCTGTCTACACTGGCTTCTAAGTTTGCTGGTATGGTAGGCAGCTTAGGAGACTCAGACTGTGATCTATTGTCTTCTGGGTATAAATTTCTGGCTGGCATAGCACTTAAAAAAGCAAACTAATCAGGAAAACTGAAATCCTGTGTCTGAGTCCCAAGCAATGGTTGATCTCAATCCTTTCAATTATTTTCTCACCTAAATAGTTGTACAGTAATTGCCGTTGAAATCATTACAACTTTTCCTTTGCAAGGAGGTCCGTGGTATTTGATGAATTCCTCTTGGGAAATAACCCTGTAATAACTGACATAGAGAAACAAGGTTGGTGAAGTACCATTTTGTATTGAACCAACTTTAGGTCAGAACTCTGTAGCTCGAAAGCTTTTCTCTCTCACCAACAGAAGCTAGTACAATAAAAGATATTACCTCATTTGCCGTGTGTCTCTAATATTCTGGGACCAACACAGCTACATTAGTAATGCAATCAATAACTGACAGAGGCATGTGTATCAATTTTAATGGCAACCACTGTAAAATCATATCAATCTCGTCTGTCAGCAGTTTGGGTGTAAATACGCTA
The DNA here is from genome assembly GCF_003597395.2 of Chelonoidis abingdonii. Classification (NCBI taxonomy): domain Eukaryota; kingdom Metazoa; phylum Chordata; order Testudines; family Testudinidae; genus Chelonoidis; species Chelonoidis abingdonii. Next base: position 173,724,636 of record NC_133771.1, read on the forward strand.
TAACACATTCAAGTGTGTCCAAATGCTTTTGTACTCTCAACAACATTGACAGGTTACACTCTGTCCTCTTGAAAGCTGACCTGGGCAGTAATTCATGCTTTTTATGGTATCCAGGCTTGAATACTGTTTGATAGACTCCAAGCTGATCAGAAGACTGCAGATTATTTGGAAAACTCAGCAGCCAGGCTCTTGATGAAGATAAATGAGCGTTCCCTTTGTGGCAGTTCACAGGAGGGAGCAATTGCAAGGGAAAAACAGTGACAGGGAACCTGTTGTTGCATGGATCCTCCCATCCTTGTCTCTCCCCACTTCCCAGGTGGAGATGTATAAGAGCTACAGAGCTCATTCCAGCAGTTGGACTGTAGTAGCCTTAGTAAAGTGGCTCCTCCAGCTGAAAGAGGAGGAATTCTTTATCTCCCCAGTGCCTATCCATACATCTGTCTATTTTCTGAGCACCTATTTGGCTTAAGCAAGAGCAGAGGATTTGTCCCTCTCAGAACAGGGGTTTATTACCTGTTCCATCATTCTACTCCGTAAGACTGAGGCTTAGTCATTCTGTGTATCTCTTTATGGGATTTACCTATCTTCAACTGAGACATTGTCTTTTTAAGGATACTTAATGACATAATTTAGCACCACACTTGCTGGGAACACTTTAGCTCTCTGTTTACTTTATTGTTAAAAATTCTTCTTCATACAGTGTTCCTCTTTAGCAATTAAATCTTTGTTGAACTTAACTTTCAATTTTGTGTTTTGAAAGCACTATGCTTTTTCACCTGTTTGAATGTAGATAAAATAATGAATCTGTTTGCATGCAACCCCTCCACCCACACCCCGCTGCCCATCCCACTTAAAATTAGGCAATGCAAATAGAGTGTGCATTATTTCCAGGAATGCAAACATATATGAAATAACAAAAGCCTGGACTATTGAGTTAAAGTTGTAATCTTCTTCTGCCATCGCAGATCAGTGAAGAATTGAATCAGTTACTGAACATAATACGCCCTTACTCTGGGAAGAAACAAGTACTCTTCTGCCTATGGTTCTTTACTATTGGGCTAAAGGCTCATTAGGCAGTGGAGCTCGTGTCCTTCTGCAGCCCAGAGTGGGGAAGTAAGGAGCCAGTAGGGAAGTTAGAGGTCTGCGGTCACTGCATACCCAAGTAGCTGTGTCCCATAGGAGCCTCAGCTGAATTGCTGTATATAGAGATGAAGGTGTTAAGGCGGGACTGGAATTCAAGGATTACAAGGTTTGCTGGCAGGGCCCTCTGCAAAAGGGACGGGCTACAGCTTCCTCTGAGCCTGTTGCAGCCCTGAGGCTGCAGGCATGGCCTTGGGTGGGGTCTGACCCAGGGAGCTGGGGAGGCAGAGGGAAGAAGGTTTCTATATCCCTTAGCTAAGCCCGTTTACTTTGATGTATGGTGCAAGATTTGGCTCTCTGTGAATACCAAGAAAGCAGACAGCTTTAAAGATTGAACAGAATATTCTGTAATAGGTTGTGGAGCTTGATCTGAATTAGAAATTCTTACACCTGGGGGTGGGGGGATTCTCTACTGCCTTGTACTATATGTGGTATCCTTCTCTGGTATTGTTTTACATCTTTTTTTTTGGTTTTCAACAGCCAGCAACTGGAAGAAAAAAATAAATGTTCTATTTTGTGATACAGACTTGAAAGCTTTTGAAAAAATTTTTGACCAGGATACTTTTTAATTTTCATTGAAAATTTTCCCAGGAACAAGAAATAATTTCCTGACCAACTTCAATCTTGAGAAGAGATGAAATTAAATCTCATGCTCAAGCATATAGTATGATGAGTCCAAGGTTGTGTGTAGCATCTTTCACCATTATGTAAGAATGCTGATGTTGTTGCAGAGACCAAAGGTCATCCTCCATTGTGGAAGGTGGGACTTGGGACAGTAAACAGCTGTGGGTGGCATAAGAACGGACATGCTGGGTCAGACCAATGGTCCATCTAGTCCAGTATCCTGTCTTCTGATAGTGACCAATACCAGACACTTCAGAGGGAATGAACAGATGGGATTTATTGAGTGATCCATCCCATCATCGAGTTCCAGCATCTGGCAGTCAAAGGCTTAGGGACACCCAGAGCATGGGGTTGCATCCCTGACCATCTTGTCCATTGCATCTCTGACCAATTGACCATTGATGGACCAATCCTCCATGAACTTATCTAATTGTTTTGTGAACCCAGATATACTTTTGGCCTTCTCAACATCCCCTGGCAATGAATTCCTCAGATTGACTGTGCGTTGTATAAAGAAGTACTTCCTTATGTTAGTTTTAAACCCACTGCCTATTAGTTTCATTGGGTGATCCCTGGTTCTTGTGTTATGTGTAGGGGTAAATAACACTTCCTTATTCATTTTCTCCACACCATCCATAACTTTATAGGCCTCTGACATATCCCACCTTGGTCATCTCTTCTCTAAGATGAACAGTCCCAGATTTTTTAATCTATCCCTCAGATAGAAGCTGTTCCATACGCCTAATTTTTTTGTTGCCTTTCTCTGTAACTTTTCCAATTCTAATATGAGATGGGGAGACCTTAAGAGCACACAGTATTAAAGGTGTGGGTGGACCATCGATTTATATACTGGCATTATGATATTTACTGTCCTAATATCTGTCCCTTTCCTAATGGTTCCTAACATTCTGTTAGCTTTTTTGACTGCCGCTGCACATTGAGTGGATGTTTTCAGAGAACTATCCACAATAATTCCAAGGTCTTTCTTGAGTGGTAACAGCTCATTTAGGCTCCATCATTTTATCTTTATAGTTGGGATTATGTTTTCCAATTTGCATAACTTTGTATTTATCAACACTGAATTTCATCTGCCATTTTATTGCCAAGTCACCAGTTTTGTGAGATCCATTTGTCATTCTTTGCAGTTTGTTTTGGACTTAACCATCTTGAGTAATTTTGTATCATCTGCATATTTTGCCACCTCACTGGTTACCTCCTTTTTCAAGATCATTTATGTATATGTTGAACAGCACTAGTCCCCGTACAGATCCCTGGGGGACTCTGCTATTTACCTCTCTCAACTGTGAAAACTGACCATTTATTCCTACACTTTGTTTCCTGTCTTTTACTGATCCATGAGAGGACCTTCCTTTTATCCCATGATTTCTTACTTTGCTTAAGAGCCTTTGGTTAGGGACCTTGTCAAAGGCTTTCTGAAAGTCCAAGTACACTATACCCACTGCATCACCCTTGTCCACAGATTTCTGACTCTCTCAAATAATTCTAATAGATCAGTGAGGCATGATTTCACTTTATGAAAATTGTGTTGACTCTTGCCCAACAAATCATGTTCGTGTGTGTGTCTGATAATTCTGTTCTTTACTTATCAACCACTTGTTCTGTTTGCTCTTGTGTTAGAGTTATATCATATTTACATTAAAGTTAATTTTAGTGTTAAATGCACACTCTCTGCAAAATACAAACTCTCTGTGGTACAGCACAAAGGACAGGAAATAATTTTTCTCCTGTGGATAGTATGACACAATGATGAAGATGCATTATATCATGGGATTTTCCGCCCTTCTCTGAAGTAACAGGCGACTGCCAGAAGCAAGTACTGGCCTTGATAGGCCAACAATGTAATATGATATGACAAATTCTATTTCTTATGTACTGGGATGATTTACAGAGTTAAAAAACACACAGGTCATTCTATAATAAAAATTGGAATAGATAAATTAACATGTATAAGCAAGGGACAAAAAAATGTTTCCAAGGGAGATTTAAAGAAATAGTCAGATTAAGAAGTACAGGAAGGCTGTTTCAGGTGTTTGCAGTGGAGAATGCTCAGGCACTGTTGTGTGAAGGAGGCAGCACTAGACCGGGGTAATGGCCATTATTAATCAGCCTTCTAGATTATTTGCAGAGTTGTTGTTTCACAAAGATTATTTGCGAAGTTGTTTTCTGTACATGTTTAGGTCTGGAGATATGGAAATTGCAGAGACCACAGGATATTAGTGATATTATCCTGCATAAATGGGTTTATTCTTTTGTGAAAATATCCTATTGCAGCCAAATGGATAAATTATTCCAAATATGAATATAATTTAATAGAGAGATCACCTTTCTATAGAATATTTCAACCATCCCATAAAATTTATTAGAAGAAAGGTGATCTTTCTCTATAATTTTTTTAGGACTTTTCCAAAGGGTTTGCATTTGTTTAAACATACAAATATCAAATATAACACTGCAAGACGCAATCTGCAAATCTATTTGTCTCTGCTCATGTTTTCTCTTTCAGAATGTATAATTTTTTTCATTTTGTCCTTGCCTAATAGACCTCTCTAGAGAAATGAAATATGTTGTATTATCTATTTTATTTGTTCTATTATTCTGTGAATTTGTCATGAATTGTCTCATTATTATCTCATAGTTTGGTCAGGATCTGTTTGTGAAACAGCCTTTTCACTTGAGCTTTGGAAATATAATGTGATTTATTTTTCTCTTGGGACGAATAAACTAATTTCATAGTTGCCTGGTTAGCACCTGATCCATAGCCCCATTGACATCAATGGGAGGATTCTCACTCGCTCCAGCTGACTTTAGATCAGGGCCATCTAGAGCTGGTCCATTATCTGTTTGGTTAATGGCATTGTTTGTGAAACCAGAAACCTGCTTAGCTGTGACTCCTTTCCTGTGTGGTTCTTGTTTGTGCCAACATTAACCCTTGCATAGAGATGATAGTTAACATTCTTTGTTGCTACCCTGAAACCTGACAGACTTTTATTGCTGATTAAAACCTTAGAATGATATTATATCTGTCTTATATTGTTTTGTTCTAATCTGTTTCCCTAATAACTGCACAATTACTGCATTCTAGTTTTTTATATTTGCTGTTTAAAAAAAACCTCAAGAAGTTGTTGCAGGTGACCCACCTTTTCTGTGTAAACATTAAATTGGACTTAATTAAAAATAAATAATCACACTCTCCATCACACTCTGAAAACAATGCGCTTAGAGTAGCAAAGCTCATAATTGAATTTATAGATACAATACATGAAAGATAAGCAATATAGATAATTTAGATGTCAGTCAAGCAAATAATTATTAGTACACTCATTTCAAGGCCAAAGAGCTCTTCCTTCTCCAGGTGTTGGCAGATTGTGCAAAAAGTACAAAGCAAAATCCTGTCCTATGCTTCACGGGTGTGCTAAGGGGGTAGGGAAGAAGAAAGCAAAGAGGGTCTCTTTCCCCAAACTCTCTCCACATTAGCAGCAAAGTAGGGTCCCTTCATAGGCCCTTATCTGCTCCCATTGAAGACAATGCGAGTTTTGCCCTTGACTTTAGCAGAAGCAGGCCCATAGTGTTTAAATGGGTGGCATCTACATCACTGTGCCCTGTCCAGCGCTTTGAGATCTATGGATAAAAAGTGCTGTATAATATCTAGGTATTGTTATCCCCCAAGGGGGCGTAGCCTGCCAGTTATGGGACTGTCCAAGCTAAGATACAGGCTGTAGCCAGCAGCATGCACTTGCTGTGGCCATATACTGTACTCCTGTTCAGAGGAACAATAGGCAGTGCATGGTGGCCACATGCCCTTGGCCATCCTCCCCTGAGATTGCAGGATGACTTCTGAGCTGGACGTACAGCTGGAATTGCTTTATTCCTACCTCCCCATGACTCCGTTGGATGAAGTCAGAAATTTGCCAAAGGTGAGTGTAACAGGATGGCTTGCCCTGTGGGCTGGAGACCCTCGGGCTAAGCCAACCCTGATTATGGAATGAGCCCCACCAGAGGGGAATCAAGCAATTCCCTATGCAGAGTGGAAGTTGCCTACACTGAAAAGGGGAAGCCCAGGGAGCTGCAGCTATAGTGGTGGACACTTCAGGAATAAAAAACAAAATTTACATCAGGGAGTTTGGCGAATAAAGCCCAGTGAGTGGGAGGCTCCTGGAGCGATGGGAAACCCTGACTGCATTTGGGACTGGTTGTCAGAGCCCCAGTGAGGGACAGCTGGCAGGACTGGCTGAGAGATCAGACCAGGATAGAAGAAGAGCCCTGGGCATGAGAGGAAAATGCCAGAGGTTATGGGCCTATTACAGGAGTGGGTGGGTGATGTTCTGTGGCCTGTGATGCCCACGAGGTAAGACTAGATGATCATGATTATTCCTTCTGGCCTTAAAGTCTACGAGTCTATGTACTAAGCATGGACTTTTTATTTGTGTTGCTGGAATGGATTGAGTTTGGGACTGTGGGTTGTTGTAAACTGGTTCTATTAAACTAACCCCAGACAGGGCAATTGCTAACCAAAGCCTCTGTGAGTTGTGAAAGAGCCATGAAGAGAGGTAAAACAGAGGGGGGAACTTGTGGAGACACTCTGGCTAGGAGGGGCCACGAAATAAGCACCAGTCGTATTATAATGGGTTGTCCTGATTTGCTTACACAAACACCTTACATCTAATGACAAGGATGCAGCATTAAAGGCTGTTGGAAGATGAAAGAAGTGACCTCATACCTGTTATTTGTAGTAGACCCAGCATGCCACTACATAGTTGCACAGAGATGGTAAAGATGAGGAAGTTTAGGATTGTGAAAAGGATTCCTTAAAGATGCATTTGAATCATAAACAACAGTATCTCAAACTGGCTAAACCGAGGAAGGAAAACAACATTTGGAACTACCTTATTTTTTAATCATAAATATATAACCCACTAATTTGTTTTGCCACTGGGCCAGATTCTGATATCCTTAGTCACACTGAATAGTACCCTATTTCTTAAGCAGCCCCACTGAAATAAAGGCAAGGGTATCAGCATCTGACCCACTGAGAGTACTGTGGATTTTAAGATAAATCATAACAATGGCTTGTTCAGAATGTCCCAGCTGAATGTCCCGGTGTGTTTATTACATACCCCCAATTCCCACTACAGTGTTCCTTGTATATAGCGTGTAGCACATGATGCTATCATCAGTGTCATGCCTGAATCCTACAGAACATTCAAGATTCTTTTTACCCAAAAAAGAACTATCAAGTTAAATTAAATCAGTAAGGTGATACCAGACAGAAGTTTTAGGTTCGGTTAAAAAAATCAGGTGTATTTGTACATATGGCTATTAAATTTGTACTGTAAATAGACAGAAGCATATAACATAAGCACAATTTAAAGTACTATACAATCTTCTAAACGTGACTTAGTTAAGATGTTAGGTCTTGATCCTGCAAACGCTTATGCACATGCTTAACTTTAAGTATGTGAGGAGTCTCACTGAAGGTCAGGGCCTTAGAGGGCATGTGTGGAAATCTCATTATTGGGAAGCTGAAATGTGCTGGGGGTTTAAAGTAGATTTCATTATTTGCTAGACCACTGAGACTCAGACTCAACATTTTTCACTCTTCTGTTTGATATTTTTCCTGAATAGTAGCATACTACTCCAGCTTCTTTCTGAACTTGTGACATTTTGTTTTCCTCGCAGGCTACTCTGTCATATTTTAATATAAACTAATCTGAGAGCAATTGGAAAAAATCATACTTTAAAATAAGGTTTCCTAAATCTTTAAAATGGTAAATACTACCAGGGTCCACTTTCAAAGTAGGTTTCTGAATACTGTAGAGTATTTGGACACACAGGCAATCTTTAAAATGTTTTCATGCCAGCAATGTGTGTAGCTCCAGAATCTGATTTTAAGACTTCTTTGAGAAATCTCTTCAGTCATTTCTTTTAACATGTTACTACTTAAATTTCTGTACTGCAGAATTTACCTTCTTACCTGTCTAGATTACACTGGTCTACAATTTTTGAGAAGTTGTCTGCTTCAGAGTTAAAATGTGGTATTTATTATGTATTTTGATGTGCTGAATTCAAATATGACAATTAAAACAACTGGTTGGCTACTGTTTCTAAGATATTTAAGTTTTTACATTTTATGTCT
>NC_133771.1:173734671-173781728 GCF_003597395.2 Chelonoidis abingdonii
TTCTCAGTGACCCAGAATTAGTGAAGTTTGACTACATTTATTTCAGAAGCATTTTGGCTGTAGAGCAGTGTTATCTCCTTACTCTTTAAACCCTCTCCCCATCCACATTCTTTCAGTTAATTTTTAAATTAAAGTTGAATATTCTTATTGATGGATGGGTTTTTATTTTGCTTAAAGCATTTAAACCCACTCTTCAAACAACTATTCAACTCCTATTTGCTTCCAGCTGCTGCTTTATTACTTCCCACCCCCAGCATGTTCTGGACTCTGCCCTCTACCCTTACCTACCCCAAAAGTATCAACCTAAAATAAATTGAAATGAAGACTTGCTGCAGTCCACAGACATTCAGATCTTGGTCCTTCTTATTATCATCTTTATGTAACACACATTATCTCAGAGGACAATATGCCAGAGGGTAGCACTGAAACCGAGTCTGCCTGTCCAGTCAAGTCAGGTGCTTCTGCCCTGAAATCTTTAAGGAATTTCCCCACCCTCCATTGGTCTAGCATTGGAGAAATTTCACTTGTGCTAGTGGAAGTGCTAATATAGACTACACAGAGGTGTTTCTATGATTGTGTCAGCTTACCTTGCTCAGTGCCACTAAGAGTTAAAATAACTTCTCTATAATATGGCAAAAACCAAACCAAAGCATGATAGTATGTGAGGGTATAAAGAATGTATTGGCATTTGTTTAAACTAGCTTCAGCAATCATGAGTCATACAGACGCCAACAAGAGCAGAATGCCACTACCTTCTTATATTCTCTGATTTGCAGATACATACAATGTATACATGTGTAAAAATTGCATATACGTATGTAGCTATGTGTATGTATATACACACATATGTAATGCTCATAAATATATATGCATATAGTTTTACTTTTCATCATAAGTTTAGTATTTCCAGCTGTTGTAAAGTAAGTGCACATCATCAGTTTCTTGTGTTGTGGAGATTTCTTTTTAAGATCAGTACAAAGAGGCTAGAGGAAAATCAACTGTGAGAAGTAATTTCTTTGTTTTTTATTATCTATGTTTTTGAGATCACCTTTTGGTTCAAAGAGACTATTTCTCCTGTGTACCTGATATTTATATATATGTGGTAGAACACATTTTCTTACTTCCTTTGAATGTCTTTGTCTCTCTTGGGTGCTATCTTCAGCTTATATGTATATAAACACTTAGGTATCATGGGGTCTGTGACACCATATACTCTGCTGTTTTGTTCTCTGTGGAGCTTTTGCCTGACAATTAAACTTGACATGTTGGAAAAGGATGGTGTTGGAATGACAATAGTGATATTTCTGAAGGTGCCAAATTCAGTATAGTGTAGTTCTTTGATAATGTTTCCAAGGGCTTTCAGTGCTGGATTGTAAGGCCCTGTCTACATTATAGATCAAAACTGTGCTAGTAACAAGAACATTTGAAACCATCAGCCAAATTCTACCCCACACAGGACTAATTAGGTAGTTTAAGCTCCCAGAACATATTAGCCTTAGGATATCCACTGGAAACAAAGCGCCATCTGTATGGGGTTCTTGGGCCTCCATATTAGCTCTGAGGCCCAATTCCCTTTCTGGCATCTAGGCAGAGTGGTTCCACCGGAGCTGTGCTACCAGGGGCACACCAGTTGCTATGACCCCTGAAACCTGTGTGTGTGGAGATTTCAAGTGCCAGAGGGGCAAATAAGCAGAAGCTCATTCAGTTAATTTGGATGGGAAAAATCCCTGCTCTCCTCTCTCTTACTGAGAGCCACCGTCCTCCTCAAGCCTCTGGGTGCAGGATGCCGCACTTCACTTTGCTGTAAGGTCCTGCTCCCTCCGTCAGGCCAGAAAACAGCCGGACGTGTTGGGCTGCAGTAGTAGCTAGCAGAAGCCAGAAACCAGCATGTTGGTGGCAAAATGTCAGTGCAGGGAAAAGGGGCTGGTGGCTGAGGTAAAGCAGACAGGAATGTGAGGCTCTATATCTGCCTTGAGATGAAGAGCAAGAGAGGACAACAGCAGTGGAAGGAGCCTCATGAGGGTCAACTAAGGAGGAGGGCTGGACAGGAAGGTGGGTGGTTTTCTTGTTGAGCTGGGGAAAGGGAGGTAAGGAGGAGGCAGAAGCCAAGTTTACTCATCTTGTCTCAGAAACCTCAAGATACTTCTAAGGGAAGGGAGAAGTTTTGTTGTCATTTTTGTTTGTAATTGTTGTACAGGAACACCTAGAGGCCCTAGCCAAGACTGAGACCTCATTTTGCTAGTCACTGTACTGACACATAAGAAAGACTCCATGCCCAAGGAGATCGATGTGTTTACCACCAACTTGAGGGCACTAGGAGTTAAAATGAGAAAAGAATGAAAGAAGAAATGTCAGTCAATCTGTCTGTGAGAATTGTTCAACTTTTTTTTGTTCAGTTTTAAAGTTTGACTTACAAAATGTTCATGCTACTTTTCACTTTCTGTTTAGTTTCACTAATTTAGGCACTATCTATGGAGCATAGCATAAGACTCTAAATAGATGTATGGTAAGAAAACACATTTTCATTTCTTTATTATTGGCTGAGTGCTCAAAATATGCTGAGGCTATAATGGAGTTGACAGAATCCCTGTTCTGAGGAACTTATGTTTGTAATAAAATGAACAATAGGCAAAAAAATAGCTATTATAGATTCATAGATTCATAGACTCTAGGACTGGAAGGGACCTCGAGAGGTCATCGAGTCTAGTCCCCTGCCCTCATGGCAGGACCAAATACTGTCTAGACCATCCCTGATAGACATTTATCTAACCTACTCTTAAATATCTCCAGAGATGGAGATTCCACAACCTCCCTAGGCAATTTATTCCAGTGTTTAACTACCCTGACAGTTAGGAACTTTTTCCAAATGTCCAACTTAAATCTCCCTTGCTGCAGTTTAAGCCCATTGCTTCTTATTATTATAAGAGCTAGGAAACAATACTTAGATTTGGAATTTTTTTTAGAGTAGCAGCCGTGTTAGTCTGCATCCACAAAAAGAACTGGAGTACTTGTGGCACCTTAGAGACTAACAAATTTATTTGAGCATAAGCCTTCATGGGCTACAGCCCACTTCATTGTATGCACGCAGTGGAAAATACAGTAGGAATATATATATAATATATAAACACAGAGAACATGTGTGTGTGTGTATATATATGTGTGTATAAATATATATATAAATCTTCCTACTGTATTTTCCACTGCATGCATCCGATGAAGTTGGCTGTAGCCCATGACAGTTTATGCTCAAATAAATTTGTTAGTCTCTAAGGTGCCACAAGTACTTCTGTTCTTTTTGCGGAATGTTTTTTGTTATTCAGGTTTACATATACTTGAAATAGCTGTGCTGGTCCATATTTTTAGCTTTACTGTCCATGTTTCCCAGCATAAATTGTTCAGTTGGGTGCTTAGCTTGTACCAACTGGTTTTAGATTTGCAGATCATGAAAATGATGATACTAAAGTTGCTATGGGAAGGATTGATCTTGTAATAGCTATTTAGTAACGCTCAGTGATATTTACTGAAGGTTTGTGAGTGTGGATTGTGTGATGCAGCTGGTGCTACACAATGTGGTTTTTAATTGTGGAAGAGAATTGTGCTGAAACACTTCATGCCAGGGTCTGTTAAGCACAGGTTATATTTCTTAAGTGCAGAGATCAGATTTATAGCCCTTTTTTCAGAAAGCTCCTTTTAGCATGTGAAAATGAAAATAGATGTAATAGCATCAGGTGGTTTAGCCCTGTATGATGGATGTTTAAGATGTGCAGGGAAAGAAGCATGCTCTCTGTGACAGTTATTCTTGTCTCTGTGTTACTGTATATGGCTATTTGTAGTTCACCATATGCTGTTGTGCTGGTGGTATCTAAGAGAGAGAATTGTTTTGGAGAGTAATCTATTTTGAACTTTTATTGATGGATGGAATTTAATATATTGTTGAAGTGGTTCTGGTTTTCTTTTGGCTAGTGTCCATATCTGAAAAGTTTACTTATCGGTTTGTTGAATGATTTGCCTTCAAGATTCATTATGAAGAGTGATGTGGTGCTATATCTGTACCTACAGCATTTCCCACAGTTCATAGGTTTGTCAAAAACACACCTAGATGTGCTTGAAAATGTGATTCATTTGCTTTATACTGAGGATCTTCTGGTATACAAGTACCTCATCAGAATAGAGAATACTGTAGTCTTGGGATTTAACATTCATGGGAACTAACATAGTGGTGGGAGAGAAAGGGGCAGTCTCTGTGCTTTAACAGTGTATGCCATATATATTTATTTGTGCCATGTACAAATGATTTTTAGGATATTCTCTACCCATCTTGATGTTTCTTCTGTCAAGGCTTGTGTCACAGTTTCAGGATAACTGCATCTGTATATCTCCCTCCATGGTCCATTCCAGCTGTTCCCAGTCAGGTCTCAGGTCTCCAGCTGTCACCTGACTCTGGTCAGGGACCAGCGTCCCACTCCCTTCAGACCAGTGGTTTTAAGACTGCACAGCTCTCTGCCTTCCATTGATATCCCCATCAAGTCAGCCTGCCTAAAGACCACTACCTGTGCTTTGCTTTTTCTCTTTGAGGGCTATGAACCATTTATTGTCAGCAGTGTGAAGTGATCACACAGCTCTTTCTAAGCAAGCACACTTTTTTTTCAGGTAAAAGAATTAGAGAAAACAATAAAAACAATGAACAGGTTTAAGCACACACTAAACATACCAGGACTCATCCATCAGTCTTATGGAGCCCTAGTAGGCCAAAGTTTTTCCAACCCTTTTGCAAAGGTTGTGGAGGACCCCTTTGGACAGAAGGACCTGTCCGTTTTCTAGATCAGAAAGAAGGTCTTGAGTCAGTTTAAACTCAGTCTTTTTATATCAAAAGCCCTTTTTTAGTCTGTCTCTGGAAAAACCAATTTGAACCAGTAAATGCCACCATTCCTGGGTGTGGTACCCCTCTGTAAGTGTTTATAATTTAAATGAGTCACCTTAATCATCCCTCTGTTCTTAGTTCCTGGAGAAGCTGTGGTAATCCTCCTCTGTGGAGTAGAGCACAATCCTACATAACTTTAATATGACATCCCCCAAAGATACTGCATGGGATTGCAATACCTGTCACAGCTTGATCCTGCTCCTTCAGTGTCAAAATTCGTATTGACTTCAAGGGGTGAAAGATTGGTCCTGTTATGTCCAAATGCATGATATAGTCTATTTTTCATTGCTTACTACTTGTATTTTTAGAACCATATACAAGGCTTCTGGTTGGGGTTCTTGATTGTGGTAGTGCTTGTAGCTCGGTCTGAGTATATTTTTGGGAAAGTTCTTCTGCTGTAAATAAATACATTCACATGTGTCAATATACCTCAGTGTTACTATGTTTTTGGAGCATTTTTGATGTTCTCTCCTATGGCAAGTTTCTAGAACGTAGGATACAAAAAAGGAGACTCTCCAATCTGTATTTTGACCCTGTTTTTTTTACATATTTATTGTATTTCTAAAGTTAACAATGCATGCTAAAGTAACACTCTGCTAGTAGGTTATGCAAAATCTGTTATGCATACTCTCTCTGTATCCTGAGGCTGATTTAAAAAGTGTGATTCTTAGGATTCCTTATTTTATTTTTGGTTAGTTCAGTTAAAGGTAGCAGTGGGTCATTTAACTTTACTTCTGTATCTTACATTTACTAGAATAAATGTTATAAACCTCTTAATCTACTAGGAATGTGCATTTGGTAGCTGTCATTCACTGAATAAACTTTGCCTTCAGGCATTTCATTAAACATTTGATTTCTGTCCAATATACATGCTTGTTTTGAACATCATGAACTCACTACTGTATAACTGAGTGTGATTTAAATCTATTGAGAAATATTTGGGGGAAAAGTTATTTACAGGGGGAGAGGAAGTGAGCAGTTTTTCTGTTTATATATTTTTAATGCATCCATCACTGTAGTATTTAGACACCAAATCTAAAAATATCATCAGTTCCTCTGAAAAGTCCATGGTGCACATCTGGTTGCAAAAATGTACTCGGAGAGTAGGTATCAATGGATTGCTGTCAAACTGGAAAGATGTATCTAGTGAGGTCCTGCAGGGATCTGTCCTGGTCCTGGTACTAGTCAATATTTTCATTTATGACAGGGATAATGGAATAGAGAGTACTCTTATAAATTCTGCAGATGACACTAAGCTGGGAGGGGGTTCAAGCACTTATTAGGACAGGATTACAATTTAAAATGATCTAGATAAATTGGAAATTTTGTCTAATATCAAGATGAAATCCAGTAAAGACAAATACAAAATATTACACNGTGGTACCCCTCTGTAAGTGTTTATAATTTAAATGAGTCACCTTAATCATCCCTCTGTTCTTAGTTCCTGGAGAAGCTGTGGTAATCCTCCTCTGTGGAGTAGAGCACAATCCTACATAACTTTAATATGACATCCCCCAAAGATACTGCATGGGATTGCAATACCTGTCACAGCTTGATCCTGCTCCTTCAGTGTCAAAATTCGTATTGACTTCAAGGGGTGAAAGATTGGTCCTGTTATGTCCAAATGCATGATATAGTCTATTTTTCATTGCTTACTACTTGTATTTTTAGAACCATATACAAGGCTTCTGGTTGGGGTTCTTGATTGTGGTAGTGCTTGTAGCTCGGTCTGAGTATATTTTTGGGAAAGTTCTTCTGCTGTAAATAAATACATTCACATGTGTCAATATACCTCAGTGTTACTATGTTTTTGGAGCATTTTTGATGTTCTCTCCTATGGCAAGTTTCTAGAACGTAGGATACAAAAAAGGAGACTCTCCAATCTGTATTTTGACCCTGTTTTTTTTACATATTTATTGTATTTCTAAAGTTAACAATGCATGCTAAAGTAACACTCTGCTAGTAGGTTATGCAAAATCTGTTATGCATACTCTCTCTGTATCCTGAGGCTGATTTAAAAAGTGTGATTCTTAGGATTCCTTATTTTATTTTTGGTTAGTTCAGTTAAAGGTAGCAGTGGGTCATTTAACTTTACTTCTGTATCTTACATTTACTAGAATAAATGTTATAAACCTCTTAATCTACTAGGAATGTGCATTTGGTAGCTGTCATTCACTGAATAAACTTTGCCTTCAGGCATTTCATTAAACATTTGATTTCTGTCCAATATACATGCTTGTTTTGAACATCATGAACTCACTACTGTATAACTGAGTGTGATTTAAATCTATTGAGAAATATTTGGGGGAAAAGTTATTTACAGGGGGAGAGGAAGTGAGCAGTTTTTCTGTTTATATATTTTTAATGCATCCATCACTGTAGTATTTAGACACCAAATCTAAAAATATCATCAGTTCCTCTGAAAAGTCCATGGTGCACATCTGGTTGCAAAAATGTACTCGGAGAGTAGGTATCAATGGATTGCTGTCAAACTGGAAAGATGTATCTAGTGAGGTCCTGCAGGGATCTGTCCTGGTCCTGGTACTAGTCAATATTTTCATTTATGACAGGGATAATGGAATAGAGAGTACTCTTATAAATTCTGCAGATGACACTAAGCTGGGAGGGGGTTCAAGCACTTATTAGGACAGGATTACAATTTAAAATGATCTAGATAAATTGGAAATTTTGTCTAATATCAAGATGAAATCCAGTAAAGACAAATACAAAATATTACACTTTAGAAGGAAAAACCAAATGCACAAATATAAAATGAGGCATAACTAGCCAGCCAATAGTCCTGTTAAAAAGGATCTGGGGGATATGGTGGATCACAAACTGAATATGAGCCAAGAATATGTGCAGTTTTGAAAGAAGCGAGTATCATCTGGAATGTATTAATGGTAGTGTATGTAAGGCATGGGAGGTAATTGTTCTGCTCTACTCTGCACTATTGAAGTCTTAGCTGCAGTATTGTGTCTGTTTTCAGTGCTACACTTTACGAAAGATGTGAACAAACTGGAAGTAGTCCAGAGGAGGGCAACAAAAATGATAAAAGCTTTTGTACATCTGACCAATGGGTAAAAGGTTAAAATATCTGGGCATGTTAATCTTGAGAAAAGAAGACTGAGGAGGGATCTAATAACAGTCTTAAAATACATTAAGGGTTGTTATAAGAGAACAGTGATCAAATGTTCTCAGTGTCCAGGGAACGTAGGACAAGAAGTAGTTGGCTTAATCTTCAGCAAAGGAGATGTAGGTTAGATACTAGGAAAAACTTTCTAGCTATAAGGATAGCTAATAGGAATACTGTAGGTTACCAAGGGAGAGAGTGGAATGCCTGACTCAAGGTTTTTAAGAACAGGTTAGACAAACACCTCTCAAGGATGTTTTAGGTATACTTAATCTTGCCTTAGTGCAGGGAACTGGGGGTAATGGGCTACATAATCCTTTGAGGTCCCTTCCAGCCCTACATTTCTATTATTCTATAATATAATTGCCAGCAGTTATTCTCTTTGCTTATGATGGGTATTCTCAGTGACTGCCCAAGAAAGTCCCAACCATTTGCAGTCATTGTCACTGAGTGAAGGCTTGCACAAAAAGATGTATTTTACATTGTATCCTGAAGTGTAAAATTCTTACACACCCTAATCTGAGGAATTACATATTAAGAGTCTACCACTAGGTGAGCACAGACCCTAGAATTTCATCCTGGGCTCTATCTGCCTTTGATTGCCATTTTTACAATGGATCACAGAAAGAGTGTCTCTCTCCCTATCTCTCTGTAAGGCCTGATTCAGGAAGGCATTTAAGCATGTGCATAAATCCCCTTGATTTACATATGAGCATGTGGGATGTGGTAGGGATTCTTTCCTCAGAGAACTGCTTGCTAGTCCAGTGACAGTTTAAAGAGTAGTGCTAACACATCAGGTTCTTTGGAATGTCATCTTTTTAGTGATATTATTGGTGCCTTTGCATGAGCATGTAAAGAATTTAGAAGAGCACCAGCTGAAATGTATCTCAGCATCCCATACCTATGGGATTTTAAGAAAGGAATATAAGGATTTAGCGCATGACTCCCATTAAAGTCAGTGGAAAATCAAACAAGAATTTGAAAACTTAGCTTTCATCTGTTCTCAGTCTATTTGCATGTAAACAAGAAAGATGTATTTGCTGCTTAAAATGTCATGTGATGCTGCTTTTTCTCCACATGAAGTCAGAGAGTCACTTTAAAAAATACAAAACAATGATAAATAGCCTCCCTTTTTGTTTCTGCAGATTAGGTACTCAGACATCTGGAGGGCACACATGGTTCTCAGAAATATTTGAAGTCATAGAAAAGGCAGCTGTGGTTAAGATTGAGCTGAAAATCTGGCTTTAGTCTTCAATTTGTGATATCACAGTTATCTGGTATTAACTAATTAGAGAATTACAAACAGCAAATTATGATGAACTCTAGGGTTAAGAAACTTAAAATGAACATAAATGTTTTCTTGAAATAAAAAAAAAGAAAAGAAAATTATTTGGATTTAAACACTCTGCTGCAGAGTTTTAAACCCAAAATGACCACTCTGTTTTCAGTGTCCATACAGCAACAGGTGAAATGCAAGCAGCAGAAGGAGTGGAAAGTAAATTTGATTTTTTGAAATTCCATCAATTTTAATGGTCAAAGGTGTTGCTTACAGTTGATGGAATTACACTTTGAGAATCATTAATTGCATAATCAACTCTTTTTTTCCCCCTCTCCAATTTGGATAATTTGCCATTCAGAACTACAGTAAAAGTGCTTGAACAATGTTTGCAGAATTCATCTATCCCTAAATATTTTTAAGGGTTACATTTACATGCAATTGTCCATTTTAATTAGCAAGAGAAAATACATGTTTAAAACAATGTGTGCAGATTGATTTCTGAGGATGATTTTTTTTTTCAGAATGTAGCCTGAGGATTCTGAAGTCCCATGGATTTCTCCTGTTGAATACTGTAGTGACCCATATGGACTTCATAACTGTTAAAAGTTGTCATCGAATTTCTGGTAGAGCTGGTGATGGGACTGAGTTACTAGAAGTTTTCAGGCCGTTGCTAGAATTTGTAAATCTCTATCAATGGGATCCAGGATATTTAAAAAAAGAATGCCCTCGGACTTTCACATGAGTTCTCTTCTGCTATGCATTCTAGACAACTTGAGTTTTGAGAATGTTTGTTTGACATTTTATGATATTATATTAGAAATGGGGCTGGAATTTGTAGTGCCCTCAAAGTTATGATAGAAGAAAAACATTCTTAAGTAACTAAAATCAACAGATTTATACCCACCATGAGAGTACAGAAAATGCTATCTCACCCCAAACCAATCTTGTTTTTTTGTTTTTGTTTTGCTTTTTCAGGTTTAATGGCAGCACTAGGTGTACTGTAGTTTATTTAATTGACCCTTTTCAGCACTTATGGCAATGCTATTTAAAAATCATTAAAATATATTATTCATGGGTTGCATTACTGATGTTCTGTCCCCAAATGCTTCATGTTTTAGTGTTAAATGGGAAGCAGATGAGATTATTTCTTTCACAGAACAGATGTCCTTGTCCTTCAGGTCATAGACATATTGTGGTTCTTGAGAAAAGGGAATAGTTGCATTGTCAGCTACGGTTTGTGCCCATTATTTTAAGGACTGGTGACACTTTTTAGAGGCTGAGACAAGAAAAAAATCAGGACTGATATTTAAAAATTGGTAGATGAGTAAACAAATTTGCTCAGAATAAGAGCCAGACTAAACCTTTGTACATTCCCTGAATCAAATCCCCCCTGTTAATTTGGAAAGTGCCTATGCCTACCCTCAGAAGATGTCTTTCTCCCATCCTGACTCTTCTTCCTGTCAAGCAATGGTAGTGGGATTTCACCCACTTTGGACCATCTCTAATAGGGCTTTGTTGTAGGGGAGGGGAACAGTGGGCTTCGCAGACCTCCCAAAAGATAATCTGACACCAAAGAGCCTGATTCTATTAGGTACTGAATGCCTGCAACTTCTGTTGATGTGATTGGGAGAACAGAGGAGATTCAATACGCTGGAAGAGGCACTCTATTTATAGAATCGAGTGCCTCTTCCAGGGTACTTTACAATATTAGGGAGGACCAGGGATTTTAGAGGTGATGGGGTGTGCCCTTTGGTGTCATGCACGAGGGAGAGGAAGTCTCAGAGATTTCAAATAAGCTTCTGATCTTTTAGCTACCACCTCTCCATGTCTTTTTCTTCTTTGGTTTGCCCATTATTAATAAAAAAAATCCTGCTACCCTTCCTATGAAAAACAAGCCCTGTCTACCCTAGAAAGCAAGCCAGGTTCGAAAACTGTTTTCAGATACAGCTTCATCCCCCTCAAAACAAATTTGAACATGCTGAGCTGGCATGTTTGGCCAAACTGTTCAGCACTTGACCCAAGAACAGCACACAAGATACATAGGCAGAGCTGGTCTAGAATGTGTCTTCTGAATCAGATGGCCTGGGCTGCACATGCTTGGTCTGTGTATACATTTAAGATCAGTTTTAGAGGGGGGCAGGAGTAAAGAACGACTTTTAAATAGCGCTTATTTTCTAACAAAGGGCATATTCTACTACTTTCTGTGCCTCACTTTGATATGAACTTAAGGTTCCTTAATTGAAAGTCTCTATCAATATCTTGCAGAGTGTTCTATTCTACTTTGTTCTGTTTTCCCATAGCCAGGTGAAGTGATTTCATATTATGAAACACTTCTCTTCAGTTAATTCAAGAAAAGATATGGCCTACACATTTAACAGCAAAGTAACCTGGAGATGATGGTTCTATGTTTTTTGTTGATTGGTGCAATTGCTGTCCATGGAAAATTATACTGGATGGATGGATTTAGAAGCAAGAAGGTCCCGGAAAGCAAAAATATTTCCATGTACCAAAAAACAATAAAATGTGGTAGCGTATTTCATATTTCCTAATAATAATTTTTGTGTTTGCTTATATCACAAACACTGTTGCTTATATCACAAACAGTAATAATTTTGGATTCAATGACATGTCTTTTGAGAGCTCTATATAAGAAGCACCTGTCCAACTTCACAAGATACCCCTCTCTGTTCCCTTCCAAACTTTTCCAGCTTTGGATTTCTGGTTGTATCAAAGAATTCAAGTCAGAATATTCATTAATCAATTTATTAGATGTTTGTATGTAAATATTCATGTGTCCTGATGAACTGGGACCATTCTATAATGTTGGTGAGCAATATAGTGCATAGCATCCATTGTATTGAACAGAAAGCAACATCATAGAGACTAATATCTATCTATCTATCTATCTATCTATCTATCTATCTACACAGAGTTTTAAGGCTCCTGCAAGTTGAAAACACAGAATTAATTATTAGTCCTTTGAAAGGTTTAATATTTTTCCTGTCCTGTAACTGTGGCTGGTTTAGCTCCTCAAATAACATCATAACCAAGAGATTCTCACGCAGAGTGAAATTCTAGGAAGTCAGAGAACATAGGACAGTTTGCATTCCGGGAACAATTTCTGCTACCTCATGACTTTTAAAATCAGCTAATACATTTTTTTACAACTTTGTTTAGTAGGTTTTATACATCTTTGTGTATGTGTGTATGCATATAGCATATGTTTATATGCACTTGCTTAAATGCTTGATGAGTGTGGATGAATTTAAGCATGTTCTTAAGTGATTTCCTGAATCAGTATGTACAGCAAGTGTCAACCCAAAACCTGAAGTCAGTGGGAGTTTTGCCTGAATAAGAACTAAGCAATAACTTCAGGATTTGCCCTTGAAATAAAATTTCCATAATTCAAAATTGATATAAAATAACACAGATATACAGTCTGTTAAGTTTAATCATACTGAGTTTCATTGCGGGCTCCATCAGCCATCGATCTTAGCTGTCATGGCAGATGTCAGGAAAAGAATCAATCTCAAAGCCACTGTCCCCCCAGCTCACTGAAGGATTTAAAAATTAGTACCTACATTTTAGTTTCATCAGCATTTCACCATTTTGGTGGTATTAATAGTACCGTTTAGTAAGTGTGAAGAAGTAGTTGGCAAAACAACAGCTGACACACATCTCAGTATTGGTTCAATCCCCATTGATGCCTGTGGGAGTTTTGGCATTGAATTGGGCCCTCTAGGGTGGGGCAAGCATGTTACCCAGTATTTTCTCATTACAGCTTAGAAGGAATATTAAAGGTTTTTCTGTAGGTGACAGCTGTCAAAGATATTCCTTTTGCTCTAGTGGTGGAAGCTTGCATTTTGTGGCACAAGAAGACCAAGGCCTCCAGTCTTAGCTCATCAGTTGTATGTTGTTTTATTAGGGAGAGGGGGTAACCTATCTTTATTTAGGATTGCAACTTCAGTCGCCTTACAAAGATGATTTAAGTCCCTCTTGTGCCTCCAAAAAGTGAAGAAGTAAAACATCCTTTCACTTCAAGACACTTAGGTGTAAGGCTTATTAACAACTAGACTGCTCTCTAAATGTTTTTTGAACAAGGACTTTTACAAGTAAAAAATTCCTTAACCTCTTAGAAATTTTGTAATATTTTGTGTTTCTCTGTAACTCTGATTCACTCAGGGAAAATACACTTCTTAACATACAGGTATGTTTTAATAGTGGTTCACAAAAGAAGCAGTTTTCAAGGGTAAGTATAGCTAAATGTTTAAGACACACAATTCTCTTTCAGTGAAGCAGATGGAAGAAGAAAAAAGGGGATGAGGGAAAATATTTTCATAGATGAATTCCAAACCTGTCCAGGCTACTTCTCGACAGTGAAAGGAAATGCTGGAATCTGTGTATGAGATAACTGAGAAACAGAGGTTAAAAATGACTTGTCAGAAGTTAACATGCAATCTTGTGGCAAAGTTAGAAATACAAACCTGATCTCTCCAGTGGCAGACCCATTATTTGTCCAGTAGACATAGTGCCCCATATATAAATATAGAAACTGTATTTAGAACAACTATAATATCAGGTTAAGCGTGTTTAACAACCTTCTTAAATGCTTGAGAAGTATAGATGGAAAATCAGTAAGTAACTGGAAAGCATTATTCTTAGCCACATTTTTAAATAGAGCAGTGTTTCCCAAACTTGGGACGCCACTTGTGTAGGGAAAGCCCCTGGCGGGCTGGGCCAGTTTGTTTACCTGCTGCGTCCACAGGCCAATAGGAGCTGCTGTAAGCGGCGCAGGCCGAGGGACGTTCCAAGTTTGGGAAACACTGAACTAGAGTAATGCTCAGAGATTACAAATTGGAGACTTATTCAAAGATCATCACCTTGAAGGACTATGAGGCCTAGTAGGTCGCAATGGGAAAGCAGTAAAGGCCATGTTCCTGTTGTGCATTATGTACTAGTAACCTGTGGCCTCAGCAAATACTGGCACAAAATATACAACAACAACAAAAATCCTTGACCGGAAAGATGTAGCAACCTGCATGGAACTTGCAGGGGGGAACACGGGTTGTTGGAGAGAAGAGTTTAGAGGCAGCACCAGGAAGTGTGTGTGTGTACATGTGCTTGGAATGCTTACTGCAGTTGGAGCACCTCTGTAAATAGTTCTTTTTAATAAAGAGACAGTTTAGATTTAGAAACAGAGAGTACTCTCGTGTTGTTATCTAGCCTGTGGAGCATGAAACAGCATAACTTAGCTACATAGTGAAAGTGCATAGATTGTGTAGTTTGAATGATTCATGAGCACAAGCCATTATTAACCAGAACCATAAATTCCTTGGTTTTTAAACAACAAAAAATTATTTTTCTTAACTTAGTTGCATGGATGGAAAGACGAGAAAGGTATGCTTAAATAAACCTCTGCAGTTCCAGAAACCAAATACTATATTTCCAAAATCTGTTGAAGTTGCCAACAGACAATAGTGTTCTTACTCATCAGTGTGTACTGTGTGTATTACTAATTTCAAAAAACACAATTTTTGTTTCTTTTTCAAAAGGGTTTTCTGTTGTATTTATATTATGAGAGTACTGGTAAAAATAAAATATTCATCCTGGATCAGATTTAAGGTTATACATGTTACTTTTTACTTGATAAGAATAATTTTATTTTATGAGGGTAGTACAAGATCAATGATGTCTGCAACTATTCACTTCCTTGATTTTTAAGGTTTTTTTTAAATAAATAGGATAGCTAAGTACATTCTCATTCAGCAAAGTGTATGTGTGTCTGTGTGTCTCTGTGTGTTTAATAACAGTTGGACTTTTTTGTTTGAATTGTATCAGTTTTGCTAGAATCAGTATTACATTTTGAAAATTCATATAACAATAAAAATCATAAATATTTTTTTAAAGAGACAAATCTTTTATTGATAAAAGTAGTTAATATTCACTGGGCAATGTCACAGCCATGTGAAATAAAGATCCAGCATCAGTAAGCATAGCTATGTGAATTGATGTTTTATGCTTTTAGTAGGCTTGTAACAATTACCTAAATTACCCTGGCAACAGAGTGTCAGCTACAGGACTCTGTAACAGCTTCAGGACCCATACCGAGGCTGTGGCTGTCTCCTTCCCTGCTCTGGCACATTGCCTTGACTGAATGAAGATTTAATTTCTGTGAACACTGGTACCCTGATTTTTTTGTCTTGGGGTTTCTATCCTCACTCAAGACTAAACCAAACATACCATCACTTTGACTTCACATGTATCTTCATAAGGCCCTTGGTTTGTGAATTTCTTCCTCTGGAGTATGACACATTTTATAAACATTAATATAGGCTTCTGTTGCTGTTGATGAATGTTGAAATGGCGAAAAATAAGACCGTTATATTACTAGAGAATTTGACATACAGATTCTTTAAGGCAGGTGCAGGAACATAGTTACACCCCAGAGACCAATGTATTGATAAGAACTATGGTTGGTGTTGTAATGGTTGGAATCCATATCTTGCTAAAAGCAAAGCTGCATTGGACAATGAACAGAACTAATAAGAGGCGATTATATGACAATCTCTCTCCCAGGTAATTAACTCAGGGTACAGCTTCTCTGCAAAACAAGATGTGTTCTTAATTTGGGTTAGCTAACTCAGTTAAAATAGCAGTGAAGGCATCTCTCTTAACTCAGGTGAGCACTCTCAGTTCAAGCCCATATGGCACCCTAAGTAAATTTGAGTTGCTAACTGGTGTACTGCAGCAACTGTAATTCTTTGTGTGGAAAAGTATTTTACTATTTCTAGCTGTAATTTAGCAGCTAGAAACAAGGTGGAAGAGATTTAAACCATAGACCACCAGCAAGTCGTCCATGGACCACAGCTTGAGAGCCACTGCCATAAAATATTGTTACCTTCTCTGAGTGTATGTGATGGTGTGTGTGTGGGCAAGACAGTTAAAAGAGCTGATAAGGGAAAAGGGCCAGTTGTAAATTTGAACTTTTCCACACCCTGAGTGTAAATGCCCAGGCAAAAGAATTTTTAAAGTGTGTGCAGATATTTGCACTTGCCATATGGACACATATACCATCTTTTTGTTTTGTGGTTGCAAAGCATCTAGCACCACAGGATTCTAATCAATGACTGGTTCATAGGCTCGACTCCAATAATAATGATAGCACACACAGAATTTTGCAAGCATTTACATGGAAGTCCTATAGTAGCCTTCTTGAAAGAGCAAACCAGAATGTTGGCAAACTGCCACTAACAGCTCTGACATTCAAAAAATAATTGTTAACTAGTCTTTATTTATTGTAGCAATGTGCCTTATTGTAGAATATTGCCTTCTGATCATTTCAGAATTTTCTTCTTTTGGCTTAAAACCAGCAAGATAACCATACAGCTAAAATGAGTAAAATCAGGAATTTTTATTTATATGTATCAGCCAATGCTTTCAAATGTTTCAATTTGCCAGTTTCCATTCAATTTGCAGAACCCACCCATTCAATTTTCATTTGAAGGCATCAAATGTGTAGCAACAACTCACCATGTGTTTATGTGGTCCAGAAATATTATTGTTTTCACCCATTTACAGACATAAATCTATTTAAAAATATATCTAATTTTTTATATTGATGGGTAAGCATATGTGTGAGCACTAATCTCCTAAACCTGAACCACACTCTATAAAGAGAAAAACCTGAACTGGAGACTAGGAATTCCATATGATTCCTTTCATAGAGTTTTCATCAGACCATTCCCTGAGGGGAGTAAAAGGGGTGGAGGCAGGGTTCTTTTCTCCCTCCTAATCAACATGTGCCTCCAAAACACACAGATGACTTTTTGGAAAGGGGAATTACTGTAACAGATGCATGGTTAAGAGGGCATGAGATCCTGTGAGAGTGTGTAGGAATAAAGTCTGTGTAAATAGGGCAATAATTTAAAAACAAACAAACCGAAATATTTTCATTTACCAATGCATGTGTTACATGGTGCTTACCACAGAAAGGGCATGGCCAATGGCAATGACAAGGATTTTCCAGTTTGGGAAATGTACCAGCCTGTTCATTGTCTTTCTCCCATGATGCACCTCACAGCTCAGTCAGAGGGGTGAGGTAATCTGGCCAGGGAGCTCAACCCATAGAAGAGAATGTGGGCATCTGGCACCCAAACTACAAATCCCATGAGACAAAGCAACACCGTAGGCACATGCAATTCAATGCTGAACTGCCTCATAACAAAACATTGAACAAACTGAAGTATTTCAATTTGGGTCAAACTCTTCTGAAACAAAATATTTCATTTTGGTTTTCCTAATGGTTTCATGTTCTTTCTGGTCCCGAGACCTATGAAACTCACTGTGAGGAACACCCATTTGACCTGTGGGCTTGCACTTTCTTGTTTGAAAGGAAAATATTAGAGAGAGCAGACCTTTTGATCCCACTTGGTTGTGACTATAAATCATTATCACATAAATAAATCAGTGAGACTGTCTCACTTACTCAATATTGCAAATAAAACAGGAAGCTCCCTGGGTCTATTCACATAAATCAAAAGGATATATGTAACCTTTTTCATAAAATACTTCTTTCTGTTCAGCTAACCTTAGTGAAGATCGTGCTTTTCCCAGGAATTTGTCCGAGTATATTTCCAAATAGGAGTTTGTCCGAGTATATTTCCAAATAGTAATTTACATTAGAGCCAATGTTCTTTGCAGTTACACCTCTACCCTGATATAATGCTGTCTTTGGGAGCCAAAAAATCTTTCCGCGTTATAGGTGAAACTGCATTATATCGAACTTGCTTTGATCTGCCAGAGCACGCAGCCCCACCCCCATGGAGCACTGCTTTACTGCATTATATCCAAATTCGTGTTATATTGGGTCACGTTATATCAGGGTAGAGGTGTATTTTGAAAATTAGGACATAAGAACAGCCATACTGGATCAGACCAATGGTCCATCTAGCCCGGTATCCTGTCTTCTGACAGTGGCCAAAGGCAGGTGCTTCAGAGGGAATGAACAGAACAGGTAATCATCAAGTGATACATCTCCTGTCGCCCATTCCCAGCTCCTGGCAAACAGAGGCTAAGGACACCATCTCTGCCCATCGTGGCTAATAGCCATTGATGTACCTATCCTCCATGAACTTATCTAGTTCTTTTTTGAATCCTGTTATAGCCTTGGCCTTCACAACATCCTCAGGCAAAGAGTTCCACAGGTTGACTGTGCATTGTGTGAATAAATACTTCCTCTTTTTTTTTTTGCATATTAATTTTTTTTTGTGGCCCCTAGTTCTTATGTTATGAGAAGAAATAAATAACTCTTCCTTATTTACTTTCTCCACACCGGTTGTGATTTTATAGACCTTATCATTTAGATCCCATCATTTTATATGTATTGTTGGGATTATGTTTTCCAATGTGCTTTACTTTGCATTTATCAACACTGAATGTCATCTGACATTTTGTTGCCCAGCCATCCAGTTTTGTAAGATTGCTTTGTAACTCTTCACAGTCTGCTTTGGATTTAACTATCTTGAGTAGTTTTGTGTCATCTGCAAATTTTATCACCTCACTTTTTATTCCCTTTTCTAGATCATTTATGAATATGTTGAACAGTACTGGTGGCAATATAGACCCCTGGGGGACATCACTATTTACCTCTCTGCATACTGAAAACTGACCATTTATTCCTACTTTTTGTTTCCTATCTTTTAACCAGTTACTGATCCATGAGAGGACCTTCCCTCTTATCCCATGACAGCTTACTTTGTTTAAGAGCCTTTGGTGAGAGACCTTGTCAAAGGCTTTCTGAAAATCTGAGTACATTATATCCACTGGATCCCCCTTGTCCATATGCTTTTTGACCCCATTAAAGAATTCTAGTAGATTGAGGCATGATTTCCCTTTACAGAAACCATGTTGACTTTCCCCCCACAAATTGTGTTCATCTGATAATTCTGTTCTTTACTATAGTTTCAACCAATTTTAAGTACCAGGTGAATCGGTAGCACTATAGTAAAGGACCTAAGGATGCTTTCCTGAATGACTGAGATAAACAGTTAACCAGGAAACCAAAGCAAAAGTTTGATAATACTGAGAATAGAGGTTAGATTTTGTACATTCATTCTCAGTCTCCTTTTCTTATATATGACTGGTTATGGGCATGATTTCTCTTCTAGAACGATGCAAAAGTGACCATTTTGTTATACAGTTGTATGTGAGAATTTGTCATTTCACTTCAGGCTAATTTGTAGCCTAGAAGTTTTTGCTTTTAGCAACAATTTCCATGAAATTCAAACTTATGCATGGTTTCAATGCAAATTGTTGTTGGTCATGGAAAATAAATCAGAAATGGAAATGTTAAACATTTTCTGTTATGCTCAAAACCAAGACAAATTCTCATGAAAATGACTAATTTTCAAGCAAAACTGGCCCTTTCTCAAGTGAAAAAGTGACAGTGTGTGAAACTGGTGACGTGAAATTTGAAAAGCACAAATTGATGTTTACTTATTTAATTTAAAATATTGCAACTTCTTGCACTACCTACTACTACCAAGGCCAGTAGGTGACTGAGTTTTCCAGATCCCATGTGTAAATTGAGTCTTGGATGATGTAGGTTTTGCAGCTAAAATCATTCAATGTGTTATCTTGCTGAATAGAACAATTAGGCAGTATTTACACTGCCCTTCCTGTCTTGGTTCACTCATGGGTGAATGGAAGCTACTTGGTTTTAAAATGTGGTTCTTGTATGTGTCTATAACTACCTGTCAGAGAACATATTCTAAATACACACAAACCCTTTGGGTATTAGTGGCACACTTAGCATTTAACACACCATGGAAGGGATTTTATGAAACCAAGAGGTAAGTCATGCTATGGTTTATTAAAGTAAGGTAGGTGGCAGTCTGCCTGTGACCCAGTTTTGGACGTAAAATTTTTGATTCTCTTCTAATTCACTGCAGATAGGGCCTGATAAAAAGCACTTTGAAGAGAATCTTTTCATTGACTTCAGTGGGTTTTGGACCCCTTCATTCAGTGGTTTTCAAACTGGGGTAGGTGAGAAAAATCCTGTAATGGCAGACAATGCATTTTATTTAGGAAGACTGGGTAATCTAATCATAGGTATATTATGACCTTATCTCAGACAGGGGTCATGGTAGACTTCATTATCTAGAAAGGGGTATGCAGCCAAAAAAGTTTGAAAAACACTGCCTTAGTTCATATCCACAAACTCTTTGAAAGAAATACTTTGACTCTAGATGCTAAACCCAGGAATCCTCATGTACTGGAACCAGAGGATTAGACACACACATGGGACAGGAGGTGTGAAGAATCTCTCCTTGCACAGCAACTGCCTGTGTGGTTGTGGTGCTGACCTGTGTGCAGAGCCTGAGAACCCAGACATGTTTCTTTTTACAAATGCTGGTCCAGGGGATGGGAGGAGAGAGAGTGTGGAGGAGTGTAAATGTTGCTGATTCGGAAAGGTAATTCAGCCAATATGGCAGATTGGGAACAGGGTCCAGCATCTGGATGGGCCTGGAACTGCTAATGGAGCAAAAGAGAGAACTCTGCAGTGAAGACCTTTGCTGCCATGTAACTTATTCAGAGGTAGAGCTATAGCAAGTACATTAATACTGTGAATGTCTATGTGATCACTGAAAATAGAAAAGAGCTGCACAATACTTGGAGGCATGTAATGGTGTCCCTATGGTTTATGTGCTGGGATCAGCATGATGTAGCTATGTTCGATGAAATTTTTCTCTCATTTTATGTAGGAGCAGCATGCTGCTGATGTTTTTAGAGAACCATAGCTTTCTTTTAGACAATACATTTAAAAATTAGATCAACCACAATAAGCACGTGTAAATTTCCTCTCCCATTCCCTAAATAAAAAAATACCTCACAATGTGGGAAAGTAATAGGAGAGTATTATTTAGGGACAATTCTTGTAGCTATCAAGACAGGCTGATTTGTAATACATGGTAGCATATTATTATGAAACATAATATTGTGCATTTGTGTGATGGAAATCTTATAACAGACCATGTCGCTAAGGCCAGGGCTTTGGAGCGGAGCCCAGAGCTGAAGGGCGGAACAGCTTCGGAGCGGTGGAGCTGCAGGTTTTTGCCTGGAGCTTGCTCCGGAGCCGAAGCACATCTCCAAAGCCCTGGCTAAGGCACTAAGTTATAACGTTAGATCCCAAAACACGTCGTCTTTTTTCCTGAGAAGTGAGCATCCAGCCAGAGGTACACTGCACCACCAGTCACTGCTGGCTGTTAATCCAGAATGTGTGTGTGTGAGAGAACCCTTCATATGTAATTAATTAAAAAGAGACCTTTTTTATGGTGTTTCTACATGAAAAAATCTGTTATGAAGAGCAAATGGTTGAGGGCCGTAAAAGCAAAGAGATTCATCATCTGATTCCTATGTAAAGTATGTCTCTGTAAAGATGTAAATACATTGAGCTGAATGGGAACTAGATGTCCTGGAAGTGATTAGTAGCAGATTATAAATAGAGTGCACAAGAAACATATCTCCTCTGACAGCAGTGGGAGGAATGGAAATGGAAATATCAGAGTCAAAAAGAAAATACAGCAGCCTCTTTCTTTTGAGTATGCTTAGTTTGGTAAATATTTTATCATCACTGAGAGGATATGGAACAGGGAAATATGTCTCTTGGCTCTACCAAAATCAAGGGCTATTGCCAAAGACAAGAGTCTGACTTGCACATGGTGCCCCAGATGCTTGGTTCTAAGTCATGCTAAGGCCTTATAAAAATTGAATGATAGAATCTATTCAGAAATACTGTAGCCACATACACAGACCTGTTTATTAAACCAGACTAAATAGTATTTGTTTCTCTCTCACGGTTTGGTCATCAGTAAACAGAAGCTAATTTATTTTAAAACTCTGGAGACAGATTCTATCATGCCCTGAGATCTGCTCGGTGCAGTAAAGTGGGGAATGTATAAGTTTAAAACTTCCTGGGTACGTCTACACTACCCGCCGGATCAGCAGTTAGCGATCTATCTATCGGGGATCAATTTATCGCGTGTAGTGTAGATGCGATAAATCAATCCCCGAAAATCGATCCCCGATCGCTCTCCTATTGACTGCTGAACTCCAGCAGTGTGAGAGGTGGAAGCAAAGTTGACAGGGGAGCCGCGGCCATTGATCCAGCACCCCGAGGATGCAAAGTAAGTAATTTTAATTCGATCTAAGATACGTCAACTTCAGCTATGATATTCTCGTAGCTGAAGTTGCATATCTTAGATCGATTCCGCCCCCCCTCGAGTTTAGACCAGCCCTGAATGGTAAACCTCAGTGGCTCCAGTCCTGGCTCCAGATTAACTCAGAGCACTGTATTATACTGTCCCTAGTGACATCATGGGGGAGTGGGCAGGGAAGGGAGAAAACATATATTCAGTTGAAATCAGTTTAATCTAATCAGAGACCACAAATGCTAAAATGTCTTAATCATAATCTTGTGATTTTTTTTTGCATAGTTTCACTACAGGGCAGAGTAAAGATTTTTTGGGTGCATTTCTATCCCATAATAGGTTGGCACTTCTTTTTACCTTAACTGAATTTTCTGGGTTTATAATGCTTGATTCTGGGATAATTACAACACAGATAACATTTTTGCTGTTGATTATTGATCTGTACTCAACCTTAATTCCCTCATAACTTATTTTTTGTCTGGGAAATGAGGTTTATATTAAGATTAAAGGTTACATCAAGGCATATTGAGCATTGTATAATTCTATTTTCTTCTGGGGAGTTTTTCTAGTGATGATTTTGGCCCCTGTATATACAAAAGGATACTGGTAGTGTTTTTATTAAGAATAATACAATGCCTACAACATAAATTTGGTTTGGGATACTTTACATTCTTGAAATAACAATGCTTTTCTTAGTTCCATACAACTGCTACGTACTTTACTACACACTTTTGCAATGTCTGGCTCAAGCCATAGCATTCATAACCAGATTTCTATTTAAAATTTTCCAAAGTGTGTATGTGTTGGAAAAGGGGAGATGTTTGGATACAGGATTTTGGTTCAGATTTATCTCTAATTTCAAGAAGAGCAATAATATAAATAAACAAAATGCTGCATGTGAAGAAAATTTGTCTTTGATACTAAACCAGGGTGCTCAAACAGATAAAGAGAAATTGGGCTGGGTACAAAAAAGAGCTTCACTTATTTGTATTACCTCTTGCATTCTGGAAGTTCAAGTGCCCCTACTATATCTCAATCAGTATAAATGGGGAACTATACATGAAAGAAAAAAAATTAATTATAAATTCCAAGTAGGGCTTGTTGAAAATTTTCTGTCTACATTGTTTTTCAATAGAAAATTGGATTTTTGAGTAAACAAATTTTTTTGCAAAAAAATGTCTGCTTTCCATGGAAAACTTTGATATTTTGCTGAAAAACTGAATGCCTGAAAACAAAAAGGATTTTGGCTTGTGACCAAAATATTCTGATTTGATATTTCATAGAAAAGTTGAAATTTTCTGTAGACAATTTTCATGAAAATGAACCAGAGATGGAGAGGAAAGAATAATGTTTTTTTTCTGAAATTTTCAGGCCTTTATTAGTGACCACCATCTTGGTGAAAAGTGAAGCATGGAAATTGCTTATAGGGATATGAGATTGCAGCAAATACCCTGTGAAAAATGTAGGTGAATCAAGGAAGGTGGAAGGCTTTTGGGTTAAGATGCAGAGCTGGGACTCAGGAGATCTGGATTTTATTCTGTAGTCTTCTTGTGTGGCCATGGACAAGTCATTTAGGGTCCAATCCAGTGAGATGCTTGGCGTTCAGAGCATTCAGCATTTTACAGGATTGAACTATTTATACCTCCATTTCCCTATTTTAAAACAGAGCTAATATGCATTCTGGAAGTATGTTTTTAACTAAATTCAATAATCTTTGTAAGTGATTTGAGTTTTCAAATGGACAGTGGCATCAAATTGCAAAGACTTATTTTGCCTGCAAAAACTTGTGTGTGCGCAATCCTTCGGTCCTAAAGTATATGAATAGTCCCACTTAATGTACAGATCCCCATCTTGCTCATCCAAATGTTTCATCCTGCATCCCTTGAAAATGTGGCTTTTTGTGATTTCAGAAAACTGTTTATATTACATTTGAATGTAAGCTGCATACCATTTCAGTGCATTGCAGTCTGCAAATTGCATTTCCAGTTATGGTTAATTTCCACTTAGTAGGGTCTGATCTTGCACCCTGTGCTCAGGTTAATCACCCACTGAAGTCAATGGAAGATTTGCTCCAAGTGATTTCAGTGGGAGATTTGCCTGAGTAGGGAGTGCAGAAGTCAGCCTTTATGGTGAAGCTACTCTGTGGGAGAAGGAAAAAAATTCAGCAATATAAGAATTATACATATAAGGGAGACAAATTGGTTAATTGGACAACACTCTGAATGAGGAAAATGACAAAATCAAATTACGAGGGTGAATCTATAGCAGTGTACAGTGTATAACGTGATTGATCCTCCTGCAATACTTTTAGACATGTAATTTAATATGTGTAAGTAATTTATAAATAGCCCAAGTTGTTTGTAATGTAGGCTTTGGGAACATCTCGCCACGTACAGAAGGTGGAAAGATATTCTGTATCATCTATGCCTTATTGGGAATTCCTCTGTTTGGTTTTCTGTTGGCTGGAGTTGGAGATCAACTAGGGACCATATTTGGAAAAGGAATTGCCAAAGTAGAAGATACATTTGTTGTAAGTATGCTAAATGTATTGTCCTGAATGTTACTCATCACTCTAAATATAGCAAATTAAGTAAAAATATAGTAAACTTTTTAAAGGGAATAATGCATTGAATCATTGTTAATGTCTGGCAAAAGGTGCATTGAAGGTTACTATAAGTACATGTTATCCAACATTGTTGATAGAGAACTGGGTGAAGTTCAACATATACATTCAGATTCAGTTTCCTAAAATAATTATGACTGGGAAGAGAAACTGGATCCAAATCAATCAACTCATATTTTTTATTTGCCTTTAAAATACTCTAGAGCAGCAGCAGTTTGTTTCAAAAAATTATATTGTTGCACTATAGTAAAAAATCACTGACACAGAAATGTGGCTGAATGGGATAACTTGAGATAATATAGGGGAATCGGTGCAGGCACTTTGAGATTTATGGTAAACCATGGATAAAGCATACACTGGTATTATAAGCAGTGTTCAAAGTGAGCAGGAGCGAACTCCTGTACTTCCTTGCTACACCTTCTAGTGAGCCCTTCTATTGTCTTTCCAGTCCCCATACTGTATCTTGCCCTCCTTATACAGCCCCCACAGCATAGGAAGTGACCTTTGGACTCTCCCCTTCTCCAGGACTTCCCCTGAACTAAAATAAGCATCCTTCTGTTTAATTTTAACAAGGAGGGGGTGGGAAAGAATATAGTGTTTAAAAGAAAGAACTTGAGAGAGATCAGAGGGTTTTAGTTGGCCAGTGCTCTCTTCTGCTTCATCATAAGTACAAATATATGGGTTAAGCATGTGCAAATGGTAGTAGGCAAAAATTGTGCTTACACATACACAAGAATACATAACATAAGAACGGCCGTACTGGGTCAGACTAAAGGTCCATCTAGCCCAGTATCCTGTCTACCGACAGTGGCTAATGCCAGGTGCCCCAGAGGGAGTGAACCTAACAGGTAATGATCAAGTGATCTCTCTCCTGCCATCCATCTCCACCCTCTGACAAACAGAGTCTAGGGACACCATTCCTTACCCATCCTGGCTAATAGCCATTAATGGACTTAACTTCCATGCATTTATCTGTTTCCTAAAGACTGGCTCCATGGGGTCCTTCACAACTCCTCAGGTAAGGAGTTCCACAAGTTAGACTGTGCACTGTGTGAAGAAGAACTTCCTTTTATCTGTTTTAAACTGCTGCCTATTAATTTCATTTGTGTGACCCTAGTTCTGTATTATGAGAATAAGTAAATAACTTTTCCTTATCCACTTTCTCCACATCATTTCATAATTTATATACCTCTATCTATCCCCCTTAGTCTCCTCTTTTCCAAGCTGAAATAGTCTAGCCTCTTTAATCCCCTCTCATATGGGACCTATTCCAACCCCTAATCATTTGTTGCCCTTCTCTGAACTTTTCTAGTGCCAGATATCTTTGTGAGATGAGGCGACCAATCTGTAATGCAGTATTCAAGATGTGGGCGTACCATCGATTTATATAAGGGCAATAATATATTCTCTGTCTTATTCTCTATCCCCTTTTTAATGATTCCTAACATCCTGTTTGCTTTTTTGACCGCCTCTGTACACTGCGTGGACATCTTCAGAGAACTATCCACAATGACTCCAAGATCTTTTTCCTGATTTGTTGTAGCTAAATTAACCCCCATCATATTGTAGCATCGTTTGAAACTAAATCCCACTGCCTGTTTAAACATTCATTTTTCTGAGCCTATAATAGCTTTATCCCACTGATTGGCATAAAACAGATATCTAAAGGGACACTAGCAACCTAACTTTCAGACAGAGTATGATTTTTTTTTAATTTGTACTTCTCTGTTGTTACAAATAAAACCTACAATTCATGTAACTGAAAGAGATTAGAAAAAAATTCTCCTTTTATTTCATTTTTTTTTTCATGTGTATTTGACAGGACTTGGCTTCAATGTTTCTTGGCATAGTTGAGGCCTGTGTCCTGCTTATGACACCATCGGGTGTTCTACTGAGGTCAATGGGATTGTTCACGTGTGAAGTTATTCACAGACATATGTCTTTGAAGGCTGAGCAAGTGGCCCCTGTTTGGGTTGATCTTTAATCTACAGTAGAAATAGGGTAGAGAAAAACATCTTTTCAGAACAGGACAATATAATTGTAAAAGCACAAAAATTGT
The DNA here is from genome assembly GCF_003597395.2 of Chelonoidis abingdonii. Taxonomy (NCBI): domain Eukaryota; kingdom Metazoa; phylum Chordata; order Testudines; family Testudinidae; genus Chelonoidis; species Chelonoidis abingdonii. The sequence continues at coordinate 173,761,895 of NC_133771.1, forward strand.
CCCAGGGGAATTTAGGAGCAAGTTCCCAACCCCAAACATTCAAAAATCAATGAGTCAGGACCTTCTAGGATTGCAATTTTTACGAAAGTACATTCTGGTTTCTTTTTATTGGCCTTCTGGGTTTTTGAGCCTTTAGGTGCAACAAGGTCACACTTTCGTGCTTATCTTTGCAACCATGAAGGGTGGACACTTTAAAAACATAAAATGAAACCTGAGATTCTTACATATTCACAGGAATTCAGCAGCCAGGACTTAAAGAAAAACACCAATGGTTGCAAGAATTGCAATAAAAATGTGAAAGTTGGCAAAACTGCTCCTTTTGAAGACACTGTAGTAGGTGGCTGTCACATGGAAACCTCACCATTCTTACCTGACACCCACCATTATGAGTCTCATCTCCCACGCTTGTTGCTGGATCTGGAAAAGCAGGAGCAGAGACAGCAAGAAGCATGTGCAGACAGCTGCATACTCTGCCTCTGCCTAGTTAGACCCACAGAAGTGTGAATTTCCTCCTCCATGTCGCCGCTTTCTGCTGCTGCCTGTTGTGCAGTAGGGCCAGAAGTCCCTCAGTTGCATCTAGGTATACTGCAGGCTCCAGTGGCTGAAGCAGCTACAGCTACAACCCAAACACTGGTTGTCCCAGTGGCAGAAGGTGGTACAGTACCTGTCATATTACATTTTTAAATACATGTTTATTTAGCAGCCTTAATTTGCAGCGCAATTTCCTGTTGTTTGTACCAGTTGTGTGTTCAAAGGGACTAGTTCTGTGCGGCATGCCGTATTGTTGCCTGTTTTCCTTTATAGTAGGAACTGTCTGTTAGCTTGGTTGATTTTGAGATTCTCACTATGCAGATGGTGTTATGCCAGACAGTTTCATCCACCAAGCAAATGCTGGCTTTATGACAAGTGACAAGAAAAGTCTCAGGGTACTTACTTTCGGCTCAAAGCCACCGTTTCAAACCCAGCTGGATCATTGGCAACCAAGAGCTATTTGCATCTAGGGTTGGCTGAAAAAATGGAGAGAAAACATCATGAGGTGTTTTGATCATTCTTTACTACTTCTCTTCAGAAATCAAAATTTTCACAAAAATTTTTGTTGAAAAATTCAGATTCTGGAAAGTTCTGACCAGTTCTATTTGCATTTATTGGCTAATTGTCTCCCTGTGTAGAAAATAGCTTAATTCATTTCCTAACAGATAAATATCCATATTGTAAAACTGAGCAGCAATTTGCTCCCTTGTTGGCAGTCTCTGCTGGGAAGGTTTGATTTGAATGGTCAGACACTGAATGGCTCTCTCACTCTTAGAGGTGATTTTCCCCTCCTACTCCCCACGCGCAAAATAAAATAAAAAATGAGACACATCATAGGAGATTTTACATCATCACAGCCTGTGCTTCCTGATTTTGGATGATAAAAGCTTGGCTTTGGTCTTGATGACTGCCTGGACTAGCTTTCACAAGCACTAAACTAGTTTAAAAAAATATAAGGAAAGGTCAGTCAGGAACCAGTTAAGCTCTTTTCTGATTTCATTTATTGTCTATACAATAGGCCAGATTTTAAGAGAGTCTCCAATTTTGTGGGTGCAATTTTCTGCCTGCATTTAATTGAACCAATATAGTTAGGCCATTACCTGATTTGTGAGTGCAGTCAGATACTTAGAAGGCTAAAATGCATGACTTTTACTCGTAGTTACTTGCAGGTGAAAAATTGCACCTACAAAATTAGAAGCCATTTGAGGCCCATTTAAACATTTAGTTAAGTATGCCAAATTGCAGTGTGACAAATCTGCTGAACCTTTAGTATTACTGAGTGGTATAAATGCCATTCGTTCAGAACAAAAAGGGAATCACATTCAGAAACTGCAAATGTTTCCCAAAATTTGCACATTTGCTTTGAATAAACACTCTATTCCTGTGGTGGACCCAGAGGGTAATTCTGCACAGCAGGTAAACACTGGCAACTGGCCTGGATCAGCTGATTTGGACTCACAGGGCTCAGGCCCTAAGGCTGTCAAATTGCTGTGCAAACATTTGGGCTTGGGCTGGAGTCTGAGCTCTGGGCCTGCAGACATCTACACAGCAGTTTTTAGCCCTGCCACCTGAGCCCCACAAACCTAAGTCAGTACACCTGGACCAGCTGCGGCTCTCTTATTCCAATGTAGACGTACACAGAATGATATAATATCCTCGCCTTCTTAGTTCAGCTGGGAATTTTTTTTCTGACAAATAGTTTATGTGATGAAAAATGCAGTTTAGGTTGACCCAAATCTAATCATAAATTTGTTGAATCATTTCAGCTCTCAATTTTTTTTCAGGCTGGATTCACAAGGACACGTAGAGCTCTTTGACATGTTGATGCGAGGAGACCCGAGTTAAAGGCCCTGCCCCAATGACTTTTATTTAATTATTTCTGCAAAGTGGAATAGCTTTAACCGGAGAGGTTGAGAGTAACCCACTCCAGAATAATCAATAGCCCGGGGGCTAGGGCACTCAACCTGGCAGGAAGAGACCTGGATTCTAATCCCTGGTCTGGAGCAGGGAGTGGAACCTGTATCTCGCACATCCCAGCTGAGTGCCTACCTACTGCCTGAAGGTTACAAGGAGAGATCCTTCTCCTCCTCCTCCTCTGGCCATTTTGTAACTCCAGCCCTTCGTTTCCTTTGCTTTAATTTTTCTGAAGGATTAAAATACCTATAAACTAAATTAAACATTTTATTTCTGGTTGGACAAAACATTTCATTCAACCGGAAACAAAATTTCTGTTGATTTGTGTCAATTCATCAAAAATTCTGAAACATTTTGTTGCTGTTCTGGTTGACTAATCTTTTTTTTTTTAATTGCTAATGGACTGAGAAATTAATTACTCATCCAGCTCTGCTCCTTAGTAAAGGTGATGCTTCTCTTTCTGGGTTTGATAGATGCTCAAGTACAATCACACAGTTCTATTAACCATGGATTTTTCTTTCTTTCCCCTCCCTTTCTTCTGTAGAAATGGAATGTGAGTCAGACAAAGATTCGCATCATATCAACAATAATATTCATATTGTTTGGCTGTGTGCTGTTTGTTGCTCTTCCTGCCGTAATATTCAAGCATATAGAAGGCTGGAGCACACTAGATGCAATTTATTTTGTAGTTATCACTTTAACTACCATTGGATTTGGTGACTATGTTGCAGGTAAGATTTTTGTCATGATTCTTTTCTCAGCCTAAATATGTAATATTTTTAATAGTTATATAGGATTTGCATTGTGATAATTAATATAATTATTGTTCGTGTAACTCCATCAGAATGTAGATGCTTTGCAGCTAAGATTATGGAGGTAAGATTATAGAAGAGAACCCGGGGTCACCTGTTGTTCTGCTTGACAAGTATTTTCAGATTGCTATTTCAATCGGAATCATTTGCAGGAACAAAAACAAAAAACCTTGTTTTAACTTTGTAATAGTTTTTTTCTAACTTTAGACAAGTACAACATTATAATAATAAGTACATTATTTCAGTTTGTTAAATATTTGGGTTTTTACACTGAAGTCATTTAAAAACAGCTCTGACAATGGTGATCTTCTGCTCTCACTTGTCAAAATATTGTTTCAGAATTTGGTTTCAGCTGTACAAATATCTCTAGCTATCATGCTTTCTCTTTTTCTGTGCTTTCTGTCTCCTGTGTTCACTCTCGCCCTGTATATATTTGTGTGTGTGTGTGTGTTATAGGCAGAGTTGGCAGCACTGCACTGTAGCTAAGATTGCATGACGCTTTCCATTACAAGACCCTGTTTTCAGTCACTTATAACTTTGCCAAACTTTAACTGTTTGGGCTGAAAATTTCCATACTAAGTGTCAGATTGAATTTTTTTATGAAAGTTTTAGCTAAACTCTATAACCATTTCTCAGAATGAGGCTAGAGAAAAATTATTTGTCCATATTTTTAAAAAATCCTATAACTGTTTCTTTGAGAAGCTTTAGTGCCTCCATGTTTTTTAGCAGGGACTTGAAACATGTCAGGGAGGTTGTCCTGGTGCAGGAATGTGTCTGTTGCTGTTCCTGAAAAAATTGGCCAAATTATAGGTTTTGAAAAGTCACAATTCACATATGCTTGGTAGAAACTTGCTAGAGTTTGGGGCCTACATTTTTCTGAAGAGTTTTTCTGTTGTAAGCACGCTCATAGCTCCCATGTGCTGACTGGACTGCACATGCACCATCCCCACAGAGTGACTAAGCATGCTCCATCCAAGGCTGCAGGAACTGAGCAGGTCTTTCTCTGCAATTGCAGTTCCTAGCAGCTGGGATTTATTCCGTGAGCATGATCTGGCTTGTGCACTGAATGAGGCAGAGATCCTGTGGAAAATATAGTATGTGATCATGTAATTAAAGACTGTAGCATAGTGCTTATGCCAAAGGGGGCTGAATTAAGGTTACATTGGCAAACTTAACTGTGGCATTTCCTAATTTTTGAGTGCTTGACTTGGCAATGGTAATATTCTTTTAACCTAGTGTTTGTGTGACATATACATAAATATAAAAGTGTGATTGCATGTTAGGTTTGTATGTCACTTGCTGTTTTCTTTCTCCCTTATTCCTTTCTATAGTCTTTATATTCTCTTCTTTTTCTCTGCCTGCTGTTCTGGCTGCAGGAGTAGACATTGGCTCAGAATTTGTGATTCCAGTGAGATTCACCTGCTGCTGGCTAGCACTATGTCAAAGCTGACGCACTGCTTCAAAGCCAAAGCTTTGCATGTTTTATATTATCTTGATGCAATCAGCAGTACATTAATTCAAGGCTTGGTTATATTTATAGTAGGGGCATAATGTGAAATGCCTCACTTGGCTGTAACCGAAACATTGAGTACACATTAATCATTTCTTTCAATTTGCCTCTTTATGGGCCCACATGATATAATAATTTTGTTCCTGCACTGCACAGTATAATTAAAACTTGTATTTTACCAGAAAACACATTATCTTTCTGCAGAACATCCTGCCGTGATTTTATTCTGTAATAGTTCATTTTATATACATTTTCATTTCACATTTCCACTATTAACATGAAACTATTGATTTTTATTTCCACTCAGATTAATATGCAGAAGACTGGTATTTATATAGTAATGTTGTCAGTGTGTGTACCACATAACTGCTTGCCTTTGTGTCCTGGGTCCTGTACTGGTAACGGTGATTTTCAAGTTGTAAGGGTCCGTGCTTTAGAGGAAGAGCATCAGACTTCTATCTGTGTTGTAGCTGTGAAGCTCAGAATGGTTGCGACAGGTCTGAAGTTGGCTGCTGATTTTTTAAACATTAGCCTTGGTTTTTGAGTTAGTTTATTCTGCATCAACAGCAGATGTCTGGAATATTTTGCAAAGATCAGTTCATTTCTCCATAATTCTAAACATAGAGGTAACTTAATGGTTAAGTTTCTTTATTAGATATGAGAAAGCATACAGAATGTTTGCAAGTTGGCTACTTAATAGGGATCATGTACTGTAGTAAGATTTGAGTTTTTCTCAGTCACTATAGCCTGGCTTTCTCCTTTTTCTTTTTACCTCTGCTGAAGTTGTGGGTAGATCCTGTATGCCTTTGAGACAGTAGTGTGCATCAGCTGAATAGATTGTTGGGGCTGTACAATGTGAAATGATGCCTAGTTTTGTATTTATTACAATTGAGCCATGCGGCAGGTAAAAATGGAGCTGTAGTCCAGGTCTTAGTGCATAGGGATCTACATCTGAAAAAGTCATTTACAACTGGCACTGATGCTGACTGTCTCAGCAGTGAGCAGAGACGGATCTATGTATTTTGCCACCCCAAGCACAGCAGTCAGGCTGCCTTTGGTAGCATGCCTGTGGGAAGTTCGGCATACCCTCTGCCAAATTACCACCAAAAGCCACAGGACCGATGGACCTCCTGCAGGCATGCCGCCGAAGGCAGCCTGACTGCTGCCCTCAAGGCGGCTGGCAGGCCACCCCTGCAGCTTGCTGCTCCAGGCATGCGCTTGGTGCGCTGGTGCCTGGAGCCGCCCCTGGCAGTGAGGGCCAAGTTTTAATGGAGTCTGAAGTACCCTAAAACTGAGAGGAGGGAGGATATGTCTCCAGTGTAGCTGGGAGCATGCTTCCGAGCATGGGTAGACAAACACGTGCTAGGCTCTGCTTGAGCTAGTGTGCTTAAAAATAGCAGTGTGGCTGTGTTGGCATGGCCAGTGGCTCAGGCTAGCTGCCTGAATACAAGCTCGCCTGACTCTCTGGGTCTCTGCTTGCATGTCTAGCCCAAGCGTTTCCCATGCCACCATGGCCACACTGCTGGTAGGGCACTGTAGTGTAGCTTGCCACTTCCACTCCCTGAATGGTGCCTGTTTTGTGCCTAAGGAGAAGAGGTGAGTCCTCAGACTGGCATCTTACACCAACCCAGAAGTCACTACTTTTTAAGGAGAGGAGTTTTGCAGAAAACAAGACACCAAGAGGCTGAGAAAAGGAAGGAGGAGACTTAAATCCTTAGGGAGATGAGAGAGAGAGATTGAGTGTGTATTGGAATAGCTGGGACAAGGAAGGGAGTAAACAGAAGAATTTAGACATAGTGAAGCGTAATGAAACTGAAAGGCTATAATGGAGGCTGCCTTGACAGAAATTCCAGTAGATTCCACTAGACTCTTTCTCTTGGTCTTTGTTGATTTCTGTTCGAGACTCAGTATTCCCAGGAAGCAGTAGACTAACAGATCTTTATTATATCCAAAACCTAGTTGCCATTTGGAGCCCATGGAAACTTTCAGGGGCTAGTTCCACTAGAATAGGATATCTTAGAGCAACCATAGAGGATTGCAGTGTCCCAGGATGGAAAAAAAGGGGTGAGAGAGATGGAGAGAGGATTCTTTTGTTACATGTCCAAGAAAAGAATTCTATAGTATTTTAACAATTACACTTATCGAATCCTTTCACAGGAAGAGCATATTTTGATTTTTTTTTGTTCCAATTTGTGACAAAAACAAGTGTCAAAATATTGTACTTTGCCCCAAGACATAACAAAGTGACAAACCTTTCAAAGGGAATATTACAGTACCTGCTGAGGAAAATAAAAAGTGACTGGTAAAATGTGGCAGTCCACAATGACTGGCAAATTGATCCTGTATTTTGAGTTCTGTGATACAACAGTGCTAAAGGTTTTGCTTTCCTGAGTACTATAAAAATCAAACAAAATACTATGTAAACATAAATAATAGTTTTAACAAGATGTGTGTTGACCTTACCATTGAGTTATTTCATGTTACATTTTATTCTCTCATTTTTCATATATTTATGTTTTACGAAGGTGTAAACCAGAGTTACTCCACTGATATAAACAGAATTGCCTGCTGTGCTATGGTTGCTATGTAAATAATAGTATCTAATTAACATAGGTCTCAATTCTGCCACTTTTACTTACATGGTGTCGTATCTTACTGCATGAGTAGTGTCCTTTATTCCAATGAGGCTAATTGCAGAGGAGGGCATTAATCAATACAGGTAATGGCAGAATTAGATAGTTGGTAGACAATCTAATTTGCAGGTCATATCCATGAGAAAGAAATAATTTCCATAACTGAACAAAGCTTTGCGGCTGTAGATCCTATTTGCAAAAATGAGGTAAGAGACCAAGCTTGTGGAATAACCTATATCCTCTGTTGAGAAATAGAACATAGTGGTTTTAAATTCTCTCCTTCTCTTGCTTTGAAGTGAAACCATTGACTTAAATAGTACAGAAAAATCAGGCCAATAATATAAATGTTCTATGAAGGTGAGAAGTGGAGAGCTTTTTCATGCCACATCTGTCATCTTTCAGTATAATGAAAGATATTATCAGGTACTAAAGTTAGCCTCAAAATGACAATATTTGTAACACAAGAGTAAATTATTTGTATATAAAAATGGTGCAAAGTAGATAACAGGTGCATGAACAGGTATTTTCAAGCCTTTCTGAAGTAGCTAATCTTAATATGGCAGGTATTGTATAAAAATGAAATGAGATGTCCAAAAACTCCAGTAAATTAGACAAAGGTCAAAGATGGGAGTTTCATATAAATAACTTAAGTATGTTAGGCTTGAATTTTGTAGGATAACTGAGCAACTTAATTTCTATAGCCCTTAGTGTTTGAGGCCATGGAGTCAGGTATACGCTCAGATTTTGCATGGTGTGGAAATATGGGCATGGAATAATCCCTTGAGACTGAAAGTGATTGAAAACAAATTTCTTAGAAAGATTCTTGGTCTCCCAAATAATAAACCAGCTGCTCTTCTTAGAGCCGAATCAAACATGAATTATTTTCTGTCCAAAGTGTAATACCATAATATCAATTTTTGGTTTCACATTCACAGTATTCATCCTCATTGTTTGCCGAGGCTATGCTTAGAGGAACTGTTCAGCAGGGCTTTCTCACATAAATGTTCTTGGTTAGAGTACATTCAGAATTATTTTCATTCTCTAGACCTCTCATAATTGGAAATAATTAGATTTAAGTTTAAAAATGTGAAATCCCTAATCAAGCTGAGACTAGAGGATATTTAATAAGCAACTAGACATGGCAATATTTCATCTTGATTCCCCCTTGTTAAAAAGACTCATCAATATGTCAGATACTTAGACAGTTTGTTTAATAACAAGTTAAGGAAGAGGGACTTTACAGCTTTCCATTTTCAATCTGTGCAGTCAGTTTACACAGAAGGTCAATATATCAGCACTGAGAAATGTGACCGCCTCTGTCCATGCAGCTCTTGCCAGGTGGAAGTCCTACCCCATTATTTATTATATTGTAATTTGTATTGCCACTTGAGATCAAAATGGCTTTCAGTATTTTTGTCCTGGATGACTTTTTCTATGACGTCTCAGAAAACAAAATACTAATTAGGAATTGATAGTGTATCTGTGCACCAAGCGGTTGTCCTATTGTCCAATCAACTGCTAAAAGAAGGAAAAGACCTGTGGCATAGGAAGCATATATGATTTAGTTAGTTTATATTCTTTCAAATTTGTTTTTATATAGATTTTAACATTCTGGATTTAGTTTATTATAATATATTTAGGTTTTGGTTCATTTGGCCTATGGCTGAGTCATTATTAATAAACTTGACCTGACTTGTAAGCTCACATAAACCAGTGCAGTTTAATAAATGGTAGGATTTGCCTGTGTATCTCCTGCTCACCACTTTGAAAACTGACTCCAAAATACCCTCTTTACTTGTCTTCATCTTAAAGTTAACTGGTTCTTTTCCTTACTGTGTTCTCCAGTGCTTAGATTCAGTATATTGGCATTATTGATAGTCTTGTCACTGTCTACAGGGCACAGAAATGGCCTAACAACATTAAGATGGAGACTTAAATGTTTCCACTAATGTACTGGAGTCAATGAAATTATTTAGCCCTATAACTGAAAGCAAAGTTCAATACTAGTGACAGTTTTTGCTTCACACAACCTGGTAAAGCTGGAATGCTAGGTGTATTAGTCACTGCAGCACAGTTTGTCTTGCACCACTAGGTGATATTACTTGCCCTATAGAATATGGATCTGCAGAAACAGATTGCAAAGCTGAAGAACAAAAGATGCACATGGTCTTTCTGATAAGCTCTTATAACTATAACTGGGGTTACATCAGTGATGACATAAACCACTCTTTGACACTTCAGGGCTAGACTGGGGCAACAAGCTCTACCTGGAGTAAACTATGAAGGCTACTTGACGCTTCAGTTAGTATGGAATGTTGCTATACACCTCCTCAATAGATCAGACTGGAGAGAGCATACTGTAACTGTCCTTCATGTTCTGCAGCAGCTGCCTATATGCTTTAGGTACTAGTTACAGTTTATAAAGCCCAAATGGCCTAGTTCCCTGTTACCTTAGACGGCTTTTACCACATATCCTGCATCTGCCTGACAGGCTTTGGCTGGCTGTCGAAATGTACAGCTCACCTGAGCCAGGAGAAGAGCATTCTTTATAGTGGCACTAATAATATTTGAAGCGTTAGCTTTAGAGTAACCACCTCTTTATGCTGAAACTTACAACACTGGAGGGGTTAGCTTGTCTCTTATTTTTATTAAAAAAAAAAAAAAAAAAAATTCCCCTCTCACCCTATGGGTGGTATGTGTCTTCCTCAACCTCGGGTCCTCTACAGAGGCCTGGGAGTTTGAGGGTTCTGCGCAGTATCTTAGCTTTTCCTAGCACTGCACTCTTCTGGACAGAGAGCTCTGATGTTGTTCCTGGGATCTGTTGGGCCACTCAACCAGCTTAGGAGTCACAGCCCCCAGTGCTCCTACCACCACTGGGACCACTTTGGCCTTCACTTTCCACATCCTCTCCTAGTTCCTCTTTCAGGCCCTGGTACTTCTCCACTTCTCATATTCCTTCTTCCTGATGTTGCTGTCACTTGGCACTGCTATATCTATCACCACCGCTGCCTTCTGCTCCTTGTCTATTACCACGATGTCTGGTTGATTGGCCAGTACCTGCCTGTCTGTCTGGATCTGGAAGTCCCCAGAATCTTAGCCCTGCTATTCTCCACAACCTTCTGGGAATCTCCCATCTGGTCTGGGAGGGTCTAGCCCATACGCTGTGCAGATGTTCCTGTACACAATGCCAGCCACTTGGTTGTGCCTTCAGTGTATGCTGTCCTGCCTGCATCTTACATCCTGCCACATATGTGTGTCGACTGTCTCTGAGGCCTCTCTGCACAGTCTGCACCTTGGGTCCTCTCTAGTGTGCTAGACCCCTGCTTCAATGGATCTGGTGCTCAGTGCCTGTTCCTGTGCCGCTGCTGATCCTGCCTCAGTGCTTCTTTTAGTCCAGCTCGTTCCAGCCACTGGTAGGATTTCCCATGTCCGCACCTCAGCTATCTGTCGATGGTACATCCATGCAGGGTCTTGTCTTGCCATGGCACTTCTTCTGCTTGGTCTTCCTCCCATGTTTGCTGCTGCCTCAGGCATTCTCTCAGCAGCTCATCTTTGGGGGCATCTTACTGATGTACTCCTCGATGTTCCGGGTTTCATCCAGGACAGTGGCTTTGACGTCACCAAGCCCCGCCGCCTTCTTTCCGGCTGGTTACAGTCTCTGGGTGTTGGACTTGGGGTGGAACCTCCGTGCATTGTGAGGAGCTTCCGGGTCTTCACATTGGCAGCTTCCATGTCCTCTTTTGCCAGCTCACTATACTGGCAGGATATCTGATGACCGGCAGGCGTATCTGTTGATGGCGTGGATCTTGTTCTCCCACGTGAGCTGGCTCTTCGGACCTGTCTTATCCTTTGGTGATACTTGATGTTGCTGTCTTCCTTGCCTCTCATCTGTTTTCGATGTGACTGTGGGACCCCGAGGTACTTGTAGCTGGTCTGTATGTCTGCTATGTGGCCGCTGGTAGTTCCACCCCATCAGTCTTGCATACTACCTCCCTCTCTTCACTACCATCTGGCCACACTTCTCCAGTTCGAATGACATCCCGATATCCTCACTTAGATCCGCGTCAGGTGGATTAGCGAGTCGATGTTCGTTCGTTCTTAGCATACAGCTGATGTCATCCATGTAGAGGAGGTGGCTGATGGTAGTTCACTCCTGAACTTGTACCCGTATCAGTCTTGTGATTATCTGGCTGAGGGGTTAAGTCTTATCCAGAAACGCAGCGGGACAGTGTATCACCTTGGTATATGCCGCACTTGATGGCCACTTGTGCAAGCTGCCTTGATTGACTTCCAGTGTTGTTCTCCATTAGTCCCATTGAGTTCTTGAGGAAGGTCCTTGTGTCCTGTTGATTTGTATAGCGCCAGACATTCACAGATCCATTGTGTGCGGCATGAGTCATAGGCTTTCCTGTAGTCAATCCAGCAGTGCTCAGATTGGTCTGTTTAGATCTGAGCGCTGCTCTATCTATGAGCAACTGGTGTTTTGAGCCTCTGGTGTTGTTCCCAATGCCCTTCTGAGCTGTGCTCATGTACTGGCCCATATGGTCCTGTAGCTTGGTGGCTATGATGCCTGATAGGACTTTTCCATGTTGTGGGGAGCAGGTTATTGGTCGGTAGTTGGACGGTCTGTTCCCTTGCAGGGTCTTTCATGATCAGCACTTCCTTCCTTGTGTTAGCCAGTTTGGGTGGGAGCCTGCTGCTAGCAAGCTGGTTCATCTGTGCTGCTAGGCGTTCATGCACTGCTGTTATTTCTTTAGCGTAGGTGTGGATCATGTCTGCGTCAGGTGCTGTCCCCTCTTCATGTCTTGACCCGCTGCTGGATGTCTTATACTGTGATGGTGATTGGGTTCTGTTTCTGGGATATTGCTGTGCTCTGTTCTCAGGTCCTGCAGCCACTTTGCGCTGGTGTTATGAGTCTTCATCTTTCCCATATGTTCTTCCAGTGCTGTTCAGTTTCTGTCTTGTGGCTCTGCTGTTATTGTGGGTGTTGCACTGCAGTTGGGAGTACACCTTGTTGGTTCTTTGGAGAACACGGCATTTACTTTTTTGGCCTTGCTTCTCTAGTGTATCTCCTAGCCTGGTAGCCAGTGCTGTGAGCCTTGTTTAGCAGTCTCTAGAGCTTCAGATGGGTTCAGGCCCTTGATTTTCTGTCATAGCCGAGTCTTATTCCTTAATTTCTACACCCTTCTGTAGTTCCACCAGCTGACTAAATTCTCTCCGAGTCGCCTTGATCTTATCTCCAAACCTCATTTTCCAGGGTGGGTACATACTGTTGTTCTTCTTGATCGTGTAGCCAAGCATCTCCAGGATTACAGAGGCTGTAGCATATACCAGTTCATTGTTTGAGTTATGGTGGTGTAGGGATTGTCATGAGGGCTCTATTTGCATCTCTAACATACTATCTGATGGTACTTCTCCACTGAGCCTTGGTAATGGGTCTCGAGATTGACTGTGCTAGTTTCTCCATGATCTTTGCCTTCATATCAGCTGCCTGTGCTCTGCAATGAAGGGGTGGCAGTGAATTTCAGTTTCAGGTGTGGGCTGCACATCCACTTGTTTCTTCCAGGTCTTTTGAGTCATGGGATGTAATTGGAGTTGGTCTATCTCAAGCTGTGAGAGCAGCTTCCTCTTTTACTATGTTGAAGCGTTTGGGTAACCAGCTGTTCTCAGTAAGTGTGGATGAGGTCTTTTTGTCCACACAGTCCCCTCATACGTTTCTTATATTCCGTCTCATTAGGTCTACTGTTGTAGTAGCATTCCATCAATTCCAGGTTCTCTTGTCTCGGTCCATGAATGGTTTGTTCCAGTAGCCACTTATCGTCAGATTGTCCTGGCTTCCTCAATCTGGCGCGGACCTTGTTAATCCGGCGACGTCGAACCGGCATGATCTCCTAGTTAGTGTCACTCTCATATTTTGAGGTAGCAGTGAAGTGTTAAGGGGTCTTTTGCCCAAGGATCCTACTGGAAAGTTGGGTACCAACCAGGATTTGAACCCTGGTCTCTCGCTATCAAAGGGCGGTCTCCCGTATCAAAGGGCGCGCTCTTAACCACTACGCTATCCAGTCGTGTATTATATATATAGATAGATATATATAAAAAATATTTAAAAATGTCTGAAACAAAAAAGGAAGCTACTTTTATGGAAATAGTTATTTGTTTCTCTTTTGTTTCAATGGTTGCTTAAACAATATGAAAATATACTGTATTTCTGTAAAAGTAGCTTTTTTAATATTCTCAGTTTGGTAGGCAGTGGGGAGCCAATCTGGAAGTCTTTACTAAGGCAACACTTCTATTGGAGTTCAAGGAATTGCCATCTTAGTAAGGGCTGTTGGATTGGGCCCAGTTCTAGGGTGTATTAGGTAACCATTGAAAATCCCAAATCACTTATTTGTGGGGAAGTTGTGCAGAGAGGCAGCAGTAGTGTAAACTCTGTCCTTGAGCTTGGTCTAAAGCCCACTGGAGCCAAAGGGAAGACTCCTATTGATTTCACAGGGCTTTGGTGTACTCCACATTCCCCTGCATACTAGTGAGGAGGTCTCAGTGGTGGACCTCTATAGCGCCCCATGGTGGGAGGATTATGGGCAGGCAAGGGGTGTGATCAATGGATCTGTGCATAAATCAAACAGACCATGTCCCTGTGTAGAGCTGCATTAATAGTAACTGCAGCCAGGCTGCGCAAACCACCTGGGCAAAGAACTAGAATTTTGTCCCTCAGTACTGTTTCTGCAAAGCAAAACATGTTCATATGGGTTCAGCTTCTTGCTACATACAGCATTCTGGCTTTTAAAATAAAGATAACAAAATTGAGTAAATGATTATGGTGTACAAAAGTCAATGCAAATGTGTTACATATTGAACTCCTTTCTTTTTATAGTGTAAACCAGTAAATTCATTAGCTGGCTACTCTCATACATTTTAGTGGGGATGCATTTGCTATCATACTCATTCATCTGAACTGTGATTCAATAGTTAATGAATCTCATTAACTCTAACTTCAGAACAGTTATGTTAGTGATTTGAATCCCATTCTCTTACCTATTTAATTTAATGAGATTCTTAGTTAACCTTATTACAGAACTCCATGAGGTTTAACCTTATGTGCTGAATGCTTCCTGCAGCCAGAGGAAGAGAAGTTAGCATATTAGCTCCAGGCTTGGTGCCACACAACCATCTCTGTAGGGACTATCTGACTCCCACTTCGAATAATGCGGCTGCATGCACCATGCTTGTGATTTTACAGCTGCTAGAGAAGCTTGTTGTAGCATGGACTCAGCTTTTAGTAAGTCAGCTAAGTCCTGAGGGCTTTAAAATATATATGGGGTTTTGCATATTTAAAATAGTTTTTCCTTTATGTGCAAGACCAAACAATTTATTTTAAACAGACACTTTCCTGACTTCCTCTAGACTATTTCTGGACTCCAACAAGGTTTATTCGTGGCAGAGCCATCGCTTGGAGTGGGAGCTAGCTGCAAAGGGGTGAATATTCTGGGATCTAAAAGAAGAAAGTCACTTATAAAGGAAAATTTTGCTGAATTGCCCCTCCTAGGTTGGCTGTTGAGTGTATTTATCACACATAGTTAATTTTGCATCTTCCCCTCATGGATCACCTTTTTAACAAGAGGAGAAATAAAAATGTGCATAACGCAGATCCAATTGTTTGTTAACAAAACTCCACAGTATAAAAACTACCAAGTATATAATAATTCAATACTATAGAAATACTACCATTTTTGTGTTAAAACTTTTTAAAAGCACCTCTGCTTTTAAAATAAAATATATGTAAGAATAATATACACTATGGAGAAGCAAAAAATACTGCAAAATGAAGTCTGGGATCTCCTCCCAGGCTGCTCTCATGACTAGCAACCTCCTTAGCAATCTCATGTCCTTCTTATTTCCGCATGTTTGTGTTCTAAGACAAATGAGAAAAACTCCTCCCATATCAAAAGCAATCCTTAAATCTTGTATTTTAGCTCAATAAATAAAAAGTGTATATGAAAAATATTCTTCCATACCAACATAAGATCCTCATTAAATTGGGAGAAATGGGTGTTACCATCTTTTGAGGATCCATCTCTTTGCATAAGTAAGGGGAATTGCAGTCCATATGAAAAAGATTTTGAACCTGATTTTTTTCATCAATACATAACTCTGACTCAGTTAGTAGCTTAAGATTCCATTCTGTCTTGAAAGCAATTTGATAACATTTGACCAACATTTTTTAATATTAGGAACTTGTCAAATAATGTGTCAAATCACCACCCTCATTCACATCCATTTGTCTCGTTGTCCAGTGGACCACATTTGAGCAAGCATGCAGAAAGCCAGTAATGTATTTTCATCATTTTTAATGGCTGTAATTTCATTTTAAACACACTAGTGGATCTATAGTTAAGATTTGTCTTGTCAAGGCAAGCACATTTTATATCTCATTATTTGTGGCTGCTAAATTCATACTTGCAAGTGATATTTTTCCACCTTATCCTGGCAATGATTTTTCTGTCCTTAAATTACAGCATTCTATATTAAGGTTTTCCACCCTATGTTGCTGATTATAAATTTCAACTCAGACCTCAGTTTTATAAAGATACTAATCTGAGTATATAATAAGGTAAAACTTGAAGATGTTGTAAAGGCCAAATAGTATAACTTGGTTCAAAAAAGAATTAGATAAGTTCACTGAGGACAGGTTCATCAGTAGCTATTAGCCAATATGGTCAGGATATCCCATGCGCCAGGTAGTAAACCACTTACCATTAGAAGCTGGGACTGGACAACAGGGAATGGATCACTCGATAATTGCCCTGTTCTGTTCCTTCCTTCTGAAGCATCTGGCACCATCAACTGATGGAAGATAGGATACTGGGCTAGACTGACCATTGAGCTCACCAGTATGGATATTCTTATGTTCTTATATCTCTGCTGCCTCTTTTTACATTTCAGTGCCATCAGTGAAGTCAGTGGAATTGCAGATTGTTACTGAATTCAGAATTTCCCTGTATTTTTGGAAGTTCATACACAATTAAATAAAAAATCTTGTTATCCACGGGTTTACCCTAGGGTGACCAGAGAGCATGTTTGAAAAATCCAGATGGGGATGGGGGTTAATAGTTGCCTATATAAGACAAAGCCCCAAATATCGGGACTAGCCCTGTAAAATTGGGACATCTGGTCACCCTAGTTTACCCCAACAGTTTTGACTGACAGGAAAGTTTATTATTTGTAGATATAGCATTAAATCTAGGCATTAAAAAGCTTTTCCATCTAATAAGTAATCATCAGTAGAATTCCATCATCTGTATGCTATTTCCGTGTAACTGGTGGATTCATGGACTAATAACAACCACAATCTTATAAACATGGCTGATTTCGATGCTGCTGCCAAATCTGCAGTCTCAGAGGCTCCAGACTGGGCTTTATCATATTGTGGCCAGGCTGAATTGCTAGTGTGGGGTCTAGTGCTCAGTGTGCTATGTGGTATTAAATATAAACTACTCAATGTTGAGTGAAAGCTCTGTGGTAACCATAACTTGAGTCCCCTGTGGAACTGGAATGTCTATTCTTTATGATGGCCCCGCCATGGGCATTTCACAGATTTTCTCTGCTTTTTGGTAAAAAGGGGAAGATGGATAGTCCTGGCATTTGGATGAAAGAGATCTGGGTTCTGCCAGTGCCAGAAATTTGCTCTGTGATCATGAGCTGTTTAGTTAGTCTCCCTGTGCTTTGGTTTCCTCATCTGTAAAATGGAAGTGATAATATTTCCTGCTTCCCAGGGGTGTGGGGAGGACAAAGTCATTCGTGTCTATGAGGGGCTCAGGGTACTAAAGTGATGGGGACCATGAATGTACCTACACAGATAAAAACCTCTATTCAGTGTAGTTCTAACTGCTTCCACAGACACCCCACCCCACCCCACCCCACTGATCCTAACATATTACCTACTCCTCCGTTAAATTTGGATCAGCCCTTAATGCTTACATAGTATAGGAGTTTGGAGCAAGTATGGAAGAACCAGTAGTGCTTATAAATAAGTTTGTCGGCTGTTGAGCATAATTATGTGGGCTCATTTTTATAATTATTATAACCTGATAGCAGTTATTGAGCCACACTTATCCTTTGTGTAATGCGATGGATTTCAGTGCTTTTCTTCGAGGGATGAATTTAGCCCATTGTCTTGTTCAGTGATTTTCTTTTTATTTTGTTGCCTATTCTTATTTGCACAGATGTGAAAAACTCAGTTGGAAAAAAAGAATTTTTTTAAAAGTCTTAAAAATGTACATTTTTAAAAAATGAGTGTTTTAGAAAAGGAAAGCATTAAGTACAATTTTGTGTATACCAATATGAAGCACACTTTATTTTTAACTTTATTGTCTTTCAGGGGGATCAGACATTGAATACCTTGATTTTTACAAGCCAGTGGTATGGTTTTGGATCCTTGTAGGACTAGCTTATTTTGCTGCTGTCCTGAGCATGATTGGAGACTGGCTAAGAGTCATATCAAAAAAGACAAAGGAAGAGGTAAGAGCATCTTGCATCTAAGAACAATTTGCTTCTTCATTTATATTTGGATTAGAGGACAGGAAAACACTATGAGTCTATGCGTCTATATAGTAAATGTTTGCTTTTAGGGCATGAATCAAAGTTGCCTATATATGAGGTACAGCATGTGCTGAAATACCTGATGTCATTACACAATTCATTTGTACCGGTTTGGTTGAATATATATTGATTTTATGTCACTATTTATAAACTCAGGTAAACATAGATATCAATTAAAGGAAAATGTGAGCAATACAAAAGTACACCTATCTTGCTGGAAGGAAATGTCTCTTTTTATAAGAATTATTTTTGATAGTTAAGCCAGGCGCTCAGTGTTTGGAGTAATAATATTTTCCCTATGATTTTTCGCTATATGCTACAGATATGTAAAGCAAAAGAATCAAATGTACCACTACATAGCCTTATTA
This sequence comes from Chelonoidis abingdonii, assembly GCF_003597395.2. Taxonomy (NCBI): domain Eukaryota; kingdom Metazoa; phylum Chordata; order Testudines; family Testudinidae; genus Chelonoidis; species Chelonoidis abingdonii. The sequence goes on from NC_133771.1 coordinate 173,780,262, forward strand.
AACAGTAAGAGACTCCTGGACTTGTTTTAGTGATACATTAATTTGTCTTGTGTTACTTGTCATACAGTGCAGTGCACCTAAGGCATGGACCATGAAAATATGCCCAGAGGTGTTTTACAATAGTCTCATTCAGTTACATACTTATTAATTCGCAAGTTAGCTATGTTGGTTTAAGTTCAAATGTACTTTTTCATGTAAATGTGTTTCTATCATTCCAATGACGATAAAGTAGTTTAATTAAAATGTAATCAGTTAGCCAAATGGCTTGGTTTCAGCAAACATTTTGGGATAAGTAAAACCTCTTTTGGTTATGGCTAATGAGAACAGGCTTGATTAAAAAGCTTTAAACAGAAATTCATTAGTTAAGAAAAACTATTTTGTTCAGAAGCAAGATATTCATTCCATATGATCTAGGTTCACGTCATCTGCAAATACTTCATCTGCAGTAATCAAAGACAATACAAGGAATCATTGTTTTCAGTGGTGATACAATGTGAATTGCTCTCCTATATCTAGCGCTATCTTGTGTTGCCTATGTTTAGTGATATCATTCATGTAACTGATTGCGAAGGGTTGATATAAGTGCATTTTATTGTGAATTCATAGTCACTTATTCTGAGAAAAGAATTGGCATCTAATTAATGGAAGGGTATTAATCTAATGTCCTCTTTTAGAAGACAATATGTGTATTAGTTCTGCACAAGTTAAAGAAGATAGCTGCTCATCTTGGCCCTATTCCTGCAAACCCTCTAAGGATATTTGTAACTTTACTCACATGAGTAGTCCATCTGATGTCAATGACACTACACGTGATTACTTGCATGCACAACATGTTTAACCATTTGCAGCTTTGGAACCCTGCTCTCTGGAAAAGTGGGGAAGGAATCTATGATGCCCACTCAGCACTGGCTGCTAGTAAATAAACAGGTTACTTCAAAATTTGCTGTTACAGCCCTTAGTAATCTGAGCATAGGGAGGCGTGAGTCTTCCATTTGGGGAGGCTCACATGTGAGCGCCATAAGTTCCCTAGAAGTGGGTTGGGCCACTGGCACCTGGACCGTAGCCCCGCCCCCACTTGGCCCTTCTCTCCCCAAATTCCCACCCTGGGACCATCTCTTGCCTCCCCCAAGGCCCCACCCGCCACTCCCTCCTCTCCGCCTCTTCTCCCTGGGCCCCTGCCATTCGTTTCTCTTGGTCCCCCTTCCCGAAATGGCAGGGGCGACATGGCCCCATCCAGGGGCAGCTCTAGGCACCAGCAAAGCAAGCACCTGCTTGGGGCAGTCCATTTGCAGGGGCGGCAGGGAAGTATGGGAGCTGAGAACCAACAGGGGGCTCTGGGAGCTGTAGTTCCTTGGTTAGCTCCCTGCCTATAGAGCCAGCCCTGGAGCAGGGAAAGAACTACATTTCCCAGCAGTCCCTTGGCCACTACCAACTGGAAAGGAAGGAGGGGGACCTCATGCGGCAGCG
>NC_133771.1:173783069-173875479 GCF_003597395.2 Chelonoidis abingdonii
AGAGCCCAGGGCTGGGGCAACAGGGGAGTGCAGGGGGGAGCCCAAGGCTGGGACGGGGGGCAGACAACAATTTTTTTGCTTGGGGTGGCAAAAAACCTAGAGCCGGCCCTGGCCCCATCACTTTTTCCTGCCTTAGGTGAGCGATGGAAGAGAGGGGGCAAAAAGGGGCGGGCAGGGGAAGGCCATGGGGGATGAGGCAGAGCAGGGGCAGGAAGAGGCGGACCAAGGGTGGAGCGTCAGGGGAAAAGGCAGGGAGGAGCATGGGTGTGGAGAGGGCTTTAGGGAATGAAGTGGAGCAGGGGTGAGGCAGAGCATGGGCGTGGCCGTGATCCAGGTGCTGTTCCATCCCCTTGGATCGAGCTTTGCTTCTGGCACTCCAAAGGTGGTGGTTGGCTGGCACGCTTCCAGAGGGGTGACCTGTGCCACAGCCATGGCATTTCACCCCCTGCATGGCTGGACTTTTGCCTCCGCTGACCTTTTATCTGCACCGCCCATGAATCTGAGCCTGACACATTTGACAAAAAACCTCTCTCTCTTTGTTACACTGAGGCAATTGCAGACAGCCAAGTCATTCTTGTACTCCTGATATTCCATCTGAATCTTTCCTTTACAGAACCTTCTTAGTTCAGGAAAGCTCTCTTCAGGGTTTAGAGGAAGGCCTTTTTGTTCATATCAGTGCATCTTTACCAAGATCTCCTTTTTCTTCATCATCGACTATTTTCTTTCATCAAGTTTTCTGAAAGAAACAAGCTGATCTCTGTGGGCGTGTATCCACGTTTTGTTTACGTTCTCTCGAAAGCTTGTTGAGTATCCCAGATACTCTGTGTGGAGATGGGCACTTCATCACTAAGGGAGAGAGTTTCAGAAGTGCCTAAGAGGCCTTGCCTAGGGGCAAAATCCCATTGTAAGTCAACACAACTAGTGCTCCTAAACCCCGTTTACACTTTTGAAAGCTCTCCAGAAATTAATGTTTACCATATCTGTTGGTTTCAGTGAACATGCTTTGAATTCTGTGAAACTGCAAGGACTTAATTTAATACTTTTGGAACATTATGGTGTTGTGGTTGACACACTGGCTTGGGATTCTCAGTTAGGTTCCTTGCTCTGCCATGGATTTCCTGTGTCCCCTTGTGCAAGTCACGTAAAACTGATTCTCATTTACATTAACTTCTCATTGAAAAGTATAAATGAGAACCTGGTCCTTAATCTCTCTGTGCTTCAGTTTCCCATCTGTAAAACATCGATGGTAAAGTTTCCTTTCATATACCCTTTAGTTTTCTCTATTAAGCTATGTCTATACTTGAAGCTGGGGATGCGATTCCCAGCTTGCGTAGACATATCAGCATTAGCTCTCTTTGAGCCGCCATGCTAAAAATAACACTGTCAATGCAGTGGCATGGGCAGCACCTCTGGCTAGCTGCCCAAGTACATGCCCAGAGGGTCTGGGTGGGTACATACTCAGGATGGCTAGTCCGAGCTGCTGCCCATGCTACTCCAGCTATGCCGTTATTTTTAGCACACTAACTCAAGCAGAGATAGAGCTGGTACGTCTACATGAGCTGGGAATCACACCCACTGCTCTAAGTAGAAATGTAGCCTTAGATTGTGAGCTCTTTGGGTGAGGCATGATCGGTACCAAATGTTTGTACAGCACCTAGCAAAATGGAGCCCTAATTTTGACTGGGGCCTCTATGTACTCCTGTTCCATACATTACGATTTATTTTTATTAATTGGACTTGGATTTTTTTTAAAACTTCACATGTGTTGATTTTAACTATGCACTGTAGGCATTTGAGTCCAAATTCAATTCTGGGTAATATTTAAATAAATACGAGGTGGCAAGGCCTATGGATGCTTTTAAATTCATTCTCCGATTGCATATTAGGTAAAATGATACTTGCCAGGTGATCCAGCACTCTGCAGTGCCAAATGTATTTCCCTCAAGCACCAAGAATGCACACCCTATTCCCTTTCCTCTCCCTTCTCTCTTTTGTAGCTTCAACAAGCATGTTCATTGTGGCTACAGAAAGGAACATTTCATTCTTCAGATATAGATAGATAGATAGATAGATAGATAAAAAAAATTCCCCTCTCACCCCTATGGGTGGTATGTGTCTTCCTCAACCTCGGGTCCTCTACCAGAGGCCTGGGAGTTTGAGGGTTCTGCGCAGTATCTTAGCTGTTCCTAGCACTGCACTCTTCTGGACAGAGAGCTCTGATGTTGTTCCTGGGATCTGTTGGAGCCACTCACCCAGCTTAGGAGTCACAGCCCCGAGTGCTCGTACCACCACTGGGACCACTTTGGCCTTCACTTTCCAGCCAGCTGAATATATATTATTCACGTTCCCTTAGCTAATGCAAAGATACTGAATATTGTGATACACTTCTCTCTCCCTCCCTCTCTCTCTCTGTTTTTTTATAAGGTCAGAATAAATACAGCCATAGAATATCTGGCACTATTTGCTCAAGTAATTGTGTCCTTCAGGTACTGAAATTTTCATCGTGTCGAGATGTAAAGACTCACTGTGTGCTTCTTTATCCCATTGCTCAAGCATGCCTGTGAGTACTCACACAGAGAATGTTGTAGCCATAGCTGTTAAGGTTTCAGAATTAACAGAAATCAGTTTGAACAGACTGAGTTTTGGCAGATTTTTGTGATATTCTAAGAAAATACACCTCTACCCCGATATATCATGACCCAGTAGAACGTGGGTTTGCGTACAACACGGTAAAGCTCTGACACGCTGCTCTGAGCAGCGTCTTAAGGGTGTCAGGCCAGGCCGGGGCTAAGGGGTTTAATAAGGGGCAGAGGGTCTTGGAGGTGGTCAGGGGCTCCCCCCGTCCCCAGGGTCTGGGGAGCAGCAGCTGTGGGAGGGCACTTATGGGGGCCCCGCAGTCCCAGAGTGGCCTGGGGAATTAGCAGAGGAACGGGAGCAGCCCACTCCGCTTCCCTCGCCCCGGCCCCGGCCCCGGCCCCGGCCCCGTCGCTCGGGGGAGGGGGCTTGGGAGAAGGGATCCCCCCTACACTCGCCAGCAGCGATGGAAGCAGAGCAGCCTGGTCCCACCCCACTCCACTCCGCCAGCTCCCAGCTGCAGCACTCTGCTTCCCTCCACAGGTGAGTTTGGGGGGCATCCTTTCACCAACCTCCCTGCACTCACCTGCAGAGGGAAGTGGAGCCCCACGGCTGGGAGGTGGCAGAGTGGAGCAGGCTGAGGCTACCTCACTCCGCTTCCTGCTGCCGGTGAGTGCAGAGGGCATCCTTTCCCCAACCTCCCCGCACTCACCGACAGCAGGAAGTGGAGCACCGTGGCTGGGAGCTGGCAGGGTGGAGCGGACTGGGGCCGGGCTGCTCCGCTTCCTGCCGCTGCTGGTGAGTGCCTGTCAGGGTTCGGGGGTGGGGTGGAGTAGATAGGGGTCGGAGCAGTCAGGGTACAGGGGGATTGGGTAGGGAGTGGGATCTTGGGAGTGATTAGGGATGGGGTCTCTGGAGGGTGTGGTCAGGGAACAAGCAACAGGGGGGAGGAAGCAAGTTTGATATAACATGGCCTCACCTATAACGTGGTGAGATTTTTTGTCGCCCGAGAACCGTGTTATATCAGGGTAGAGATGTATTAAAACACTATTCTTGCCAGCCAGGGTCCTGGATGCAGGCCCCAGTCAGCCCGCTGCTGGCCTAGGTGAACAGAACCCCAGACCAGCAGTGAGCTGAGCGGGCCAGTGGTGTAAGATCAACATTTTAATTTAATTTTAAATGAAGCTTCTTAAACATTTTGAAAACCTTGTTTATTTTACAATACAACACTAGTTTAGTTATATAATATAGAGAGTTATAGAGAGAGACCTTCTAAAAAACATTAAAATGTATTACTGGCACGCGAAACCTTAAATTCAAGTGAATAAATGAAGACTCAGCACACCGCTTCTGAAAGGTTGCTGACCCCCGTTGTAGATAGATGTGTAATGAGGCAGTCATTCTCTAATGTCATTTAGACACCAATTAGTATTCCATTTTGTGCTTTATCTGTTAGAACGTTAATCTATAAGGATTCAGGATCAGCATGCCATTCCCCCTTCCTTTTTGCCAACTCATACCTTTCTAAATAAGTTATAACCAAGGATTTTAAGATTCCAATCATGTGAATCTTCACACCAGGTTTCAGTAATATCAAATTGGTCAAATTCATACTCATAAATGAGCAATTCTGTTTCATCTTGTTTATTATCTGGGCTCCTAGCATTGATGCACAGTCAATTTAAGAATTTCTTCTCTTCGAGTCCCCTGGTTTGGATGATTTAGTTAGGAATTGGTCCTGCTTTGAGCAGGGAGTTGGACTAGATGACCTACTGAGGTCCCTTCCAACCCTGATATTCTATGATTCCTTGATTAAAATTTTATTCCTTACATCTTGATTTTGTGCTAAATGGATGCTCCTTTGTTCCCCTTTCCCATTTGTTGTTGGGAACACCCACTTGACAGTATTCTACTGTTGAGAATAGCCCACTTCCACTTTAACTGAATTGTCTCATTAGCACTGACCTGCCACTTGGTAAGGCAACGCCCATCTTTTCATGTACTGTGTATATATACCTGCCTACTGTTTTTTTCCACTCCATGCATCTGATGGAGTGGGTTTTAGCCCATGAAATCTTATGCCTAAATTAATTTGTTAGTCTCTAAGGTGACACAAGTACTCCTCGTTGTTTTTGCTGATACAGACTAACACGGCTACCATGCTGAAACCTGTCACCACTTGACTTTCTGTCATCCTGGCCTCCTCACAAGGTTCTGCACCCGAGGAAGCCAGAGCAGATTCTGAGTGGACGTGAGTATTGTATTTGTTTGGCTCTCAGTTAGACATTGGAGCCAAGTTCACCCATGATCTGTTCTGGTTTTCACTGTGTAGATTCTGGTGGAAGTCTGTGATTGGAACTCAGATGCCACAATGATGACTGCAATAGAAAGTTCTAAATAGCAGCATGATGATTTACTACACATCAGGGACATTCAATTCTCTTTCCAACTCTGCAGGAATTGCTCATTATGTCATAATCCAGAAAAAGTGAAATTGATGAAATCCAATGACAGAGAGAGAGTTTAATATAAAATCTATAATACCATAAATGATGCATGGCTAAAACTGAAATAATTCAGTCTATTTAGTGGAATATATTGGACTCCATTAAAATATTCTGCTTTAAATTAAGGACAATAGGGATTTACTGAAGTGTGAAGTAGAAATTGAAAAGCATTAGTATATCATGGATAGTAGAACCATGCATAACTGATGGATTATGAGACAGGTTAAAGCTGTATTAGATGTCAAAATACAAGCTATGCCTACCTTTCTGCTTTCATTTCCCAATACTCCTCCACTTGCTCCTTCTGCCTTCTCAATCCTCTCTCCTTTTGTCTCCTCCGCCCACTCTCTGCTTTACACCTTCACTCATACTGCCTGCTTCACTGTTCTCATATGCAAACTAGCTTTTGCAATCCACTGCTTTTTTCCAGTAACTCGTCCTACCACCTTCTCATCATCAATACTCCCCAGAGCTTCCCTCACCTGAACTATAGTCCTGTCTCATTTGTTTGTCTCTGATAACTTGGCTTGTAAATTCTTTGACATTTTGTCTGGCTCTATTAATTAAACACAATATACATTTATAATAAGTGACTTAAAAATGATGGGCCCAAACAGCCATATCAGGGAAAGATTCCCATTGAAGTCAAGGAGAACTTTGGCCCATATCCTGCAATCCTTTCTAATTCAATCGTAATAATAAGCTACCCCAGCCTTCTGTGCAGTATTGTGAACAACATTAATCCTAACTATTCTTACTTATTGTAAGAAGTGGCTACATGAAGCTTTCATAATGGCAAAACCAATTGTGTCATTGGAAGAGTATCTGTCCCCCTACAGAAACTGAATTGCACTTAAGCAGGCAGCGGGTTCTGACCGAATGATGTCAGATTGCAGAATAATTCTGACATATTTTAAAAGCCTATGAAGAAACTTTATGGACCCTTTGGAAAAGGAATAATAGTATTGCCTGCATAAATTATTATATTTCCTATCAGAAAAGAATCATGTGCATATTTTCCTTTTTTTCCTCCTTTGTTTGAACAATTTATACAAGATATACAATATTAAGAATATATTTTTAAAAATATATTCAAGCATGCAGTAACTACTCTCTCCAGATACGGACACAGAACCAGAAGTTTCAGAAAATCTATTTGATAAATACTGTAGCAGGCAGCTCAACAGCTCCGTGCAAAAATGAAGACATGCCCTCCAGAAGTTAAATGTAGATGAATGATATTCTATTAGTATTGAAGAAATGCAGCTTCAGTATTTGCTGAAAGGCACTAATGTTGGCTGTGTGATTCAACAAAACTACAGAATGACTCCATTAATTTGCCACAATGTCTGAGAGAACATTTGAAAAGAGCTAAAAACTTTTGCCTAATCAACTGATGAGATAAATATTGGTTAAAAGAAATTTTGCTGCTGCATCATGTTTTATTCAAGCAAGCTGCAGTAGCTGATGACAGTCTTGAGTTCCTAATGTTGGTAGAGTTATGCAGCTATAAAAATATTACAGATACAGCAATAAGGCTAGAAAATTACCCAGGTTTTATGGTAGATTTGTCATGATCCCTTACTAAGAAAAGTGAAACTGATTGATATGGGCAGACTTAGCATTTCCTTATTAATGCAGTTCTGTAAGGTTTGGTAGGGAGTGTTAGCTGGCCAAAGCAGAGCCTTGTACTATCTGGTTTACAAGGAGGATATAAGTCTTAGTAGTATTAACAGCTATCCATATTTTGTTTCTTATAGTTCAAGGGCTACAGGCCTGCTTTTCTAAAGCAGAAGATTCCATTAGCTTTGCCCCTGTTCCCACTGATCAATAGCAAAATTTCTGACATGGTGAGAATCAGGAGCAGATTAGTCCTCTTATTAAGTACATTAACTCATTAAGAATAAGTGTCCTTTAAACTACACCAGTGGAATAGATCCTGGATCCCTGTTCCACCTGCTGTAATCTGGTATGGCAGCACAAAGAAGTCCGAATGCCAGCTTTAACCAGTCATTTGTGGATTTTCCCAGTACAGAGAAATTACTGCCTCTTCCCCACTACTGACTTTAGGCATAGGGGAGGAGGCATGTCTGCAATACTATTCCACTGTGGTCATCTCCAACTGGGAGAATAGCCTTCTGAACGCCAATACCAGCCCAGGCAACTGAGAGCAGCCCTCAGGATGTTCAAAATTGCTCCAGGGACAAGTCCAGCCCCAGTTGTAAAGCACCTATCCCCTCCTGTCCCCCTCCCCAGCCCTGTGCAAATCAACCATGTTTTATTATATGTCTTTGATATCTGCTTTCATATATTGCCATAATAATCCACATAATTCTATTATTGTTGCTTGTTTTTGTTTTTGTTTTACTAAAGTCAAGAGTAGTGCATCTGTCCTGTCCTTAACTGGGATTTAGGAGATGGTCTTGTTGATAATTAATCTTGTCTGTCTAAGTTCTACAGTCCTATGTACCCTTTTCTGCCTTTGCTAATGTAGCCTTATTTTGCTTATAAAGGAATTTACAGAAGGTATAGAGGTAATAATACATTTTATTGTCCCAACAGAAATAACATTCTTAATGCCATTTTTGAGATCCCACAGGTAAATCTGTCAGGAAAAAGTGGTGTTGTGCTGAAAAACTACACAGGCCCATTAATGTTAAACTTCCTTTGAATTTTTCTTAATGAATTGCTTATATTTTTAAAATAGAATTATTTTGATTACATGCCATTGCATTGCTGAAGATTTTTAATTATGGGTGTTCCTCAATAATATCTCGATGTTTTTAATGTTAAAAGGATGATAATCAACATGCCTGTCAGGAGTTCAGATGACCCTAATTTAGACTCTTGCAGCACAGTGGAGAGTTTGAAATGTATCAAATGGGGTAGGAAGTGAAAGACAAGCAGAGACAGAGGTGGGAGTTTTTGGAGGATAGATCTGTTGCTAGAATCAATTCATACAGCAAGACAGACTAGCAGTCAGAAAGGCAGGGGAACATGATGTGCGCACTAATCTTAAGTAGGTGATCTGCCTCTCTGAAGAGAATCCTGTGGCACCTTATAGGCTAACAGACGTTTTGGAGCGTGAGCTTTCGTGGGTGAATACCCACTTCGTCAGACGCAGACACAGACCTGCGTCTGACGAAGTGGGTATTCACCCACGAAAGCTCATGCTCCAAAACGTCTGTTAGTCTATAAGGTGCCACAGGATTCTCTGCTGCTTTTACAGATCCAGACTAACACGGCTACCCCTCTGATACTTGCCTCTCTGAAGTTCAGCTTTGACAGTACTAGCTTTCCTCAAACTTCCTCCTCTTCATTATTCTCTAGACTTTGATTACTCTGAACTCTGATTTGGTCTTTTGATTATATGTTCCTTTGAAAGGCAAGATTTCAGCAGGAGTTCTCCCTTGCACGGTTGCTCTGGACTTCTGAGTGCTGCTGCTCTTGAATTGCTGTGTTTCCTCTGAGAATAAATGCCCAAGTCAAGTATCTTAATAATTTAGGCTGGGATTTTCACAGGAGCCTAAGGGACTTAGAAGCTCAAATCCCATTGAAATTCAATGGAAGCTGAGTGCCTAGTTCCCTTAGGCTCCTTTGAAAATCGCAGCCTCAGGCTCTGATTCAGCTGCTGTTCAAGTTGATGGGATAATTTCCGTTGACTTGAACATAGTTGGATAAGGCCTTTAAAGACTGGATCTAGAACTTCAGCAATGAAAAATAGTGACTTGACTTTGCTTTGAAATTTGAAGGGGAAATTATTATACTTGTAGTTAGAGCCCTGCAGTGCGACTAGGGTCCCACAGGACCCACTGACATAATGGAGGGAGCAGGTAAAATGTGGGCAGGATTGGCTGGCCAAAAAATCCCAGGCTGTGGTAATTTAGAGGAAAACACTAAATCTCTCATCAGTTTGTTGTAAATATAATTTCAGCAATGTAAAGCAAGTTTTGAGGTTTTAAAAAAATAAAAGTTTTAATAGTTAAATTTAAGTGAGGGGTTTTAGAGTAGCTTGGGAATAGTCATGTCCAGTTGCTGTTTGATGGAGAAAATTGCCAATGTGTCATATAAGTCTACTTCCCAGTGTAGACGCCGTGCCAGAAAAGACTACTGCATCATCAAACATGTTTAGCTCCATCTATAATAAATGTTAAAAGTTACAAGATGCTGATATGCGGCTCAACTAATAAAGAATTAAAGGAGATGTGACAGGGACAGGCTAGATGGCTACAGGAGAGTGGTGGAAAGTAGATACATTAGCCCCAGATTAAGCAGGTCACTTTCCCCAGGCTAATTAGGACACCTCGAGCCAGTTAGGAAGCCACTAGAACCAATTAATGCAGGTAGGCTACTCAGGGCACCTGGTTAAAAAAGACCTCCCTTCAATTAGTGAGGGACGTGCAAGGAGCTGGAAATGAGAGGGCATGCTGCTGGAGGACTGAGGAGTACAAACGCTATATGGGATCAGGAGAAAGGTTCTGTGGTGAGGATAAAGAAGGTGCTGGGGGGAGATCATGGGGAAGTGGCCCAGGGAGTTGTAGTTGTCACACAGCTGTTACAGGAGATATTGTAGATAGCTGCAATCCACAGGGCCCTGGGCTGGAATCTGGAGTAGAAGGCGGGTCCGGTTTCCCCCCATCCCCCTGACCCACTATTTGACACAGGAGGAGTTGAGCTGGACTGAGAATCATATCAGAGGGGAAGGTATCTGGCCTGACCCCGACCCACTAAGAGGGGCAACCGAGACTTCGGGGATTGGTCTCCTCCCTTTCCCCCATGCTGGCCAGTGATGAGGTTAGCTGAGTGAACGGCAGGTTTGAGCCAGTGGCAAAAGTGGCCAAACTGAGGGCTGCCGTGAACCTCTGAGGTGACCAAATCCGCCAGAAAGCACAGGACCCACCAAGGCAGAGGAGGAACATTGTCACAGAGGTTAATGTTCTCATGACTGATGAGAGGCTGAGGGAACTGGGCTTATTTACTCTGCAGAAGAGAAAAGTGATGGGGGATTTGATAGCAACCGTCAACTACCTAAAGGGGGATGGAGCTCGGCTGTTCTCAGTGGTGGCAGATGACAGAACAAGAAGCAATGGTCTCAAGTTGCAGTGGGAGAGGTCTTGGCTGGGTATTAGGAAAAACTATTTCACTAGGTGGGCGGTGAAACACTGGAATGCGTTACGTAGGGAAGTGGTGGAATCTCCATCCTTAGAAGTTTTTAAGGTCCAGTTTCACAAAGCCCTGACTGGGATGATTTAGTTGATGTTGGTCCTGATTTGAGCAGGGGGTTGGATTAGATGACCTCCTGAGATCTCTTCCAACTTTTAATCTTCTATGATTCTATTAATGTAATTAATGCAAAAATATATCTTGTCAAATTAACAATATTGTTTTTGATGAGCGTACAGGTTTGGTTGATAAAGGTAATAGCATTTATGTCATATACTTTGGCTTCTATAAGGCATTTGACTTGGTACCACATGACATTTTGATTATAAAATTAACATGATACACATTAAATGGATTAAACATTGGCTGTGTGATAGGTCTCCAAACTGCAATTGTCAAGTGGGAATCGTCATCAAGCAGATATGTTTCTGGTAAGGTCCTGCAGGGATTGGTTCTTGGCTCTTTGCCATTTAACATTTTTTTGGAGGGAAACATAAAATCATTGCTGATAAAGTTTACAGATGACACAAAAAGTGGGAGAGTGGTAAATAATGAAGAGCACAGGTAGCCTGATCCAGACAGATCTGAACTGCTTGGTAAACTGGGCGCAAGCAAACAATACGCATTTTACTATGGTTAACTGCAAATGTATGCATCTACGAATAAAGAATGTAGGCCATCCTTGCAGAATGGGGGACTCTATCCTGGGAAGAAGTGACTCTAAAAAAGATTTGGGTGTTTTGGTGCATAATCAGCTGAACATGAGCTCTCAATGTGATGCTTTAGCCAAAAGAGCTAATGTGATCCTGGGATGCATAAACCGGAATCTCGAGTAGGAGTAGAGAGGTTATTTTACCTCTGCATTAGACAGTGCTGTGACTGCCACTGGAATATTGTGTTCAGTTCTGGTGCCCACAATTCAAGAAGAATGTTGATAAACTGGAGAGGGTTTTGAGAAGAACCACAAGAATAATTCAAGGGCTGGAAAACATGCCTTAAAGAGTCAAAAAGCTCAATCTGTTTAGCTTAATAAGAAGAAGATTAAGTGGTGACTTGATTAATGTCTTAATATCTACATGGGGAGCAAACATTTAATAATAGGCTTTTCAGTCCAGCAGACAAAGATTTAATGAGATCCAGTGATTGGGAGTTGAAGCTAGACAAATTCAGACTGGAAATAAGGCATACATTATTGACAGTGAGGGTAATTAACTATTGGAATTCTCTATCTCTGACACATTCTAAATCAAGTTTGTTTTTTTCTAAGAGATACGCTCTAGGAATTTTTGGGGAAGTTCTATGACCTGTATTATACAGGAGATCAGGCTAGATGATCACAATGGTCCCTTCTAGCCTTGGAATCTATAAATAAAAGCAATTTGTCACTGGGAGTATATTTACGTAAGTATGTAGTATGTTACAAGGACAAAATATAAATTTTAATCTTAAGTAGTATATTACTCTATATTTGTTTCTTTCAAAATAATGGAAAGGCTGGGACTCTTTTCAAAGAAAAATCACCTGTTATACAACATTTTCAATTATCTGCAAGAAAATATAAAATCATTGATAAAGTTTTCAGATGATGAAAACAATTGGTGAAATGGTAAATATATATAAGGTCGGTTCTACAAAGCAATATGGATACTGGGTAAGCTGGGCTCATTTGAATGTGTGTTTTTAATAAAGTCAAATAAAAGATCATGCATCTAAGAACAAAAAGCGTAGGTATTGTATTCCCCAGGCTTCCTTCAGCATCTAACTGCCTACCACAGCTACCAACTTTTGTGCAGCTTCTGGTAAATTGAAGGTTATGGTTATATACAAATTACTTGCAAATATGTAAATTATGCAGTGAGATAATTTGTATCTTTGCAAATAATTTGCATAAAGTTTCACAAATGGAACTGAACAAAACTTGACAGCTCTGCAAAAATAAGTTGGAGTGAAAGGGGTAAATTTAAGCTAAATATCAGAGAAGATTTCCTAATTACAAGGATAATTAGTCTGTGGAGTAAACTTCTCTAGAGAGTGGTGAGAACCACTATACTTCAGTAATGATATAACTGGACTAGGTATGAGTGGAAAATGTACTACAGTGAGGAATCTTGCATTAACTTTGGTGTGTGAAAAGATATAATGAACAAAAAACTATATGAAAAGGCTGCAAAGTAAAACACTCAAAAAATAGGAAATTCTACCTTTTGTGCATTTGGACTGTGATCTCTATTACACCTCTATGTAACATGTCCCGCTATAACACGAATTTGGATATAATGCGGTAAAGCAGTGCTCCGGGGAGGGCAGGACTGCGCACTCCGGTGGATCAAAGCAAGTTCAATATAACACGGTTTCACCTCTAACGCGGTAAGATTTTTTGGCTCCTGAGGACAGCGTTATATCGGGGTAGAGGTGTACTATATGTATGTAAAGCATCTAGCACTCTGGGGCCTAATCTCATCCGGGGCCTCTGGACACCAGAGGGATACAAATGGATGATGATGATGTGACACAGATGTCAAATATTTAAATTTTAGGAGACCTATGAAAAAACTGAAAGGAGATGCAGAGGTATTCTTTGCTGAATGACTCCTAAATATTTTCCAATTGCACAGTGCTATATAATGGGCCAAATTCATTACTACTGTAAATGTTCAAGTCAGTGCAGTTACACCAGTGATGAGTTTAGCCCAGCTTGACTTTCTCTCTCAAAATGTGAGTAACCGTTGGAAAGTGCACAGCTTTTGATAACATGTTCTTCTTTTAGAACGAGGAATAGACTATTATAAGAGGAAAAGGGGAAAACAGGTCAGTTTTATTTAATAAATCCCTTATCTCTTTATAGTTATGAATTATAGGTATTATTTTGTGAAAGAATGAGAGCCTTTGTTGAATGCTTTTGTATCTTGAGTAGGAGTGCGCGTCACTGTAGCTGGCACATCCAAGAGTCTGTTGAGTCAATCCAGGATATTAGGTGAGGTGTGTTTTATAGAGAAGTGCTGCATTCAGAAAGGCAATAGTTTCTAGGCGTTTATATTTGAATCAGATGTTAGAGAGGCCCAAAGCACCGTTAAACTCATAAATGGTTCTGGCAGAAAATACATCAAGATGCCTTTGCTCAGATGTCCTAATCCAACAACTGCATTTTAAAAAAATCTATTTGAGATACAGTTCCCCTGTCATACATTTTGTGTGCTGTTATGAATGAAAAGTATTAACTGGATAGCTATTGCATTATGGTGCCATGCACTTTGAAAGCTTTCTAAATCTACTCCACTTAGCTGTTAAATTTCATAACATGGAAAACATTTGCAATGGAATTTTTTTTAATGATTAGGGTGGACATTTTGTCTCTCTTGCATAGATCCCTGACGTAGTAATTTTCATACTGGATTTTAGTGTCCATCTCCATATACCAAATAGGTCAGACAATGTCAATGGAATCAATGGAAAAGAGATTTTTATTAATGAGAGATTAAAAAAGAGTGGCAATTAGCCAAGTGAGCAGGAGTATTTTATCAGTAACCATTAGAATCAATTCATCCAATTCTCCACTAAGTGGAATTTGGCCTCTCCTCCTTCTCAAAATAATATTTCCCGATTGTGGGTTATAGTGCTGTAGGTTCTGGTTTTAATTATGAAACGCTTAGTGCAGTCCACCATGCACTGCTCCTGTACTGAGCAGCCTTCACAAAGAGAACATAGCTACTAAATGCAATGAAGTGCACATAACATGAAAATGAAGAAGTCTGTTCTTCTAGTTCAGGGACACTCCTAGGGTTTGTAGTCTACTGAGCCCTAGAAACTGAGCTGTGCCTGGTGCATGACTTGGAATAGATGGCAAGATGATTCTAAGCTATTTTTCCACTCTTTTCATCCTCATCTTGACTAGAGGCCAAACCAGGTCCCAGTATACCTTAGAGCATCTTAAGGGCTACTCTAACTTACGCTGACTAGAGCAGTCCCCTAGACATCAGTGATCATTGGAGAACACTGTCTATGGCCATCTCATGCTCATGGCCTATGCAGGAATGCCCGCCTCCATCTGGGTGAGGGGAAGGAAATGGTGGGTGGTATGGACCAGCTCTCTTCATCCCCTAGAAATGCTGGAGCGCAAAAGAGACAGAGACAAGAACCAGAATCAGGCCTGTTGTGGTGGCAATGATGATGATGTTGTTTAATATTGGTATTGCGGTAGTGCCTAGAGGCTCCGATCAACTATGCTAAGTACTGCATATCTGTATAATGAAAAGACTGTCCCTGCTTCACTTATTGTTTCTAAATATAAAGCAAGATGGCTGGTTTATATAGCAAAGAGAAGGGGAGACCACAAGGTAATAGCAAGGTGGTTATGACTGAGGCTACGTTTTAGTCAAGGGTATTTTTAGTAAAAGTCATGGACAGGTCACGGGCAGTAAGCAAAAATTCACCCCTGAATTCATACCCCTGACTAAAACTTGGGGGGAAGGGGGTGGCTTTGGGGAGGCAGCCCTAGGGGTGCCACGGTTGCTGGGGGGGCAATGGGGGAAGCGGTGGCGGTGCTGGGGGAGTGCAGATGCTAAGGTGGGGTGCAGCCTGTGGAAGCATTGCAGGTGCTCCGGGGCGTGGGGTGCTCGGGTGCTGGGGAGGCATGACTGGGGAAATGCCACAGGTGCTTGGGGAGGGAGTTGCAGACCGGGGGGCACCACAGGTGCTTGAGGGTGGGGGGTTGGCAGGTCTGGGGCAGGTTCCCTGCCCAGCCCGGGGAAGGGGGACCCCAGCTACTAGCTCCACATGCTGCCTCTGCTGCGCCCCAAGCCCCAGTTCTGCAGCTCCCATTGGCTGGGAACCACAGCCAATGGGAGCTGTGGGGGCGGTGCCTGCGAGTGGAGGCAGAACGTGGAGTGAGGAGCTGAGGGAGGGGAGTTCCTGTCCCCCTTCCAGGGAGCCCCCCAAGGTAAGCACTGCCCTGCACCCCAATCCCCAACTCTGAGCACCCCCCCCAATGCTGCTGGATTGCGGGCGGGGCCTGAGACTGCCCCAGCAGCAGCCCATAAAACTGGCCCAGGGGCTGCATGAGCTGCTCAGGTGGCTCCCAGGCCAGCTACTCCGGGCTGCTGCAGAAGTCACAGAGGTCACAGAAAGTCACTAAATCTGTGTCTTCTGTGACCTCCATGCAGGACCGGCACTAGGGGTTTTAGCACCCTAGGCGCAGGGCAATTTCGCCGCCCCGCGCCCTGGTCCCGCGGCTCTGGTGGAGCTGCCGCAGTCGTGCCTGTGGGAGGTCCACCGGAGCCACGGGAGCAGCCAACCGTCGGCAGGCACAACTGTGGCAGCTCCACCGGAGCCGCCTGCCGCCCCCTCCTGCAAAATGCCGCCCACTAATAATCCTGGCACCCTAGGCGATTGCCTAGGCCGCCTAAATGGAAGCGCCGGCCCTGCCTCCATGACAAACATGGAGCCTTAGTTATGATTAGTGTAGTAAGTAGTAGCTACAGTGCCTAATCATTGGCTTCTACCACCTGCAATGGGTCAGGATTTGAACCTATGCAAATAATGGACGTTTCAGTTTGCTGTCAATTTAAAAAAAATTGTTTCAGACCTAAATTTTTGGCAAATAGAAAAGTCAAAGTTTTGTTTTGAGTCTAATGAATTTTTTGAAGTTTGTTTTCAACCAAAACAAATTTGTGAAATCGATCTGAATTCACAAAATGTTTTGATGGTATTGTGGTGTTTAGATGCTGCTTGTATTTTTAGAACTGGGAGCAGTGGCAGTGGGGATTCTGAAAGGACAGAAAACAGGAAGGAGTGGGGGAGGAGTTCAGGAGGCTGAGTGAAAGTTACAGAGGGTGCAACAGCAGCTTGGTAAAGAGGTTTCCACTGTAAAAATAAAGTCCTGTTCAAGCTTGTTAGTACCTTGCCTGCTTGATACAACAGTTGTCAAATCTTTTTTTCACTAAATGCATTAAAAAATACAAATAGTTGAAACATTCCAGCCAGCTCTACTTGTGACCTTCATCACCACAGAACAGATCTCTTTCATATGAGACTTCTCAGTGATTACCCTTTTGGTTTTTTAAAATAAAAATAAATAAATGATCTTAATCATTTAGTAGTTGTCCTGTAGTCATGTTCCTCTTATTAGCTAATGTTCTTCTTCGAGTGCTTGCTCATATCCATTCCAGTTAGGTGTGCGCGCGCCGCGTGCACGTTCGTCGGAAGATTTTTACCCTAGCAATACTCGGTGGGTCGGCTGGGCGCCCCTTGGAGTGGCGCCGCTATGGTGCCGGATATATACCCCTGCCGACCCAGCCGCCCTTCAGTTTCTTCTTGCCGGCTACTCCGACAGAGGGGAAGGAGGGCGGGTTTCGAATGGATATGAGCAACACATCTCGAAGAACAACAGTTACAAAGGTGAGTAACAGTCTTTTCTTCTTCGAGTGCTTGCTCATATCCATTCCAGTTAGGTTGATTCCCCAAGCTTATGTAGAGGCGGTGGGTCAGAGTGAAATATGGCAGAATGTAAAACTGCGAGCAAAGGCTGCAGTATCTCTTGACTGTTGAACCAGAGCATAATGCAAAGCAAGGGTATGGACCGAGGACCATGGAGCTGCGCGATAGATTCTCGTGGTAGGTACATGAGTTCAGCAAGGCGACAGATGAAGCCTGAGCACTGTGTAGAATGCTATGGTGATGTGGCTGGGGAAATGTGAGCCAATCATAACAAGTGCGGGTGCACGTCATCACCAAGATGAGATCTCTGAGAGGAACAGGTAGGCCTTTCCTTCGGTTGCTACTGCGACCGAGAGTTGGAGGTGTTTACAAAATGGTTTGTCTGCTCAACATAAATGTGAGCGCTCTACAGACGTCATGGGAGTGCAACTGTTGTCCCCATAGCGGACTCTGAGCTAGCCGGATCCTGCTTACCACAGCCACGGTTTCAGGCGATGGACCGATCATCCGAGGTCTGCAACTTCCAACGACCTCGGCTCGCACTTGTCTTGGTCTCCGGATCCCATGCTGCCTGCTCATTTAACCAACATGCTAAGCTCTGTGTGGGAACCAGCGTGGATGTTTCCATAGTGATCATCAGGCCTAGACATGTGAATAGGTCCCTGACGATGCCCACAGGCTGAGTGACTTGTGTCTTGGAGTCCCCTCAGATAAGCCAATCGTCCAGATACGGAAAACGCATATCTGACAGCGGCGAGTGATGGCGACTACGCCCAACACTTGGTTAATGCCTGTGGGGCTGCAGAAAGGCCAAACAGCAGGACCGTAAACTGGAAGTACCATGGTTGGCTAGAAAGCGGAGGTATCTCCTGTGCGGAGGGGAGATGGCAATGTGAAACTACGCGTCTTCATATCGAGGCGGCATACCAGTCTCCAGGATTACTAAGGAACGGATATATGGTTCCAGGGATACCATGTGGAACTTCAACCTTATCATAAACTGGTTGAGTCCTCATAGGTCTAGGATAGGTCTGAACCTCCATACGAGTCGGGATTAGGAATAAGGGATAATTGCCCCTTCGTCCATCGGCATCTGCACCTCTTAAGAGAATTGCGCCCGAGAGAGTCCCTGAAGAGGACAGGGTTGGAACAAATTGGAGGTGTACCCATACTCCACCATGTGTAGGGAACAGCGAACTGAAGTTAACTGGACCACGCCAAGAGAAGTAGGAGTGGATCCCGTTGTAACCGGTACGCACCGCCTCGGCACACCTTCGAAAGTCATCCTTTGGTCCCGGTCGTGAGTTGCGAGGGGCCTCGATCTTGGTCCTCTAGGGTCCTGACGCGTTGTCTGCGACCACCTCAGCCGCACTGTCTTGCCAAAGCTCCTATCTGTGGCCAGGCACAGAGTGTTGCGTGTGGCTGGGGACGGAAAGATCTGCAGTAGGTCGTGGCGTATTGCACGCAGATGATGAGAGCGCATTAGGACCCTGCTTGCCCTTCAGGCTTGCAGCCTGGGGTTGATTGACACAAAGAGGCCTTACCAAACAAATGTAAGTCATGAAAGGCGACGGAGGTTTTAAAACCGAAGCCATGAGATGCTCCTCGTGGTAACGAAGCCTGGAGAGAAGCTCTGGCCCCTTTTTCCTTCCTCCAAGAGCGGCCAGTGAACTCTGGCGGGACTTGATGGAAGAAGCTCCATAAAATTTATTCACCGTTATCAGGTTTATGATTATAGGGGCTAAGCAGAGCGTTTATTGATATTGCACGCAGGGCTATAAGGCCTTGCAGAATACACCTTGTGCTGAGTAGGTCATGCCTAGCCCCCTTGATTTCGGGGCAGGCACTTGTTGGCCATGCCATTCCCTTTTTCTTAACCAACTGAATGACTAGTAGGCAGGAGGAGATGGACAGACAAGTATTGTACCTCCATAGAGTATTGGCTTTCGCCTGAATGGTCCGAATAAACAGGTAGCCACTCGGTAGTTGGGGCACCCCGATAGAATTGCACTACCGGGTCCCCTACCTTCCGGACCTCCTGCCCTGGAGTCCACCATTGAGTGCTACCTTCCATAGGGCCTGATGGCTCTCAGGTTTGGGTAGGCACACCACGAATCGCGGTCCTGAGCATAAGAGCTTGTCGCATGGAAGACACTGATATGCATGTCCGGATGCCAGAGTGCTGAAAACCATGGGCAGAGGTCTGACCACCAGACCTTGCCCAACTCGGGGCACCTGGGACCGTACCGGAAGCGCACTGGTATCTGACGAGATCCGGACCTGCGACCAGAGCGGTGCCGGGAGATCGACCGAGGATCTCGAGTTGGGAGCAGGCTACGGGAAGTCACAGTGCCTGTACGGTGCTGGGAGACAGAAGGTGGCCGAGATTTCGCAGTGAACGGACACCGCCTGTGCAGCGAGTGCGTCCGGTGCCGAGGAGAACAGCATCGGGACTGCAAGTGGCGTGAGGAGTGGGAGCGCCAACGGGGCTGGAGCGTCTGCGGGAAACCGTGATCATGAAACGTGCGTCTGCTGCGCTGACAGAGGATGGGTGTATCAGGCGGTTTGCCAAAAGACTGTATTACCCGCACGGTGTGCCGGGGTTCAGGCAGCATCAACTCTGTCATGGCAATGAGATCCTCGCCATTGGAAATGTTTCCGGTGTGGAGGGACAGTAAGCTCGACCACAGTGTGAACCGGGAGCTGTCATGCAATCGGATCGAACGGCCTTGTGGGACCGGGATTGACAGTGCTGACGTGGCCCAGTGCCTCAGCAGGTGGTCGGTGCCGGGGCGATCCGGCTTAGACAGCGTCTCTGTCCTGCAGGCCGTCGCACGGAGCAATAGGAGCAGGGAGCTCGACCACGCGTTGCCAGGGAGCAGTCAGGCACTGGGATTCGACGCCCTTGTGGACTGGGAACGATGGTGCCGACGTTGTCGTGCACGGCACGTGTCCGGTGGCTGGTGATCCGATGACGAGCTCTCTGGCTGCGGTGCAGTTGCACGGAAGCAGCAGGAGCAGGAAGCTCAACCAACGGCGCATGCAGGGAGCAAGCAGGCACTGATTTGACGCCCGGCGGACCGAATCAAACGGTGCTGGCGCCTCAGTGGCTCTGCAGGTGTCGGTGCCGGGCAATCCGACTTAAATGACTCTCTGGCGCTGCAGTTGCACAGAAGCAGCAGGAGCAGGGAGCTCAACCACGGCGTGTGCGGGGAGCTGTCAGGCACTGGCAGAGAGTCGTGGACTCCCTCAACCTCAGAGAGAGGGAGCGGTGCCGAGTCGACTTCGGTGCCAGTAACGGATCGGTGCGTGGGGTCGCGGTGCCGAAGAGGCGCTCTGTCCCGAGTAGCCAGCGTTTGGTGCAGAGGGAGGGGAATATGAAAGTGCCACCCATTTGTCCGGCTTAAACGCCTTGAAATGGGGCACTTAGCTGTGAAATGCGATCCCCCGAGGCAACCGTAAACAGGAGCCGTGTGGATCTCCTGTCAGCCAACGCCTGAGGTCGGCCAAGCACCGGTCTAAAACCGGTGAGCCGGGCTGGGCTCCGCACCGGTGCGGGGAAGGGCTACTCCCCGAACCCGTAACTATTAAAACTAACTATGCTAGTAAAGAAAAAATGCATAATATAATATAATATAAATATAAAAGGTTATAAAACTATATAACTAATAACAACCAAGAGACTAGAGTAGCTAGGGAAGCGGAGGTCCACTGTTCTTACCGACACGGTGTAAGAAGGACTGAAGGGCGGGTGGTTCGGCAGGGGTATATATCCGGCACCATAAGCGGTGCCTACTCCAGGGGGCGCCCAGCCAACCCACCGAGTGTTGCTAGGGTAAAAATCTTCCGACGAACATGCACGCAGCGCGCGCACACCTAACTGGAATGGATATGAGCAACACATCTCGAAGAACAACAGTTACAAAGGTGAGTAACCGTCTTTTTCGCTTTATTGAAGAAGGCCTGTTCAACCAATAGCTGCCCTCTTCTAGAATGTTATTTAATATATAACATGCCTCTTTCTGTTTCAAACACACAACCACTCACTGTTGCTGTATTCTTTTATCCCTTAAGTTCTTTTTCAGAAAGTTTAAATCCAAGTAAGCACATAAGGATTACTTTTAGACATTGAACTATTCTACTGCTTGATAGCTCCTGGAAATTATTCTTTCCATCTTCTCAGCATATAGGTATTCGTAATCAGTTGTTGTTCCCACTCTGTTCTGAAGAGAGTTTGTACACAGCATATATCGTCCAGGCTTACTGCTTACCTGGGGTTTGCTTGACTTCATTGATAACTTAAGGAAAAAGCCATGGATGATGTTTCTCACCCATGCAGGGTGCTTTTAGGGTTTTTTCTCAGTCCCAGCTCTGTGTTCCCTCTGCCTCAGAGAGACACTTGAATCTCTTCTTTTATCCTGCTTGGAGTTACCAATATCTACCTTCCAGCATTAGTCAGCAGAAATTACTTTGCATATTTGTGCAAAGTTCTAGCTTCTGAGCTTAAGGTCACTCATCAGAAGAATCTGTATTCCTTGGTAGTTCTGTGGAAATTGTCACCCTGTAGCAGCTGCAAACAGCAAAGATTTTTCGAATATGGCTAGGAGCATAATGAAACCCAGGTCTCCAGAAGTGGAAGGCTAGTGTGTTAACTTAAATCCCATAGAGGAGAGACAATAATTGACTCATAAGCTCAGTGGGCTTTTTCAGTTGCAAAGTCATATTAATGAGCACATAAGAAACTTTAGACCTTGAAGTTTAGCCGTGGTTTTGTGACAGAGTTGAGAATAGCGCTCTTTAACTACATGTTCAAATTCCAGTAGGATTGATTTAGTCCTTCAGCCTTCCAGTGTCAATAAATGGAGTCCAATACTTCTAGCGTGAAGCTTTAGTACCCCTTTTTAGTATTCTGTGTGGCTTCTGAAGTTCCCGTGACATCTTTTAATAAGAAAAGGGATCCTTAGCTTCCCAAATCCCTTTCCGTTATTGTTGGGCAGCCTACTATCTGCCTGACTGCCATATGTGGTCTGGGAGGTGCCCGCCTTCTTTGGCGAATTGGCATTGCATGGCTATAAAGTGCCTGGAGATCCTTCCAAATGAAACGTGTTAAATACATGTACTTTATTCATGAGCAGGTAAAAGATATGACCTTACTCACCTTGTCTCTCGAATACCCTTTTGGTGTCTTTCCTCAACAGTATCCATACAGTACTATTTTAAAAAATAAAGCACTTTCCAGTTTTTAGGATTTTAAGTCCCAAAACTATGGGGCAAATCAATTCCTGTTTAATTCCACTTCATGTGAATGGAATTTAGCTAGCGATGACTATGACTCAAAGGGTCAAAGGACCAAGTAAATCTTGACATTAAAAGTTCAGATTTAGCCACCAATAATGTAATATTGGGAATCTTCTGTGGGCAATGCTAGCACCATAAACTGAACTGTCTATGGATCCACTACTCACTTACATGATCCTTGTGTACCTTAATACATTGGCTCACTTTTGATCAATCTCTTTCCTGGCATAATGTTGTAAGTAATTGAAGCTGGCTTTATTTTTTATGAACATTAGTAGATCTCATCATCACTGTGGTTGTGCATTGTCTGAATGAGGAATTTGTTTCTATCAAAAAGAAGGAATTGAGCTACATCTTTAAAACTATTACCTGGGCACGCACTAAAATTTTCAACAAGTAGCATCTGAGCATCAATTAATTAAAGCTTATATGATGCTATGAAAATGTAAAGTGCTGCATGATTGCTGAATGATACTGGGAGCAAAGAAATTATTGAATGTCCAAATACAAGCCCAATCCAGCCAAAATAAATCTCTCTAGAGGATTTCCCATCTCTCACTGTCATATGGGTGGAGGACCGTGCCTTCCTAAATTTTCTTGAAAATTTGGTTCTAGAACAGGGGGAGTCTATTATTTTTTGTCAAAGTCCAAATTTCTTGGTCAAGATACAGTCAAGGTCCAGACTCCAGAGAAACTTTTTTCACACTGCAATAACAATAATGATAATAAGTAAATAAAAAGATTTCAGGGTCGATTCAAAAGTATCTGGTGGTCCACATTTGGCCAACAGTCCACCTATTGACTACCCCTGTTCTAGAACCTGTATCTCCAAACATTCAGCCCCCTTTAGATAGTGAGCGAATGACAACCTGTGTATATGGGCTTTACATGGTCTTGTTTGTTTTACCCTCACAAACCAACCATCTGTTTGTTAACCTTGAATATTACAAATTGACATATTCTGAAGCATTACAATGGATGGTCACAAATCTATAGGTCAATGGAAGCATGGATAAATGGATGTCAGAGATTCTTCTTTTACATGAGGTATTTTATATAAATCAGTGGAAAACATCCAGTGTTTGAAAAGGAGTGCGTAGAGGGTGGTTAGGAGGCTGGAAGGGATTTTTGAAGATCTGTAGAGCCACTCACTTCCAAATCTCTCCTTAATACTTTCCTTTACTGTAATGCATACAAATCACTCCCAGCTGACATTGACCTAGCTGATGACTTCTATCTTTCTCCTCAATTCTGTTCATTTTCTTATATCATCTTTTTGCTTTAGCCTCCTCTTGCATACTATTTGAACTGTAGATTATGAACTTACTGGGACAGGAATTGTCCTCTGTTGCATGACATCTCTGTACAGCATCTAGCACAATGGTGCCCTGATCCTTGTCTGGGATTGCTAGGAACTGTCATAATACAAATAATAAATAATAATAATTCCACTACGGTTGTGGGGAAGGACAGACAGAAGTCTAGAAAAAGCTACTTTGGCGGGAGTAGCGGTATTGAGGAGAGATAGGAAGACAGATGGTGAAAGGTGTAGAAAAGAGAGCAGGACGCCCAAAGAGCCTTTTGGCAGCGTGATCCTTGAAGAGGACCATAGCCTCTTTGTAACAGAGGGGCAATAGTAGCTTATGTACGTGTCTAGGGTTGTTGATGCGCAACAAGTTAGCTCAGTGCAGTAATGCCCGCAGGCCGGAAAAGCTGTAGCCTGCACATGCAGGACAGTAGGGGAGGAAATAGGCCAGATCTGCTGCTCAAGCCATGGTATCAGCCCACCCAACAATTGTCCTGTTGCCTTGTTTCCTATCTGTATGAATTAAATTTAAAAAAAAGAGCTGAACTGTACAGTTTCTGAGAAAATTGCATAAGAGCATCTCGAAAGACAAAACACAATGTACTCTACTCTTCTGCAAGGACAATGTGACACTTCCATACTCTTTCTAGTTTTGACTCAGACTGCTGTGTCCAAGAGAGGTTAATTTGAAGTTTTATTTTTAAGAATAGTTCACCTCAGGGAAAAATGAAATTGCAATACTTTGGGGGAATGTATTAGTGGTAATTGTTAGACATTGCAGACTTGAGAGCATGTGCTTCAAGAATATCTGTAAATCAGGCTTCACATTTTTCTCTACAGAATGAATAGGGGGATATCTCCAGTCCCAACCTACCAAATTGTTATTTAATTCCTATTTTGGGCTTAAAGTAGCGTTAGGAAAATGATTAAAATGCCTAAGCCAAAGAAAATAATGTAAAAGTACAGCTGTCAAGAAAAAACAAAGAAAGTAAATAGAAATACTTACTATAAAATTTCCTTTTTCCTCTCCTATGGTACACAATACTTATCTATCTCCTTATATCATCCATTATCACAGTAGCTGTGTGCATCTCGAGTATTTAATTCAAAATAGTGGTATCTCCCTACCTTCCCTGTAAATAGGTGTAAATTGCTTGCTAAGATTATAGGGGTGGTTTTTTAAGGTTTTGTGTGTGTGTGTGAGAGAGAGAGGTAGAATGAACTTTTAGCGGGAAAGCTAAGTCAAAGGTTAAGTTTTGCATTTATTTCTGAAAGTGGAAAGGACCATAGTCATTCTTGCCTCTTCTGGTAGGGAATTCCAAAGTCTCTCGCAACTCCTGTGCTATTTTTTAACAATTTAATAGTTCCAGTGGAATATAGGAATTGTTATTAGAAGTCATGGTTGCAGAAGGAGAGGCAACCTTTCAGGTGCTTAGGATCAGTTCCATAGAGGGCTATAAATATCAGGAGAGAGGCTAATGGGAAACCAGAGGAAAGAGCAGAACACCAGGGTGATGTGCTCACAGTAATCTGTGTCACTAAAAAGATGGATTAATGTGCTTTGTACCAACTAGAGCTTTCTTATTGTCTATAGTTTCATTCCTAATATGAATGAATCAAGCTTGGAGGTCATGAATGCATGCCTTGCTGTGGCCAGATCCCTGTCTAATAGAATGGAACTCAGTGTTACTGGATGGAAGTAGGAATTTTTGTTGTTCTGGATGTTTGGGCACCTCTTGCAATGAGAAGTCCCAAAGGATCCCAAGGCTGCAGGCCAGCTTGAGAAGGTAAAGATCCTGCATAGCAGGGGCAATTATAGAGACACAAATACTTCAAAGTGCTTTCCTTCCCAGTAGTGTCATCTCAGTCTTGCCTGTGTTCTGCTTTAGCCAGATTCTCCCTTCTGGCCTTAGACTATATGAATCTTCACTGAGGTGCTGAGAAAGCTGGAAGAGGGTGCTGCTTGCATGTGACATACGGGGTATTGATGTATTGCAACCCATGCTCTCTCACCATCTCCCCCAACAGTTTTAGATAGAAATTTCTTAGGATGATGTTGAGGACTAAGCCTTGTCGCACTCCAAATAAAAGGGCTCAGGAGGTATGGGGACGGCTGCTTGTAATGACTCAAGCCATTTCAGGGCCCTTTCATTTATCTACATGGCTTCTTGGTAATGAGATTGACTTCCTTACGGTAACCACTAGACCATTCTAATGCTGTTGAGGGCTTTCCCTAGTCTTGCCAAATCCTGCATGCTTGTCTATTAGTAGCATCAGCAAAAGGTCTGTGCAAAGGTCTGCTTTGTTACTGAACAGGGAAGTTCACATATTATTTTAGGTGTGCCACACTAAAATGGTGGCTAACTGTTTTATATTATTTGATAAATGTATTGGAGAATTGTAATTTAGAGAATATTCCCCATTATGTTATAACCAACTGAGGTTGATATTGTTACTTTAGGCAGATTACTGGTCTTTCTTCAAGAGAAACATATCTGGTTCAATATGAATTCCATTATTCAGGATAGTGAGCTGTCTCCTGTTCCATGATAAGTGCATTACCATATTTCTGGAAGAATCTGCTGCCACATTTGAAGTTCCTATGAGAAGACCTGTAGGACTGTGGTGTCTGTTGGGTCAGGGAACATAATAGCATAAAGGTCCATGATGAGGAAAGCCCAAAGCAAACATACAATGTTCATACATAAAATTCTTATTAAAAACTAATTAAGTAGTACTGAATACTTAAATTACCACACTAAGTATAAATTGTAAATTCTAAATTAGTCCACATTGCTTATATAGATCAGAGAGGTTAAAAGAAAAGTTGCAACTACCTATAACCTGAATGCCTGATCAGGGGTTAGACTGGAGGTGAGTCATGCTCTGTTCACAAATTCAAGACTTCGCCACAATCGCAAGATAGCTGGATAATTTTTTCTTTAAATGATCAGAAAAGTTATAGTTAGTCATTGACATTTAAATTGCCATCATAATGCTTTAGAGTTAATACTCCACTGAGATGAATGAGGCTGTTTAACTCCTTCCAAATCTATTTTTGATTGCCTCTGTAGAAAAAGACAACACTGGGGGTTGGACTTGGAACTGCTTACATTTAATGATGGTGTTCTAGCATAGGTTTCTATTAGCAAGAAGATATTGGGCTGCTGGTACTTGTACTTATTCTCTACACCAATACTGACTTGGGACTCTTAATACATTCCATGGCGAGCCCATTTATCCACTAATGCTTTAAAAATTCCCACATCCCTATCTGTATCTATGCTGGTTATGTGATATGTATGTTACTTGCAATCCCTCACAACCCAAGCCCGACCCCAGATGTACAGTACCTTCCCTCTTAACTTGTGTAAATTTGATTTGAAACATCAACTTTAATAAAAATTTTATATCTGTTATGTGAATGAGTCTTGGGCTGTCATTCTGATACTTTTCACCAGCACTTAAGAAATATTGTGCGTATTCCAATCCTTGTACTTCATGTTAGTGATTAGCAGTCAGCCATTTGTGTGACTAGCAGTCTTCATCAGTGTATCATGTAGTTCAGAACTATTTGATTAAAAAAGTAGACATGTCTCCTATGGAGTCTGCAGTGTAATCTTGTGAGGCAAGGGGACTTGAAGAAAAAGTAAACAGTTCTTGCTGCAGATATTTTTGGTTTTGAACAGCAGAGACAACTGGTATTTCTATCACTTAGCATCAGATATGAAGTGGCTACCAGACCCCAAATTAAGCTAAAATTGAAGGCAGTATGAGGAAATGTCATACCTTGGGGACTGAGAGAACCTGAACATTCACTGAAATGTCGTTATGAACAGAGAAGGAATTAAATTACAAGAGCAGGTTGCTTATGTGCTCTGGCAGTTTTAGAAATTGCACATTACTCTTTCAATAACCTCTTGAGCTGGAGTCCATAAATGTTACATGATAAAAGATGTATTCTGAAAAGGTAACATTTTTCTTTAAGTGCATTTCAGGGCCCACAAAAGTTAGGGGCTGAAGGCAGCAATTTGGGCTAGGCATAGGAGACACAGCACTTACTCAGCTTCCCCATGTAACACCATTGCATTTCAATCCTTCTTTCTCTTATTTTATAAGAATTGAATTATGCCAAACTGTGTGATAGTTTTGAAATATGGGCAGATGATAATATCATCACATTCATGTATTTTATTATCTAAATCAGGAGTTGAATCCAAGTCTCCAAAGAGGATATTTATTGGAGAGCCTCACCAATTACACCACCTAGCCCTCCAAAGGAGATTTAATTAGAATTTAATTACTAGATAACCTAATAACTACACTTTTAAAATCCCATGGAATAATTAATGTGCCTAACCGTTAAAATACAACAAGTGGCCCAGTGTTATGAAGATAGCATGGCCATCTGCATGTCGCTGAGTGGACATGAACAGTGAATACTAAGCATGTCTTCGGGATTGCCAATAATTAGTTGCGCCAGCAGCACAGCCAGCTGGTTATCTGTAGAGAAAGTATGGGGGTGGGGAGAAGAGAGCTAAAGCTGCCAATAGAATTAAAATAAGGGTGAGATTAAAAAGATGGTGGGTAGATCAGTTCAGAATGCTTGTGGCTTTCAGTAGCCTGCCTGGGCACAAGAAGGAGCAGGCTGACAGAGCAATGGGATGGTAACTAAAACAAAGCTAGTTCAGTAGATCTAAGTTTAAATGTACCAATCTTGACAACATCCCTTGAAACGTGACTTGTCAGCAATGTATCTCAGAGTAAAATACCTGGGCTAGATCCTCAGCTATGGCCAGGAAGTACTCTCACAGTGGGGAAAGTGCAAAAGTGTGGGGAGAGCATGGGAATTGTTGTATCTCAAAGGCCTAAAGAGTTTAAGGTGTTTATGAACTCCTCACTGGTCAACATTCAACAGTGATAGATAGGTTTGGGGTTGATTTTAAACAGAGGCCTTGGTTTTACTTGGTTACTTGGCAAACACCCAAAAGCATTCATTCAAATTAAAAATGTATGGATTAAACTCACAGACTCCCACACAACGAAGAAGAAAAGTAAAACAAGATTTATATTGAAACTGTAGTTAAGTGATTATACAAAACAAACTTCAGACTTACCAAAGTCCCCTCTCCTATCAGACTTATCAAACTCCCTTTGGAGTTAAGAGTATCAGGGTCTCTTATTTTCAGAACTTTTCTTTGATGAAAAGGAAAAGGTTAATTTTACTCTCAGCCCTGATGTGAAGTGCATTCACTTATGCAGTTCTTAACAAACAGATGGAGAGAAGGTGGAGGAGAGGCAGGATAGAAAAGATAGGTGAAATATGGCTTTTGTTGATGTTTTTGGAATGCTAGACCTCTGGTTAGTTATGAGTGGATGCTTTGGCTGGCACATTGACCACAACATCTGCTGCTTGGACTTTGGTTAGTGATGATTTAGTCAGGGCTGTCATCTGTTTGGATTCCTTCTCCTTAGACAAGGCAGGTTGAGATGAATGCAGCATAGTTGACTTTGGGATTTGATGAAAACCCACATTAGTGAGATAGGATAGGAGGAAAGAAACAGTAGGCAGGAAATAACGCAACAAGGGAAGGGAATATAATACATGATCTTAGGGACCTTTGTGGTGCTGGGAATTAGATATTCTGAGTGGTGGGCTAAAGACTGGATGTCAAGAAAATATGATGACTTTCAGCACTTAAATGGGAAGACTAAGTTCTTTAAACAAGAGCAAGGCCAACCAGCCTTCCTCTCAGGAAGTGAGTCCTTTAGAAGAGTTGAGAGGCGTTGAAGTGCTGGCACATTGAGGGATGAACTGTGAGGATGAACTGCCCCAAAATCTCTTTTAAAGAACCCCTAAAAGGAGTGAAAGTTGGTGGCCTATATCCTCATTGTTTTGTCCACCAGTTAAATCCGTTTTTGTAAGGCCAAATTTGGCACTGGTAACTTTGTTCCCACATTTTCTTGTTTACCAAATATAATTTCACCACAGTCCTTGATTTATATCAGTAGGCCATTTATCCACTGATAAATCAGTTTCTCTGCCTGGTTTTCTTGAATCTATTGTAACGTTTATTGTCGTAAACAACTGATCCATTTTTTGTGGTTATTGTAACATCTTATGAACTTTCACATAATTTTTACAATGGATCTTAAGGTAACTTCGTCGAGCCAGTTATCACAACACAGCCCATACACTTTCTCTATGCCATCTAAGGATTCCCCTTCTCAAGGGGATTTTCTAGTCATCGGGAAAGCCGTCCTTATGATAGCTTTGCACCAGTGCAGTAGGGCAAAGCTGCCCTAATGTAGGGGATGATCTAGCTCATTGTTTTGGTGGGGGGTTTTTCATTACTTGTTTTCTATTAAGAAAAGTACAGGCACAGTTATAATCTGTAGGTATCAGAGGCTTTAGTCTTCTAAAATCTGAAGTACATATGTCAGTGTTCCTTTGAGCCCGGTTTGAATACGGATTAATTATTCAGCTAGTATAAACTGCTGTGCAGAACTGAAAAGAATCCTTGTTTTAAAAATATACATATTAGGCCACATTCATATCTGATGTAATTCTATTGAAGTTGAATGATGTATAGGCTTAATAACATGATCTTTGGATCTGGGGGCTTTTTTGTTTGTGAAATGAGAAAAAAAGCAGGATTAAACACTCTTCATCATTCCCCAGTGAGATGATGACTTTTACCACCATTGTGTTTCTGTTTCCAGTGGCACTGCAAAATATACATAGCCCTGTGGCCACCTTCCAGAGCTAATGTACATAATCATTTTAAAAGCAAAGCCTCTCGTTTCTCTGACTTTATTTTCAATTGATTTTTGTGAACAAATATGTGCTCACCTTGTCACTGCTTGTTAGCCAGTGATTGAAATTCTGGGACTCCGCACTACAAATTAGAGTAATTTATTTAAGTGGTTTAATTCTTTTAATGTGCTACACTTTAGAATTACATCAGTCTATCATCTCCTTACTGAGCCTAACGTGCCATTAAAACAATCTGAAAAGTGGAGACCTAAGGGGAAAAAACCTCCAAAAATATCTGTTCCTGAGTTTAATTGAAAAAAACAAACAACACAAAACCCTGAAAAACAACCTAATCATTCCAAGGAGTCCCCTTCGTTTATGTTAAATGATAAATGGAGGGTTTTCTCTGCTTGGTGTAATGACTGTATCCTGGGCTAAATAGAGTCAAAGGCCAATGTGTTAATGTGAGATAAAGTCAGAGGCTGAAGTTCATATCAGCACAGTGTAAAGTTATTGACAAATTTAGAGGAATCCCCTCCATGTATTATATGAAAACATTTTCTCCCTCGTCTTACTGTTCCTCCCATTGCTACACCTCAGCAGCTCCCAGGCCTTTGCTACTTAGAAAGGATTAGTCCTGCCCCCCCACCCCGCCCTGCTCCCTTAAAAAATAAGTTTTGTAACAGTATATTTAAAAGCTTCTCTCTTGTTTTTCACCACTCCCACTTTCCTATCTCTCTTAATTCTCTCCATCCTCTTATCTTTTTCTTTGCTCTATTTACCCCTCTCTCCAAAAAACAGTGCCTTTCCCATTTCAAGTGGTCTAATGGCTGAACATTTGGGATGCTGGGAAGTAAAGGGTAATTTTGGACTCTTCCCACTTCCTGCCCACTCTCTCATATGCATGTGTGCACACACACATGTTCTTCAGGCCTGCTGATACTGAAAGCTAAGTGGAGTGTAAAGTTGACAGAAACACGGTTGAAAGATTACTGTCTTCATTGAGAGTGGATCAATCCTTGTGTTAGTTCCTGACAAATGCATCTGGAGTGTTGAGAGCAGGAACCAAAGTGAAGGGATCTGCATATTTCCTAATTGAGAAGTAGCAGTTATTATACAAATCGGAACACCTCCCGTAGCCAATCAGAATGGAGGGATTTTCATAATGGCAGTCATAGAGCTGTGAGACTCCACATCATCTCTGCTCTCTGGCTAGCGGACATCGTTTCATTTCAGAATAAGTAGTGACAGCCCTCGAGTCTCACATTGTAATGATATTACTTTCTGTATTTGAAATAACAGACTTAATTGAAATGGAAAGAAAAAGCAAAGCATATTGCTGACTTGACTAAAATTGTCACTTGCATTAATCCTTACTTTGAACATGCACTAAAAATAGAATACAAGCAGCTGACATTTTTCTTTAAAAAGCCTTTCCATCTATATTTAGAAAATCCTGTGTCAAGCTTCACAGAGATCTTTACACAGATAGTAAATGTGTCCATAAATAACCGTGTACATCTCCCCTGGTAACAATACATAACACAGTCTGGATTTCTGGGAATTCAACACCCCCTGGCCAGCTGGGTTGTTCTCAACTGTCAGGGCTTCATTTTTAAAGGAAACTTCCCTAATTGATTCCATATAAATCAGCTTGTCCATTTTTAACTGTATGGATTTTTGTTCTTGTTGTGTTTAATGTCATTCTTAGCTCTTATTGTATTAATATTTCTTCCTTTTGGATGAAAGAATATAACTCTATGAAACTAGACTTTTTTTTTAATCAAAAGCCAAATCTGCACCAAAAAAAGAGTTGTGTCAGTGGGCAACAGTTTTTGTCAGTCTGTAGACACATTGTTCTCCATTCATTCTGGGGTCCTGAACATAAACCATCCTTGAAGTGCCTAGTCATGTTACGTTTCTCTCTCCTTCTCTTTCACTGTGTGTGCTGCAGGTGGGAGAGTTCAGAGCTCACGCTGCTGAATGGACAGCCAATGTCACGGCAGAGTTCAAAGAAACCCGCAGGCGTCTAAGTGTGGAGATTTATGACAAGTTTCAACGGGCTACCTCCATCAAAAGGAAGCTCTCTGCAGAACTCGCTGTCAACCACAGTCAAGATCTGACCCCTTGCAAGAGAACCCTGTCAGTCAACCACCTCACCAGCGAGAAGGACATATTGCCTGCTCTAACAAAGACAGACAGCATTTATATGAACGGTTTGACTCCTCACTGTGTGGCAGAAGATATTGCTGTGATTGAAAATATTAAGTAGTGCTGACTTTGGATGCCAATCCTTGGAGAAGCTCTTGGCTTAAACTAGCCATATACTTCCTTTTTTTCCTATCCATGATTGATGCTAGTAGCATTTTATACATGTGCATGAGTTCAACAGAAACCACCACAACAGAGATTCAGTGTCATCATCATATCTCTTCAGACACAAGATGAATGGAATTTCTGTTGTTGATAGATGCTGGAGCAAGCAACATCCAATGCCTTTTTGTGCTCAGACAGTTGTTCATTTCTCCTAATGTGCCATATGGCCTAAAGAATTAATTATATTTGTTTATGTTAACAATGTAGCTTTGAGGGATCAGTCCTTAAATTTTCAGGGTCTACCTTACTGAGCCTAGGAATGGACCATTTATGGACTACAACACATATGTAAATGGCAAGAAATTCTTATGCAGCCTTTTACCTAAGAAATTTTTGTCAGTGCCTTATCTTTTGAAGAAACAGAACCTCTAGAACTCTTGTATGGTTTGTATTTGTTTATTTGTTTTTTGCATGAGTAATGTATTTCATTTGAGCTTTCATCTTGCCTGAAATGATGACGTTTTAAAGGTATCTTTAGCAAAGATACCAGCTGTGAGAATGGATGCCAAAAATCAACAGACATCAAAGCCACACTCCTAAATCTAGCTTTAAAGGCACTGCAGTTACAAGAGTTGCAAAAATGTCCCCTGAAAATATTTATTTTACTCACATCCAGGTGATGCATGCTCACACTGTATTAGAACCAGACCTGTAGGATTTATGAATCCATTTTGAGTTTTATTTTTCAAGCATTATTCAGCAATGTTATCCCATGTGTCAGATTACCAAAAATCTCCAGTTATGGGTAATTAAATTATTTGCTAGATGACAAGAGCAAGTAGAAGTTAATACTATGTGGAAATGTTTTAAATTGATGCATTCTAATAACCATACTCATGAAAACATTACAGAAAAATACCACAGCAATTTCTAATAATCATAAATCTGCTCCCAGAAAGTTACTCTATGAAAAGAATTTTAAACTTTTTATTTAAGCCGAGTCACACCAGGCACCTGCTGGATCCTACTGGAGTGCTTTCCTGAATGTCACACTGTACACTGGTTGCCTACACCGGAACTGTGACTGATGTGGGAATGCAATTGAAACTGGTTTCACTGTGACTTTCTACATATAAAATACAGACTTCTCTGAATACAAATACAGACATGAAGGAAAGCTGATAAATAGCACAATCTGAATGCTGATGATTGTTCAGATAGGACAGGCCGACGATACGCAGATCTGAAACCAATCCTTGGGGTTTCTGTGTTTGTTTTAAAGAAAAGCATTGACTTTCATTCTATATCTGTTGTTTTGTTTATAGTTGTGTGTGAGATTCAGAAGGAATGCAGGATAAAAACAAGGAATGGATAATTTTATCTTTTTTAAATTTTTTCATATTTTAGTCTATATAAGCTGGCTGTACATAAAATGAATATAACAAGCCCTAAGGGAATAATTTAGGCTCTGTGCAAATTAAAGAAACATTAGACTTCGTTGATTGGCCATGACGAAAATGTCAAATTTGTAGCATTTATGACCATTAGATAACATACAAAATATGAATGTTAATGTTCTGGATGTTTAATCTTGTTCTCTGATTAATCAATGCTATCAGTGTAAATATCAGTCGGCTAACATTTACAGAGAGTAAGCTTTTAAAATAAGGAAAGTTCCATGAAATAGTACCAGGCCATGCTCCTTTAAAAGAACAAGACCCTTGTCTCTCCCAGCACAGTGTTCTGAATGTCCATGTGGTGAGAAGCTCTTCTTGCCATGTATAAACTGTGAATTGTAATGAAAAATAAAGTTTTTACTTAAAATAAGCTTTTCTGAGTCTCTTGCTTGCTGCTGCCCCACCAGAATGCTGAGAAATCATTTGAGACACCAGCTGTTTGAGGGCTCGAGGGTTACAGTTTTTATACTTGTTTGCAACCTGCTTAAATTTGAGCAGTCTTAACAATGAAAAGAAGAACTTGACTCCAACAATCAAAACATTTTCTCTAAATGTTAATCAGTAATGTTCGTCAGGTTGCTACACCTTTTAAATGTTCTTTTGTGGCTATTTTTTAAAGGAATTTGGCAAGACTGACTTTCAGTTCTAATACACTTTTCAATTAGAAAGTATAAGCCTTGGAATGTATATATTGTGACAGACCCAGACGAGTTGGGGGCAGGAATCTGGTAGAAGGCAGATATACTGGCCACTCGATGAATAGTTTTCTGTTCCCTGAGTGACCAGAGCAGGTGCTGCCCTAGAGCAATCCGGAACCTGCTAGAACCAATTAAGACAGGCAAGCTAAGTAAGACACCTGGAGCCAATTAAGAACTTACTACAGTCAATTATGGCAGGCAGGCTAATCAGGACACCTGGTTTAAAAAGGACCTCCCATCAGTTAGTGGGGCATGTGCAAGGAGCAGGGAGTGAGAGGGTGTGTTGCTGGAGGACTGAGGAGTACAAGCATTATCAGGCTTCAGGAGGAAGGTCCTGCAGTGAGGATAAAGATGGTGCTGGGGGGAGGCCATGGGCAAGTAGCCCAGGGAGTTGTAGCTGTCACACAGGTGTTACATGAAACACTGTAGACAGCTGCTATCCACAGGGCCCCGGGCTAGAATCCAGTATAGAGGGCAGGCCTGGGTTCCCCCCCAATCTCCCCAACTCCCTATCAGGAGGAGTTGACCTGGTCTGAGAGACAAACCAGAGGGGAAGGTCTAATTTGGGAAGGGATCTGGCCTGTTCCCGACCCACTAGGTGGGACACAGACTGCGGGGATTGTTCTCCTCCCTTTCCCCCATGCTGGCCAGTGATGAGGTTAGCTGAGTGAATAGCACGTTAGAGCCTCTAGCAAAAGCGAGCAAACTGAGGGCTGTCCTGAACCTCTGAGGCGAGCAAATCCGCCAGAAAGCAAAGGACCCACCAAGGCAGAGGAGGAACTTTGTCACAATATGTACTGTATAAGTCCCTTCCCTTGAAATATACTGTACCTACTGATATACTCTTTTGTATGATATCTAACACTTAAATTCACCAGAACAAAATAAGTGCCAAATTGAACCCTAATTTACACTTGTGAAAACCCACTGAAGTCAATGAAGTAACAGAGAGCTGAATTTGGCTCTAAAACTAGCAATAGTGAGTCAGCAATCTTTAATATTTAAGCCAAACTATATGTAATAAAATAAACTAAAGGTGATTAAGAAATTAAAGTGATCATGCTATCCACAGACATTCCTTTGATATCCTTTCAGGAGTGAAATGGGTCTCCCTTATCTCATGGCCTTTTTCCATTGTTCGATTCATTGTGTAAATGTCCAAAGAACCGAGGAGTCTTG
Organism: Chelonoidis abingdonii; assembly: GCF_003597395.2. NCBI lineage: Eukaryota > Metazoa > Chordata > Testudines > Testudinidae > Chelonoidis > Chelonoidis abingdonii. Next base: position 173,818,757 of record NC_133771.1, read on the forward strand.
TGGTATCTTAAAGACTAAGGCCTGGTCTACGCTATGCGTTTAAACCGATTTTAGCAGCATTAAACCGATTTAACACTGTACCGGTCCACACAACGAGGCCCTTTATATCGATATAAGGACTCTTTTTAAATCGGTTTCTGTACTCCTCCCCAACGAGAGGAGCAGCACTAAAATCAGTATTACCATATCGGATTAGGGTTAGTGTGGCCACAAGAATTTCAATTTCCTGTTGGCCAGCGTGGAGCTCTGATCAGCACAGGTGACCCGCAGAGCTCATCAGCAAGGTACATGCAGTCTCCTGAGAATCGAAAGAGCTCCAGCATGGACCGCACGGGAGGTACTGGATCTGATCGCTATATGGGCGAGAGGATTCTGTTGCTAACAGACTACCGTTCCAAAAGACGAAATTGAAAAAATATTTGAAAAATTTTTCCAAGGCTATGATGGAGAGAGGCCACACCAGGGACTCAGTGCAGTGCAGAGTGAAGTTAGGAGCTCAGACAAGCCTACCAGAAACCAAGAAGCAAACGGAAGGTCCGGGGCAGGGCTGAAAACATGCCGCTTCTACGCTGAGCTGCATGCAGTTCTTAGGGGGTCCGCCACCACTACCCCACCCTGTCCGGTGGATTCCGAGGTGGGGTGGTAATCTCAGCCATGCCTGAGGATTTACTGTGGATGGGAAGATAGAGGAGGAGGAGAGGAGGGACGAGCTTGCAGAGAGCACACAGCACTCGTTCTCCCCAACAGCCAGGAGCTTTTTCTCACCCAGATGGAATTACCCTCCCAGCCCTCCCAAGCCACTAGCCCAGACAATGAAGCCATGGAAGCGACCTCTGGTGAGATGCACTTTGTAAATATAAAACATGGTTTAAAAGCAAGCGTTTTTTAATGATTGATTTGCCCTGAGGACTTGGGATGCATTCGGCGGCCAGTACAGTTATTGAAAAGTTTGTTAACATGTCTTGGGGATGGAGCGAAATCCTCCAGGGACATCTCCCATGAAGCGCTCCTGGAGGTACTCCAAAGCCTTTGCAGAAGGTTTCTGGGCAAGGCAGCCTTATTCCGTCCACCATGGTAGGACACTTGACCACGCCATGCATGTAGCAAGTAATCGGGTATCATTGCATGACAAAAGCCTAGCTGCGTATGGTCCGGTGCTTGCTGGCATTCAAGACAACATCCGTTCTTTATTCTCGCTGTGTTATCCTCAGGAGATTGATATCATTCATGGTAACCTGGTTGAAATTCAGGAATTTAAAGTAAGGACACCAGAGATGGCCATTCCTACTGGGCTGTTTGCCTGTTGCTTAAAAGAAATCCTTCCTTGCACGTAGCCAAGCGGGGGGAGGGGAATATGCGCTGAGCTTTTCGCACGTTTGGCTATCAGGGATCATGCCTGCTATCAGCCACGTGGTGGCAGGGGGAAGGGGGTGATTAGCAGTGATCTTCCATGATACCAGCCATGCGGTGGGGGGAGGGTTTAAAGCGATCATCATCCCACAGAATTGGAGTGGGGGGGGTGGTTTCTGCTGCTGCATGTTAACAGGAAAGAAGCATCACTGAACGGGATTTGCTTGGTATTTGGGAAAGGAGGGCACTGTGTATATGAAGGCTGCAGAAGCCGAAAAGACAATGGCTACCATGGCCGCGTGCAAGCTGATTCTGATGCCCGGCCTGTGTTCTGTGAGATCTGTAACACCAGAGCCGCAGGCACTCAATATTAAGATGCAAAATGCGACCTTGTAGTGAAATCACATGTGCTATGTAAGGTGAATAGTGTTGTTCACTGTGAAGAGTTATAACCATTTGTTCTGTAAAATGTATCTTTTTTAAATACTTCTCTCCCTTTTTTCCCTCCCTCATGCAGCTGCACATTTTTCAAGTCTCTCCTACTCCATCCCGAAGGCTATCTCAGATAAGGCGAGGAAAAGAAGACGCGAGACGAAATGTTCTCGGAATCATGGAAGTGACCGCAATGAAAGAGCTCATCTGAATGAGTGGAAGGACAGTGGTATCAACATTACAGGAAAGATGCCAGTGAACATGAGGACCGGAGGGACAACGTGAGGATAGGAGAGGACGCTCGAATGGACCGTGGCGCCAGGAAGATCAGAGGTGTAGGCAGGAAGATCATGCGGTGGCGGATGCAACGCTGGGGCTGCTGCGTGATCAAACTGATAATCCTCCGACGTCTGGTGGGAGCTTCAGGAAGAGCAGCAGCAGGGTCACAGAGTGCCGCTGCAGCCCCTGTGTAACCACCTCACCCACTCACCATTGTTCCATGTCTTCCTCACCCAGACGTGTAAGAACGTGCGTGGGGAAGGCTTTTTCGTGCACCCGCCACTCCACCCCCCCGTGGATAGCCCACCAAAAGGCTGTCATTACATTGAAATGTTTTAGTAGCCTTTTTCCTTCCCTTCTATCCTCCTCCCAAACCACATCCCGGGATACCTTGTCATTTCTCTCCTTTTTTTATAATGACTTTTTAATAAAGAATACATGATTTTTAACGATAGTGACTTTATTTCCTTAAGCAAGCTGTAATCGAAGGGGAGGGTGGGTTGCTACAGAAATGAGTCAATCAAGGGGTGGGTTCATCAAGGGGAAACAAACACAACAGTCACACCGTACCCTGGCCGTGATGAAACTCGTTTTCAAAGCTTCTCTGCATGCGCACCGCTTCCTGGTGTGCTCTTCTAATCGCCCTGGTGTCTGGCTTGCCGTAATCAGCGGCCAGGTGATTTGCCTCAGCCTCCACCCCGCCATAAAGGTCTCCCCCTTACTCTCACAGAGATTGTGGAGCACACAGCAAGCAGCAATAACAAAGGGACATTGGTTTGGCTGAGGTCTGAGCGAGTCAGTAAACTGTGCGCCAGCGCGCCTTTAAACCATAGGCCAAATGCACATTCTACCCACCATTCTGCACTTGCTCAGCCTGTAGTTGAACAGTCCTGACTACTGTCCCAGGCTGCTGTGTATGGCTTCATGAGCCATGGCATCAAGGGGGTAGGCTGGGTCCCCAGGATAACTACAGGCATTTCAACTCATCCCCAACTGTTATTTCTGGTCTGGGAAGTAATTCCCTTGCTGCAGCCATTTAAACAGAGTATAGTGTTCCTGAAGACGCGAGCGTCATGAACCCTTCCTGGCCATCCCACGTGGATGTTGGTGAAACGTCCCTTGTGATCCACAGTGCTTGCAGCACCATTGGAAAGTACCCCTTGCGGTTTACGTACTGGGTGCCCTGGTGCTCCGGTGCCAAGATAGGGATATGGGTTCCATCTATCGCCCCCCCACAGTTAGGGTAATCCCATTGCAGCAAAGCCATCCACTATGACCTGCACATTTCCCAGAGTCACAACCTTTTCGTAGCAGCAGCTTAATGATTGCTTTGGCTACTTGCATCACAGCAGCCCCACAGTAGATTTTCCCACTCCAAAATTGATTCCCGACTGACCGGTAGCTGTCTGGCTGTTGCAAGCTTCCAGAGGGCTATTGCCACTCGCTTCTCAACTGTGAGGGCTGCTCTCATCTTGGTATTATGGCGTTTCAGGGCAGGGGGAAAGCAAGTCACAAGTTCCATGAAAGTGCCCTTACGCATGCGAAGTTTTCACAGCCACTGCGAATCGTCCCACACTGCAAAAACTATGCAGGTCCCACCAGTCTGTGCTTGTTTCCCGGGCCCAAAATCGGCATTCAATACGCTAGAACCTGCCCCATTACCAGCAGGATCTCCAAAGCGCAGGGGCCGCGGTTTGAGAGAATTCTGTGTCCATGTCCTCATTCACTCTCGTCGCCCGCTGCCGTAGCCGCCGCCTCCTCCTCGCCTGGCTTTGCAGGTCCCGGTTCAGCATAGACTGCACGAGAATGCGCGAGGTGTTTACAACGTCCACCGATTGCGGTATTGATCTGAGCAGGTCCATGCTTGCCATGCTATGGCGTATCTGCCACAGTTCACCCAGGAAAAAAAGGCGCGAAACGGTTGTCTGCTGCTTTCACGGAGGGAGGGGTGAGGCCGTACCCAATGAACCACCCGCACAATGATTTTTGCCCCATCAGGCACTGGGATCTCAACCCAGAATTCCAGGGTGGGGGAGACTGTAGATGTGGTCCACTCCCAACAACAGATGAGGCGGCATCAATACCAAGAGAGAGATAATTGCTTTTGTAGTGAGCCAGCCACTTCCAGTCCCTACTCAAGCCCAAATTGATGGTGTTAAGTTTGCAAATGAATTGTAACTCTGCAGTTTCTCTTTGAAGTCTGTTTTTGAAGTTTTTTGTTGAAGAATGGCTACTTTTAAATCTGTTATTGAGTGTCCAGGGAGACTGAAGTGTTCTTCTACTGGCTTTTGTATGTTGTTATTCCTGATGTCTGATTTGTGTCCATTTATTCTTTTATGTAGAGACTGTTAGGTTTGGCCAATGAACACAGCAGAGGGGCATTGCTGGCACATGATGGCATATAGCACATTAGGAGACGTGCAGGTGAATGAGCCCCTGATGTGTGGCTGCTGTGGTTGGGTCCTACGATGGCGTTGCTAGAGTAGATTTGGGGACAGAGAAGGCAATGGGGTTTGTTACAGGGATTGGTTCCTGGGTTAGTGTTTCTGTGGTGTGGTGTGTAGTTGCTTCAAGTTGGGGGGCTATCTGTAAACGAGGATTGGACTGCCTCCAAAGGCCTTTGAGAGTGGGGGATTGTCCTCCAGGATAGGTTGTAGATTGCTAATGATGCGCTGGAGAGGTTTTTAGCTGGGGTCTGTACGTGATGGCCAGTGGTGTTCTGTTATTTTCCTTGTTGGGCCTGCCCTGTAGTAAGTGACTTCTTGGTACCCATCTCGCTCTGTCAACCTGTTTCCTCACTTCCTCAGGTTCGTATTGTAGTTTTAAGAATGCTTGATAGAGATCTTGTAGGTGTTTGTCTCTGTCTGAGGGATTGGAGCAAATGTGGCTGTATCATAGGGCTTGGCTGTAGACAATGGATCGTGTGGTGTGTCCTGGATGGAAACTGGAGGCATGTAGATAAGTATAGCAGTCAGTAGGTTTCTGGTATAGGGTGGTGTTTATGTGACCATCACTTACTTACACCGTAGTGTCCGGAAAGTGGATCTCTTGTGTGAACTAGTCCAGGCTGATGTTGATGGTGGGATGGAAATTGTTCAAATCCAGATAGAATTCTTCAAGGGCCTCCTTCCTGTGGGTCCATATGATGACCCATAAATGTAGTGATTGGAGCTTAGCACTGAGAGTCAGAGCTCATCAGCATGTAAATTCTGCAGGGTTCATTCTGGGTGAGCCATGTTAAGTGGGGTTAAACAGCAGGTATTGGTTCTCTTGGGTAGTTCAGAACTCATACTTCCAGGAGAAACCCACAGCCACCCCTTGCAACTAGGTGTCGTCAGAGAGATCATCTTCCTGAGGCAACAGCCCCCTCTGGCCTAACAAGGGTCTTCCAGATACCAGATAGCTGTTTCCTCCAACAACGGTGGACCTCCTAGTGAGATGCTTCCTTCCACTCCCCAATAGCAATGTTAACAAATAAATACTTTGTTAACAGGCAACAAAGACGCCTCATAATTCTTAATGCAGTAGTGAGGAAAACCTTGAGAGCTTTATCAGCTATATACTTGATACCTCCCTAAGGCTTCCTAGTTAACATGCTAGGGGATTATCAGGTCTCTGCACTCCCAGATGCACTATATGGATTGGGCAGAAGTGACCTGTACAAGGCCTTTCTCCTAAACCATTCTCAGCACTTCTGAAAACCAAGAGGTTAGAGAGTGCCACCAGCCACAAAGGGAGGGTATAGGGATGGGGAGCAGGACACTGTGGCCTACTGAAAACATTTATTGTAATGTGTGGGTGCCCTTGGATTTAGGATAAGGGGATAGTTATAGGGGATTTAGCAGGAAGGCACCTGTGAGAAGGGCAGATGCGGTGGACGGGGGGTAAATGAACCCCATCTTCCTACTCTGACATCTCGAGGTTCTGGAGTTCTGTGCTTACATTCAGCACATTCCTTACTACTGAATTCTATTCTTAACTCTGCCACTGATTTGCAGTGTTCCCTGGGCAAGTCACTTCGGCCCAAATTTTCAAAAGTATTTATTAATTATGGGTGCTTCCAGTGCTTTTGAGAGTCCAGCTTGAGATGCTTTGGGGATGATTTTAAGAGAGGCTGAGCATATTACATTTAGTGGGAGCTGCTAGTGCTCAGTACCTCTGCAAATTAGGACCATGGGTTGGACACTTAAAACCTAGATCATCCAAAATCAGAGAACACTATTTATCTCCAGTTATCAAGCTCTAATTGGGGTATTTTAAGAACATTTGCTACCTCAGAGACCGGCTATGAGGCGTAAATTGTTTTAAGATCCTAAGATGAAAAGCACATTGTTATTATTACTACTTGTTAAATCATTTTAACATTTATTCACAATTTTTGGAGTTGATTTGGAGAGGGAAGAAACCTGTTTTAAGACTTCAGTACACAGGGAATCTGTAGATTTCTTATCTCTTAAGAAATGATCTTTCCCTTTAAATTGTAGGCCAAATGGAACAAAGTATAGTTGGGTTTGGAACAAAGTATAGTTGGGTTTGGCCTTTATTTGTAAAATGTTTTGTTCTAGTGTTTAGAAATTTAGTGAATGAAGACAAAAATATGCAATAGACCAGATGGTGTAAATTGGTGGAGTTCTTCCCTGCTCCACCCTCCCCCACTGCCCCAGATACAGAATCATATCACCCATTCCATAGGGGCTGAACATGCATTTACACAGCTTGTTGAAAGATATCAAATTTTTCTTTTTTTCTTTTTGTCTATAACATACTGACAAAGATACATGTTTTAACATAAAAATCAGATCTTTCTTGTCTTTTGAAGTTCCAGGACAGCTCTTTCTTTCCTTCCAAATGTGTTAAATTATTAAATGCACTAGTCCAACATAGTCAATGTAGAGCCATAATAACTTTTGTTATGACTGCACCAAATTCCCTGTTTAGACCTATTTTCCTTTGTATGCACAGAGAACTGTTCTCAGCCTGCCATGTCATTTGCTGCTTTATTAAGTCTGGGCAAGATTTTTACATATCACTTTGGCAGAGTGTATTTTTCAATTGCACTACTAATGAACTCAAGCCAATAGCACAAAAAAAGGACAGTCATAGAAGCTCCAAAATGACTTGACCGATCTGACATGTTGTGACCTTTACAGGCTCAAATGCTACCAAATGATATGACTCATTTCTTTCTCCTTGACAGATAACACACAATATTAGTAAACCTGAGCTGAAAGCTGTCAGTGGAGCAGCTGGATAAAACCTCTCTTGTCTTTGCCATTGCCTGTGCTATGTCTGGTAAAGCAGGCTTACTATTTGGTGGAATTCTCTAATATGACACTTTTGGATTCCTCAGACGACATACAGTAACTACTTTGCAAGCACACTGCTGACAATATCATTCTAACTTATGCCCTGAGCCACAGCCCTGTATGAGGTGTCATATGTTGGCTGCACAACCACAGGAGGAATTGTGACCAAGAGTCACAGAGTGGCAATTCCTTCTTGTCTGACTTGATTGGTGTGGGAGAGACCTTACCTTTGCCCAAGTTACTACTGTGCTCCCCAACAGCCAGTGTGGGGTGGGGGTGGGATGGAGGAGAGCATTAACCCCAATAAACTTTGTGGATAGAGGGCTATACACGATAACTGGAAGGCTGTAGAATTTCCATTTTTTTACATTGCTGTTCTGGAAACCAGGAACCATCAAATCAACTCATTGAAAAAGTTTACAAACCTAATTATTTATTGTAGAATAATTCAGTTTTACTCTGTGTTAAATCTTACGCAGTAGCTGATATACTGCTTTGTTCTGGGATCCAAGTTTGTTTGTGCCTACTACCATAATATGAAAATGTAGTCCATCATTTTAAAATTACAATACCAAATTCAGCACTGTAGATTTTACTGTTCTTAATACTAATTTGGAATGGTACAATTTGGTTCAGTTAAACATCAGTATTTTTTTTCAGAATCTAATGACTTTTTATGCATCAGTAGCAACCTTTCTCCATCAGTGATGACAGGGGCAACAGGGGTAAAAGTGTTCTATTTTCTGACTATTATATCTTGGTCCTAAGTAAGAATTAACCATTCCAGCATATGTAACAGGTTTCCCACAAATGTCATGAATGTTGTAACATTAAGAACACTCTAATTGCTACACAGCTAATGATAGCGAAAACAACTCACTTTTCTATGTTTTGAAAATAGTACACTATCACAGGGCCCCAGGTATCTAAAGCTTTTTGTGATTTGAATCATAACAGCAGAATTCTGTCATTTCTTCTCCATTGTTACTAGTCATTGCTATTTGCATTTATTAGACAGCTTGGGTATAGCACCATGTCTACCGAAGAAAGGGGAGTATTTCTGTAGTCATGTTTACAATGACTTTTGCTAGTAAATCTGCTTAGTGTCTACTCCTGAAAGGGATTTACTTTATTAACCCAATTCTTAATCCCAGCTAACCACAGAGAATAAATGCATGCAGTCAGATCTTCCTTCTCCAGAGAAAGACATGTGATGTGCATATAATAAAGAACCAGATCAGGAAAACTCATCCCCTAGTTAGTAATAAATAACAGTATTTTCTGGTGGACGAACAGCAGCTTGAAATGACATTTTTAATTATAAAGACCAATGCTATCTACTACAGATTTTTATCACTAGTAATTGGATACTGTATATTGCATAGCTGGGTCTAAAAAGTGCTTGCAAAAACAATACATATGAGTTTTCAACATCACTGAAGTTTAGCCAAGTTTGGTTCAGGGGAGACAGAGACTAAATTTGCTAGATTACTTTAGGCCATACCATGAGCTGGTATAAACTGGCTTAGCTCCATTCATGCCAATTTAGAGCAGCTAGGATCTGGCCCTACATTTGTCTGACTTTTGCCTTGTCTGTTAAGATGGCAGTAATAATACTCGAGTCTTTTCAGAAGTTAAGGAACCCTTAAATAGGACACATTAAGATTTATCTTAAAGTTGTCTTGAGGATGGTAATTTTATCCAAAGTTTCCCCTTATTTTATACTGCTCAGAATTTTCCTGAAAAAAATCATCTCTGGAAAAACTAACTAAGATTTCTGAGTCTTTCTTAAACCGAATTTTTGGGAAAATCCATGAGGCCAGATCCTCAGGTAATGTAAGATGACATCAGTGGAGCCACATTGATTTACACTAGCTGAGAATATGACCAAAAGAGCCATTCTTTCCAAATACAGGCCATGCTAGCACAGGGTGGAAAGTGTTGACTGCAGAGAGCCATTTCCAGCTCCCTAACTCAGGACTACTAACTCCTGGTATAAATTGGAGCAGAAGAGGTACTGCTGTAATTTACACCACTGGTGCAAAATCCTTTAATCTGGTGGAGTTTGAGACATAGAAGATTGTAGCTCCTCCTTCCCCTGATGCCCTGGACAGGGTGATTGGCATAGGAAGTTATACCACCTTTGCCAGCTAAACAGCAGCAAAGATTCCTCCTACACAGCAGGGGAACATTTCAGTGGAACTCTCTGGCTGGTGTGAGGCCAGTGTGCTGCAGAGAATTTGCCCAATAGTCACAGTTTAGGAAATACTTGCTTTCCCACTTTGTGAATATCAGTTTCAGTAGAATATATCTTTTTGTGCTGCAGCAAAACAGCATATTTATGAGGCTCTGCTGTGCAAAGTGGTGATAGGAGAAATATGCCTCTTACTGTGTGAGTATAATTATCACTAAAGCTTATAGGCACAAAGGCTTCTTTTCATTATTATTATCCTTCCGGACGACTCAGAAGGGAATTTCTCCATAAGGCAAATGCTGTTGCTAGCTCAGTTCATGCATTAAAAATGAATTTATTCCATCTTATTTCAGCCCCAAGCAAACAACAAAGATTGTGTATCATGAGAGGTGAACAAAGCTTATTCTTTAGCCTTCCTTTTGGGGGTATGAAATAAGAAATAGGTTTAGCGCTTGTATTAAATACATTATTATAGTATTAATACATATGGAATAAGGAGTCACTGGTAATGATACTGGCACCTCCATGAAGCCTCAGAAACTGCATCTCCTCTAGGGAGTGGGGGTGGGGGAAGGTTGGAAGAATGAAATCCAACCTGCCAAGCTAGGATCAGGGCTGCAGCCCAGTCTCACCTGTGGCACTGCTGCTCCTCCTCTGAATTTGGTCAACATTTCTTATCAAATTAGAATTATTTTTAAAACTAAATTAGCACTTGTAATTTTCTAATGTTTTTACCCTAGCCTGAAACATGAACATCGCGCCTTTTCTTAAAATTGGTGAATAAAAAATGTGCTTCTTGGCTGAGAACCATACGTGCCAAGTTTAGACCTGAAACAAATTTTTATGGCCAGATTACAAGTTCAGTGTAAGTCCATTGACTTCAGTGGAGTTACTCCATATTTCTTTGGTGTCATAGACAGCAGGCTCTGACCCTACCGATCTAAAAGTGGAGAATGGCAGTGGAAAATATGTATACACTCTTAGCTACAGGGATACAATAAGGATTTTTCCCTTTTCATTACAAAATCAAACCCAACTATTGTAAGTTGAAAACTTCAATATGTAAATGTAAAAGTGGCTAAAGAGATAAGAGTAAGTAAGTGTCCATTATTATGTTGCTGTTTCAGTCTGTAGGCTGTTAATTAACTTCATACATTTTTCTGTTCTTTAGTGACATCTTGCATAATGACTATGGTTTACTTAAACAATTTATTTGCTGTATGTGGCTTGCACTCCTTTCATTTTGTTCTATTAGAAATGAATAGCATGAGCTAGATATAAAGAGCACGTGCTGTATCTCAAAGTGTATAAGGAACAGTAATGGTGGATATAAGCATGTGCCTAGTGATGCAGTAGGATGAATCTTTTCCTTTTGTTCAAATGGAAGGACATTATATGCTTGGAGTCCTTAAAATGTAAGTTATCATGGAGTTGTATGGCAGTCACATTTGCACTGAGAATTTCACTGTGATAATACAGCTCTCAAAAGGTACAAATCTCTGCAGCAAATGGGCATACGTGAGCCATCATCACTTATCAGACTATATCTACATCCATATTCCAGAATAAAGGCACGGGCAAAGGTAACACCAGCCAGATTCCACGTTCTTGTTGGTTAGGTGAGACGAATAACTTGATACTTTCTGGATTTTCTTTTGCCATCTAATTTTAGGACTGTGTCTTCTCTCAGTTGATTTTGTGATCTCTCTTTTTGAAGCTTCTCAATCTCTTTTTTTGCACTGCTGGTACCTTCTCATCAATTTGGGCCCTGGGGCTCAATAGAATATGACTGGAATGATAGGCTGGTGGGCTATTTTAATGGCCTGGACATTCGTGGTATTGTATGTGTTCCTTGTTCATTATTATTTAATTTCTTGTTTCTTTGAATGTGAGTAAATTCAGAATTGAGAAGTGCTGCAGTGTCAGCCTGGGAGGATGGGGCCCTTTCTAACTACAACAAACACAAGCTGAACAGCAGCACTAGGACCTTCCCCACATTGCCTGCCAAAGAGCTTGAAACCTGGCCTGTGAGGGACCACTTGTATGGGTGAAAGTTCACCTCCAGTGCCCTTTAAATCTTTGGCCTCTCTGCTGAGACTCTGGAAAAGCTTGCCAATGGTGTTTTTTGTGATGTGATCATTTCGCTACTGGGAGCTAGCATGAAATCACCAAGCTAGTTTCAAGAAGGTGGGTGATACAATCACATGATCACACATGTGGCTGCTTAAGTTACCATTCCCCATGGTGCTGCATACATTTCTATTGAGCTACGTATGTCCAAAAGGAGAGTATATCCCCTCCATGTTCCAGATCGTCACCTTGTCTGCCTGCCACATTAAGAGTCTTGCAGCAAGGGGATTTTTGTGACAAGCTGGAAAGGTATGAGAGGCAGATGGGCTGAAACACTGACTTGGAAGGAGCTGGGGGAAGCTTGCAATGGCCATTTAGGGTTATTAGGAGGATTTCCATTCCTATGCAGTTTAGAAGAGAAATGACCTGCTATATGAAACAGTGGAAGTAAAGGCCTTGTGGGCTGCTATCTGCTGCTATCTGTGGGCTTCCCATGACCTCCCTATCGCATTCAAGAAAGTTAAGAAAAAGGGGATTGAAAGGGGAGGGTATTCTCAGAATACAGGGGTGTATCAGGACACCCTGGGGGCTAGGCTGCATTTGAGCTGCATCTAGAACATGCACTTCCAGCAATGCCCTGTGATCTTTACTAACACCATAGAATTTACAATGGATCCAGCTGAGAATTTCATATCAGGATATTCTAACTTTGCAATAACTTGGTCTCCTAAGCTACCAGCATCCTACAAACCATGATAAAAGCCAGACACTAGAACTAAAAAACAACCAGCTCAAAGCTGGCCACACTGATAGTACTTGTGACTGTCAGAGATGAAAGGTGTGATAGGAGAGAGTCTTCAGTTAATTTGACACTATTGCAGAAGCACTCCATCCTTCAGTACTGTCTGGTAATGTTCCTGCTGTGACATTGTGAGATACTGCCTGTGTCTTATAGTGCTTAAGGAAGAAGACTGAGAGTCAGGACTCCTGTGCTCTATTCCAGATTATGCCGTTGACTCACCATATGACTTTAGACAAGTCAATTAACCATTTTGTGCATCAGTCTAGCCATATGTGATGGGGCATCTGCCTGTAAGGGGTTAATGGAGCCCTAGGGAGAAAGCAGCCAGTAGGAGAGGGGCTGCAAGAAGCAGCCAATCGGGGCCTGGCAGGCTCATATAAGAAGAATTGCATGGTAGAGCAGGTTCAGTTGCTCCCTGGAGGGAGGACTGGCTTCCTTGCAGGTGGAAGAAAGCCAGCATCATGGACAGAGCAATGCTGCTAATAGGGACCAGGGGAGCTAGGGAAGAGCTCATGGCTGGGAGTTGCAGGCTGAGGCAAGGGCAAAGGGAAGAGCTCGTGGCTGGGGGTTGTGGGCAAGTGGCCCAAGAAAATAGACTGAGAGTTTGGAGGGGGCACAGATTGTGGCTGCCATCTGCCATCCCTAGACCCGGACCTGTGTTTCCTCTAAGCTGCGCAGTTGGGCAGCCACCCAGGAGTGATTCAAATGCTGCACACTTGATTAGCAGAGCCGTGCACATCCAGCAGCGTGTGTTCGGGTGTCTTTCCCCCCCCCCCCCCGACCAGGAGCAGCTCCAGGGACGCTTCTGCTGGCTATGCAGAGTGAGAGGGGACGGGGGTGCTGATGTCAGAGCATCCCCCTGCCCAGTACCCCATCTCTGCGAGCAGGGGAGAGGGATCAGGACTCACAATAGGTCTGCAGAAGCCTTCCCAGCCTTCCGTTCCAGGCAGTGAGTGAGTGCCTTAAAGAGACAGTGCATGGCGTCTCTCAGAAACTGTCCCAGAGGCCAGCACGCACACTGTCTCTGTGTCACACACACACATCCATCCTTCCCAACACATACATGTATTATTGTTGTTGTTAATTCTTGGTACTTTCTGCAATGCACATATATTCTCTATAATATTATTCTTTCAAAGTGTGTTATTTGAGTTTTTTACTGGTCTAGGCATTTCTTCATTTTTATTTCTCTCTTACACTTAAATTTAATTCTTTGAGTAGTGAGCTCTAAAATGCCCATTCTGTCCTGTCTGGAGTAATTATCCCTACGGTAACTTTTTAAAAATATGTATTATATCTGGGAGGGAGGGTTTCTACTGGTGGTGCACAGCCGTACATTCCCTAGATAATTTGGTGCACATAACAAAATTCATTCCACACACGGGTGGAAAAAATTGGAGGGAATATTGACCAGGACCTGGAGTAGTGGGCAGGCCCGGTTGCCCCCCCTCACCTTCACTCATCACTGAGAAAGTAGCTGGACATTTGGTCTATGATACTGTCCTCAGGAAGAGGGAGCACAGTATAGTATATTTTGAAATCCCCAGGTGAACGGCATTATGTAAATGCAAAATATTTTAGTATTTTTTGTTCACTGGCATTATTCCTAGCACATGCTGCCCCATCACACTTGCCGAAGTCACTGTAAACATCTGCACCTCCCTCCCTAAAACTTTCCTTTGCCATGATGCCTTTAAATTTAGGCTGCTGGTGTACAGAGACCACAGCCTAACATGCTGACTAATATTGTCTCATTATTTCCATGTACTCCCCTGTTTGTCTGTCTAGCCATTGGTTCTCTCTTGTCTTATATTTAGATAGTAAACTCTTTTGGGGCAGGGACTATCTTTTTGTTCTATGTTTGTGGTCCATGACTAGGGTCCCTAGGTGCTCCAATGATAATACTACTAATAATAATTAATAGAGGGTGTTCGGATCAGTGGTTATAAGTTCATTTTGTTATTTGTCTTCTTTGTCACACTAACTTGTAAGCAATTTAAATATTTATCAAGTAACTACTTTTATAAATGACTGATATTTAAAAAAACAAACCAGTGCTTGGGGTTGAGTGCGCTTCCCAGACCCATATCTTTATCTTACTAAAATTTCACCAGCATTAGATTATCAGGAGCACAGAGGAAGTAAAGCAGTATCACTAAACTCTCTTACAAATATGCAGCCCCAGAGAGTGAGCTTCTTAGGGCACAAATAAGCGTAGAGTTTGGTCCTGAGTGTCATACTCTAACAATAGTTACCTCCCGCTTTCTTTCAGGTGAGATGAGTAATATACCAAAAGCCGTACTAGGGTGAACTAATCAATACACGAGATAGCCTAATCACGCAGCCAGTGTTTTTCCACCTGTGGTCGGTGGACTGCAGACTATCTTTAAGAGGTCTGCAAAAGGTTCTCGTTACCACAGAACAATGTTTTTCAATCTGTGGTCTGCAACCACTGGGAGTCCACAGACTATGTCTAAGATTTTGAAAGATTTCCACCACCATTTAATTTTTTTTAGGGCTCCGTAAATGGAAAAAAGGTTGAAAACCACTGCACTAAGCCAAGCCAGAGAAACTGCTCACAAATCAAACTGAAGTTCAGTGTCTGGCACCTAGACTAATAAATAGGAAGTATACAAAAGGAAGGACAGATTATGTTTACTGAACTGACTTGTGAATGGAGCCAAGTTACATCACTCCAAGGGCAGTGTAAGCACTCCACCTCCCCTTAGTTTTCAGGGTCCTTTCCATTCCTCCACTTGTGTTTGGATGGCTAACCCCCAGGGGTACTAGGGGAGAGCAGTTTGTGCACACAGTGGAGCATAGGAACTGTGAGAGCAGGTCAAAAAGCTGGGATGGGGTTTTTATAGAGCCAATTTTGCCTTCTTTTCCACTGGAATTTGAAATTTTGACTGAATTTTGTTGAAATTTCAATTTTTGAAAATGTTTGACCTTTTCTGGAAACTGCAGTTTTACTGGAATCCTGGGTAAGAGGCACAATGGGAAAACAACCCTTTTTGCCTCTTCCCTATTCGCTCGCACATGGGGCCTGAGCACATAGATATTAGAATAAGCCCTGCTCCACACTCCCCTTCAATAATGGCATCTTTGGAAAAACAAGATGAGCCCAGGACAATGCAGGAAAGGGCTTGAATTAAATCAACTCGAAGTCTCAGCAAGTGTTTACAGTAGAACAATGTCTATGGTAAAAATGGAGCTTATTAGACACGCCGTTAACTGTAATGGTGTTGCTAATGCTGCATATTCATTCATCTTTTACACATGAACCCGCAAAATTCACAGTCGTCCGCACTTTGTCTTGAGTGCACTTCTGTTAACATTCACTTTGTGCCTTGCAATGACTGATATTGTGACAGGAATGCAGAGCACACTGGCCATGCCCTGAAAACATTCCATAAAATATGCTGTTCTGCTCACATACCACAGAGTAGGCCCGGGCTCTCTTTACACTGCACAGCAGGGCTTCTCTCAGAATTAAAGTGAGTGGAAAAAACAAACAGCAGTTTGTACAACACTTCAAACTCCACTGTGAGCAGCAGCATGAAGACCTGGGGGCCAATCCCCAATGGCGATCTCAGCACAGCTGAGTGGGGAGAGTGTATGGAGGCAGAGGTGACTCTAAGCTAGTTACACTTATTCCATTCCTGGGCTTGTCAGGGGGTCAAAGTGGCCCTGGCACGAATTGGGCTGTTCTAAATTGTGCCACCAGTTTGGCTGGTTTTACACCAGTCCAGGTTTCATCCACACTGGGGAAAATGTTCATCATCCCACTGAGGACTGGCTTAAGGTGCCATTGCACTGCACTGGTGGCACAAAAATCTCTGCCACTGCTCAGGTCCCTATCCGTTCAGGGTTTTGATTGTAGTTTTTCTCAACACACAATATAATACTAAGAGATTCCCTGGTTCCTATTAAGCTATGCGTCTTCCTGTTGGGCAGTATCTTTAAAGAGCATGGACTTACACACTGTGAATTATTAAAGGGTAGGAAACGGTGGGGGAAAGAGCTGCTTTATGTCCTTCTTGTCCCCACAGCAGGACTTGCATCAGTTTAACTTCATCATGGACCTAGGTTTCTAATTGCCTATCCTCCTCTCTTAGTGTAATTATGCAGTGACACACACACTGACACACACACTTTGTTGCTTTGCCAAGCACTCAGCACTGGTGACAGTAGCAAAAATGTATGCAGTGCTGTTGTAGCTGAGTTGGTCCTGGGATATTAGAAAGACAAGGTGGGTGAGGTAATAACTTTTATTGGACCAACTTCTGTTGTGAGAGAGACAAGCATTTGAGCTTACACAGAGCTCATCTTCAGGGAAACCACCTCAGAGTGTCACTGCTAAATACAAGGTTTGAACAGATTGTTTAATGTATGTCTTTAACACATATTTCAAGGAAGAGGGGAGGGCTGATTGTTAGTGAGTTACAGATTTGTTGTAATAAGTCATAAAGCCAGTGTCTTATTCAGTCCATAATTTTTAGTGTCTAGCAGAGTTATGAATTTAAGTTCCCAGGCTCATCTTTTGTAAGTGTTGTGCAGATTTCCTTTGAAGATGAATACTGATAGGTCAGATATGGAGTGATCGCTTTGTGAAAAGTGTTTACCCACAGGTGATGTGGTGTTTTTGCTTTTATCATTTTACTGTGTGCATTCATTCAAGAACATAGTGATTGTCTGTCTGGTTCACAGGCACTGACTTTTCAAACTGCCGGGGTGGGGGGGTGCTCAATCCCCGGCTCTGCCCCAGGCCCCGCCCGCACTCCATCTCTTCCCCCAAGGCCCTACCTCTGCCCTGCCTCTTCCCGCCCAATTCTGCCCCCTCCCCCAAGGGCGCCGCATCCCTGCTCCTCCCTCCCAGCACACCACTAAACAGCTGTTCGTGATGGGTGGGAGGCCCAAGAAAGGATGAGGAGGTGCTCGCTGACCCATCAGAAGGGGAAGAGCTGATTGGGGGACACTGCTGGTGGGTGCTCTGCACCCATTATTTTTTTCCCTGTGGGTGCTCCAGCCCTGGACCACCCACAGAGTTTGCGCCTATGGTCTGGTTTCACCCACATAGTGACTGGGATGAGATAAGTTACCTATTGTGATAGGCATGTGTAGGACCCATGGATCTTGAAGGAAATGTTGTGGATCTCAAAGGATATATGTGTGGGGGAGGCGTATTGATCATTTTAACAGTGGCGAAAATGTCTTCTAGATTTTCAGAAAGCAAAATATTTGGCATGTTTCTCTTCAAACATCCTCCTGACTATGAAAAAGAATGATTAAAATGTAATTACTAAAGGCTTATATCATAGAGACTTAAATATGACCTTAGTGTATCAGCTTACAACTTGTGTGCTACAACTGGGGTCTGCTAGAGCTACCGGTCAAATCTTACCTCCTGTGATGTCACCATTCAGGTTCTCCAAAGATCTTGTCAAAATCATCCAGCCAGTAGGTGGAAGTGAAAGACCTAATGTAAGAGGAAAAATATTTTATCAAGAGAACTCTTTGTGGCTACTATCTTTTTATATATATATATCAATCACACAAACAGGAAAGGGCAGAAACATGATCACTTTTTGCTTTACAATTCACCTTTAAGTTACCTGAGCACAACAGAACATCTGAAACCAGTAATCATGGCGATTGAAGGGATGAGGCAGACGATTCTGATCAAATGAGAAAATGCTGTCTCTGAAATAAGGCTTTGTAATGGAAAAGCTGAAAGACTAACCATAGGGGCAGTAGTTAATATCAATATAACTCACATCTCAGCTCAGTGTAGCACTGCAACCCTAACAACATTACAGTGCGAAAGGGCAAGGTGCTCGTTGGTATCAGGTAATGAGTTTCAGCTGGCATGACCAATTCCGTGTATCCCAACTCACTATGGTTGTAATCGTTATCTGAAAAGTATCATGTAAGATATCATTGGAAAACGAACAACTCACTAATCATTAATATTCTTGCATGATGTATGCACAGGGTGTGTACAAAAAGTTATGAATATGCACTAACATTCTATTCTTAAAGTGTGCTTGGTGAGCAATGCACAAGCACAGGCTACCTTAGACAAAGGAATGTGCATCTGATTCTCTAACAAGCCCAGTCTTCGGGCAAAGACAATGAAGGTCTATTTTTCCATATCAGGTAAATACAGCTATTAACTTAACAAGTGAGGGAGGAGGCTGCGTGGTGTCTACACCCAGCAGGAAAGAGAAGCTTAGTCTGGGTTTTATTTTTCAAAGAATACATAGCAAAGGCTTACTGGTCTATGAAGAAAGGGGGAGGGGGCTGAATCTGAAGTGATAAGCAATTGAACCAACTGATTGTATAGTATATTACTGTATTATAAAAGTATAAAATGAGGTCTTTTCTAAAAGCTAATGACTCACTGGTAATTAGTATAATTGTGAAATATATGTATTAACACTATATGAGGAAATATGGGTGTTTAATGATATTATGCTTTAAAGTCTGTGGCCAAACAGTGAGAAACAGTTTCCCTCCCAGACAGAGAAGGCAGCTATTTATTTATCTCCTATTTAATTTAAACATAGTGGAATCAAAACAATCGAAGCCCCATTTACATATGGGGGATGGGAAGCCCACAAGGAGAGAAAAACAACATGAGGTCATCCTGCCTTTTGAAACAAAGTCATTGAACTTTGGGAGATAAGCAAGGACAAAAAGCATCTTTGGTATTCATCATTAGACCAACACAAGGGAACAGAACTTTTGCAAACTGAGAAAGAATGGTCCTTCAACCAAGTGGGGAGGGGTGAGAAATGAAGTCTCTGGGAATTGAATATAGGTGAGAAAAAACATCTTGACTAAAGCTTGTACCTTCCTATATTAAGTTTTGCATGATAGATGTGTTTTTTCACTCTTATTTGCTTGTAACCCTTTCTAACTTTATTCCTTTTATTTTACATCACTTAACATGTATCCTATTGTTAATACATTTGTTTTATTTTTACTATAAACCAACTCAGTGCTTTACTTAAATGGAAGAGTTTATTTATCTCAGTTAATAAGATATGATGTGCTTTTGTGTCTTTAGAAGAACAAACCAACCAGATTGTTTCTCTGAACTGTCCAGGAGCAGGCTGGACATGACAGAGCACATGGTTTGGGGGAAGTTCAAAACTGGGAGTGTGTTGGGCTTACCTTGCTGGTTGCACCCAAGGCTGGTGGAAGCCAGAGTAGGGCTGTGGCACTGTAGACAGGCTGTTGGGGTCAGAGCTGTTGAACCAAGGCTGTCTAGCACAGAGACACTTCAGGGTGTGTCCCACATTCTCGTAGGCTGGTTGTTAGCATCCCAGGCTGGGAGCTACAGCAGCAAAGCATTGTAAAGCGTTCCTGAGCAAGTGATAGTGCAAGCCCTCAGTGGTCTGGATTGCACCCCAAACCCTGTGACAAGCTCTAAGATTTAGTGTTACTTAGAAGCCCTAGCCATGGAGCAAGACCCCATTGTGCTAGGTGCTGTACAAACAGACTAAAAAGATGATCCCTGCCCCCAGGACTTTATAATCTAAGTATAAGACAAAAGACAACAGATGGATACAGACAGGAGTATTAGTAAACAATGACACAATATTGGTCAGCACAACAGGCTGTTAGTGTGCAGAGACCATGCCAACAGCCTAACCACTGTCAAGTTTTCATGTAGGCATAAGAGAGTTTGAGGCGGGATTTGAAGATTGACGATGAGGTAGCTCTGTGGATGTTTACAAGAAATGCCTCCCAAGCACAAAGGTGCTTGTTTGAAAATATAACAAGTAGGCAGTTGAGGCTGGCACCATGGGCCAATTGGTGGCGAGCACTGATAGCCTGATAGCGAATGAGAGATGACTTTGTCCCTTAGCTAAAGTGGGGTAGAGGTGTTAGAGCTAGAGAGGTGTGTTCAGCCCCAGCTGATGGCCCAGCTAAGGGGTTGTCACATATACTAGCAGTTTAATGGAAATAGCTCAGTGCTGGGGTTCAGTAGATTTGCACTCAGTTCCCAGCTTACCCACATTTCCCCTGGGCAAGTCATAGTCTGGGGCTTGTCTTCACTACATCATTAGCTCAAGGTATAACTCACATTTTTCCCCTACCCTGACTCTTGTCTAGGTCAAAAAATCGCTAGCTCAAGTTAAGCAGTGCTTTTAGCTCATGTTAGCTGGTACATAAGGGGGTGGGTGGAAGCTGGATTGCTGTTCTTACTCCAGCTAGTGATAGAACAGGGAAGCAGTAGCGCCAGCTCATCAACTATGAATCCAATCACTTTTGTGTAGCTGGAGTGTTGTTTCGCAGTGTGATTTTCCTCACTTCACTCATATTCAAGCTAGGCTAGATTAAGTGGAGTAACTTAAATGTACTAACTTGAGCTAATTCTGGCAATGAAGGCAAGCCCAACATCTATGTTTCTCCTCTATTATTCATCTGTAAAATGGGAATAATACTTTCCTACCTCTCTGGGGTGTAGTGAGTATAAAACTCACTCATGAGTATAAGGCACTTGCATACTTTAGCAATGAGGGTCATAAAAGTACCTAGATACTTTAGCTAGATTGATACCATAGAAAGCATATAGGAGAACTTACCTACACTGTTTTTGTTGTGAAAATCTTTACAACTTGCATTTGCAAGTGACTATCATTTCCACATTTGTGGTATTCTCTGCGTATAGGGAATATCCCAGTGACGTTAATTAGGAAAAACTATAAAGAGCTCAACAGCAACCACAGTACATCACTAGAGAAAATCAAGGCACATCAGCAAAATGCCCAGAAGGAAGGTGAATGTGTAATACAGGAAGAGATGGGACGCCTCTTCCTCCTCTTCACATTTATTGTGTTCACATTTCCCTAAGAAAATGTTTTGTCATATTTATTGCTGAAAGTTACTTAATGAATGTGGTTTTTGGCCCAGTAAAACTGGAAGGATAAAACTATTTATCAATGTCTGCAGCTGGCTTCTGTCATGCAGAGAGGCAGTTAAGCCAGACATGTTAGTCTAGTTCGGTTTTTTATTTTGGTACAGAACGACGGAGAAGTGCGTGCAGACTAACTCTTGAACTTTCTAACTTCCAGCCCCCTGGCTTCCTCTTTCCTTCTAGCTAGCTTTGATCTTGAATGGCAGGATACTTTGTACTACTGCAGTAAAGAGTCACAACTATTCCATGAGAGTCAGATACATAGATCCTGTTAAAAGGAAATTCTTTCAGCTCTGAGGTGAATTTGACTACTAAATGAGGTAAAAAATACATAAGACATTGCCTAAACGAAGGTTTAAAGATGTCTTGTTGGATCCTGTTAGCTTGATCTAACACCTTCTAAAATTCTAGTCAAGACAAGATCAATCATACTTTACCATATACTAAACTGCTCAGCTCAAGTTAAAGCCTAGGCTTCCCCCTTGGTTTTATTCAATAAGTTTAGCACATGCTAAAGCACAACACGTCTTGTCTCTAGTAGAGTTTTAGAAGGTATTCATTAGACTGAACTAGCTAAAGTGATCTAACATCATACTTTTAAATCCCAGCCTAGACAGACTATGTGGAGAACTGCATTCATATTAATTATTATATGCTATAGTCAGTCAGTGTCTGTTTTTGATTTCTGTACTCATCTGAGTGGCTTGAAGTTAACAAGCTGTGAAGTTCACTGCACTCAGTACAAACAGATTGCAATTTCAGATATCAGCGTTCCAAGCACAGCACATTTCATAGGCTCTTACCCTGCTCTCACTGAAATCAAGGAAAGTTTTGCCAGCAACTGTGGTGGGAGCAAGATGGGGCCCCACAGTATGTGGTTTAAACATGTGCACAAAATATGCTGTAGGTAGACCAGATATATAGATATTTTTGGACAACAATTACAATGGCGCAGTTGCTGAAAGTGGGAGTGATGTGTGGAATTGGGCTATTCTAAATCAACAGAATACAAAAACACCCAAGTTGTTGTGCTTAATGTTTAATTTCTGGGAAATTCAGGCATGGAAATAAGTGCAACCTAAGAATCTACACAGACAGGTGACAAGATGCCTCAGAGGATTTGTTATGGGATATAAAGATTGACAGTAAATGAAAGTTGCCTAGTTCTCATCAAAATAAAACCATTACAGCTGGCCAGCCTTATTGGCAGTCTCAGGAGAGACCAAGGACTGAAAGGATATAGAGGCAGAAACACACTCTCTGCACAGATGGACCCTCCAGGGTCGGATTTGAAATACACTGGCTGGACAGTGGGGCAGAAGTTTGTCTATGTACCTATTCTGCGTATAAACAAAGGGTGTCACTCTTCAAGGCTCATTGTTCAGAACCTATTCTCAGCTCTAACTGCATTGTTTAATTTCCAATATAGTTATATTAACATGTATAGACACTGTTATTCTTTATTATTGTCATTCTGGCATGGCTGCTCCATATTAACTCTTAAAAAGCAGCATCATTTCAAAGTGTCCTTTTATTAACAAGGCCTAACCTACATTTCTTGCACACTCAGAATCCCCCGTGAACTTTGTTGTGCAAGGAATAGGTGAACAAGAAATGCATGATCGTCTCCTTAGTGAGCAGAGTTGTTATTTAGAAAACAATTCTTCAACCATCAGACCGCATGGCAAAATTCAAATATGCTATTTTGTTCTATTACAATCTGCTACGTTTTAATAATATTTTTGTAGCAGTAGGCAAACATGATATGGTTTAAAAACCATATAATCAAATGAATGTGTGATCCTCAGTTGCAGTACAGTGAATGTCAATGGTCTATTTACTGAAACCATGAATATTTTTTGTTTGGTGTCAGAAAACTCATTTGCTAAAAGTAAAAAGTCTAAATACTGGACATTAATGCACATATACTTTACATGGCTGCAACCCTAAAAGTCACCTTTCGTGTGTGTGTGTGTGTGTGTGTGTGTGTGTGTGTGTGTGTGTGTGTGTGTGTGTGTGTGTGTGTGTGTGTGTGTGTGTGTGTAAAAAAACATCAACACACACAAAACTTTTAAGGTGAAGTTAAAGTTGCATGCTTCCATGGTTTGAGTGTATATATTAGCTTTCATTACAGTGAAAATGTAAAACGTATAAGGCTGCACTCTAACTACCTTGATTCTACCCCTCTGTAGTGATGCCCTAAGGAATGAGAGACTCAGGCTAACTTTGCCACCTACAACTAACAAACAGATTAAGTCATTCATGTTTTTGCGGTGACTATTTGCACATATAGGATGCTACTGCCATCCATGGTGCCACTCACATAGGAAGATATTGAGTGAAGATGTTCGAATGGGGTCCACAGTGATTCTGCTGTTTACAACTTTCTTTATGGTCACACAAAGTAAACAAACAAAACTTTACAAATTTCTTATTAAGGATTCCATCCTGCCATATGCTGAAGGCACTCAGGCCCCAGTTAAACAAAGCACTTAAGCAGCTCTGTCTGCCCTCTTACGCTAAGTCCATTTTTCATTGCTAAGTTAAAAATGAACCACAGTTAAGATGTCTATTTAATATTACCTTTCATAGGTTAAAAAGTTGTTGGGTTTTGGTTTTCTTAGCAATTCTGATGCTATGGCCAATGTTACGGAAATAAAAAGTAGACAAGTATCCAGCAAAGAAATCCAGGAAAATGTTTATATTTAGTACATTACTTTCTGTAAATGTCAAGGCAGAGTTGTGCATTGCTTATTTTTGAGCTGACCACCTCCATAATCTTGCTGTGTTGTTAAAAAAAATGGGAATGTTGCCAACTTTCCTCTCTGAAACACCCCGTTCATCTCTCTAGATCTTTATTTTTGATTCTTCGTTGGATTGTTTGTTTTTATCCTATGAGATGTTAGATGTCCAGCACAGCTCCAAAGAAGTATAACAGATTAAAGGTAATATACTATTTTGTCAAGAAGACAGGACAAAAGAGGAAAACACACAAGCAGAATGGCCATGTGGTGTGGATAATGATATGGACCCAAAAGGAACTAAAGCTCTTTTTTTAAATGGATCTGCTGTTGAGAAACATTAATTTTAATTGGAAATCAATGCTACTGAACCAGTGAGACAGTGTATTTAAAGATTAATATAACAGCAGCAACAATGCAACAACAGATCAGGATTTGAAGGAAGTATCAGCTTTCCAACACATAGTAGAGATTCATGAATATGTTTTATTCTATGTTGCTCTATTTATACCCATAAAGATTATTCAGCAGTGAAACTATTCATTTTTTTCTAATAAATTCATCATTATTTGATCAATTCACTTCCAAATCTATAACCAAATAATTCACTGGTTTTATTGCCTGCAATTCAGAGATATTTTATCTTCTATAAGCCTCACATTGAGTAAAAAAAAGAAACAAGTAATACACACACAGTTTATTAAATACATGCAGTCCAAGTCAGGTTTGTCTGCTGTGCTTTGTGATTTCCAGTTCTGTTACCTTCATACTGGCAAATCAATAGTAATTGATTTCAAGCTGTCCGATTAATAACTTGTGTCTCTTGGTACACAAATATGCTGATAAATCCAAGCATGGACTGTCCAGGTCAAGCTGTATAAAGGGCCAGATTCCCATTGATTTCAATGGTCTTTGCATCAGACCCTTAGCAACTCCTTTAAAAAAAAAAAAAAAAAAAAATCTTCTACATAATTCTGTTCAGCACTAGCTTTTGATTAAATAGTCCCAGCACTGGTGCTGATCCCTTCCACAAGAGGCCGATCTTTTCTTCTCCAGCAAGAACAATGATTCATCTATACCAGATCTAGGACTACACCTCACACCCAAGTTTTATCTCATGCCCAATTTTTTTTACAGACCAAAAGAGTAGTTGATGTGTTCGATGGTTGGAGAAGGATTTGATCTGTGATCGCATTATAGATTACCAGACCCAACTCAAACTTTTGTTGATGTTAAAAAATGGTTACGACATTTTTTTTCCCCACAAGCCTTTAAATTCTAGGTTCCTGATTCATATTTTCACATCACTGTACCATGAAAGAAACTTGATCTCGTTAAACTCAATGAGCTTTGCTATTCACGTCAACTGAGTCAGGATTTAACCTATAGGTTTTCTGACCTGGCCAGAACCAGGATGTATTTGAGATCAGAAAAAGGGAGAGAGACAGATCCTGTTTACTTGATATCTCCAGTTGAATCCCTCCATTAAACAGAGTCAGTATTGCTATTCTATTATTCAGTGACTGGACAATAAAATGGCAGATGAAATTCAGTGTTGATAAATTAAAAGTAATACACATTGGAAAACATAATTCCAACAATATATATAAAATGATGGGGTCGAAATTAGCTGTTGCCACTCAAGAAAGATCTTGGAGTCATTGTGGATAGTTCTCTGAAAACATCCACTCAATGTGCAGTGGCAGTCAAAAAAGCTAACAGAATGCTGGGAATCATTATCTATCCCTTCCTTAATAAGACAAAAAAATATCATAGTGCCTCTATATAAATCCATGGTACATCTGCATCTTGAATACTGCATGCAAATGTGGCTGTCCCATCTCAAAAAAGATATATTAGCATTGGAAAAGGTTCAGAAAAGGACAACAAAAATGATTAGGGATATGGAATAGCTTCCATCTGAGGAGAAATTAATAAGACTTGGCTTTTTCATGGCTTGGAAGAGAGACAACTAAGGGGGGATATGATTGAGGTCTATAAAATCATGGCTGGCTGCTGTAGGAAGACAGGATAATGGGCTAACTGGACCTTTGGTCTGACACACTATGGCTGTTCTTATTTTGATGTATTATGTCTCAAAGGCAGTGTCCACATTGTGTCCTTCAGGCCAAATTTCCCCCTGCAACACATCTGACTGTGTGCACTGGGAGTAGCATGTGCTTATAGCAGGGTAGAATTTGGTCTTCAGACAAATACAAATCAAATACAATTGCGACTGCTCAACAACATACAGAAGTCAATGGACCTGCTCGGTGCTCAGCCCTTTAGAAAAATCAAGCCACTTATTTAGGAGCCTAAATATAGAACTGCCAGCTTAACATCAAGCAACAGTTTGATCCCCTATTTAGAGGCCTTTATTTGAAAAATGGACCCCTTGGGCTCCAAGATTTGTGGTAGTCCTACAGATTCTGCTATGAACAAAAAAAATACACTGATTTCTCTTCTTCAGTGCTTACTTGGTTCAGAAAATTCCCTCTCCCTTGCCTGCCCATAGCTGTTTATGGAAAATATTAATTGAAGCTTGGACACAAGCAAAAATCAAATATAGATGTGGAAAATAAATTCATTTATGCTAGACTGTATTGAATAAAGTAGTTGCAACTACTGTTTTGCTTCACTCCCCAAGGCAGTAACATAATTAGGGCATAAGTAGAAGGAACAGACTTCATCCTCATACACATTGTCTCTTGTAAGTGAAAATGTGAAATTATTTTTAAATACTTTCTTCCGTCACTCAGAGTGCCTCATCAGACTTCCCCACCCCATGCAGGCTTAGTCAGTGATGGGTGCTGTCTGGTGACCTGGAAGAAATGAAGTGCGTAATAGAGAGTCTTCTTTCCTGTGCACAGATGTCCACATCACAAAATCCATCACCACCACCACCACAACTGGTCACGGGATTTTCACAGAAATGCCTGAATGATTTAGGAGCACTAGTCCCACTGGGGAGTTGGGCAAATAAGTATTTCTGAAAATCCCACCCCCAAACAACAAAAAAGTAAGAAAACTTTTTTTTCCAAGGAGCCAAAAGAAATTTGAGTTAACTCAAGTTCTGGGTGATGGTTCTTATTTTACACAGACTGGTTCACCCTCCTGGTCTTGATGGCGCAAATTTTGCACTTAGTGCTTGTCCAAACAAATCTACCATTGACTTCTGTTGGAGTTTTGTTTAAGTGTAACTGACATTGCATGGGCAAACAATAGGGTTTGAACATGGGGGTTTCAGTGCTAAAAGCATGAGCCTCTACTCTTTGAGCTAAAGCTTTAAATCCATTGACCAGAAGTTTCATAAACCTCATCTGTGGGTTCAATGAAGATTTAATTAGGCCAATGTGGAGTAGTCTGGAAAATTATATTCTTTATGTGAACCATCCATCGGAGAGTGGGCAAAAACTCCCTTGCTCCTAATGCAATTTATATAAGCACCGCAGGATTGGGCTTACCATATGGAATAGAGCTGTTATTTGGGTCTCTTAGAACCTACTGTGATAGACCCAGGCCAGTTGGGAACAGCAGAGTAGAAGCAGGGAGACATACTGGCCACCGGATAAGCAGTTTTCTGTTCCCTGAGTGACCAGAGCAGGGGCTGCTACAGGCTAATGAGAACACCTGACTCCAATTAACCTGCTAAGAGTCAGGTAAGGCAGTTAAGTACCGGACTCTAATTAAGGCCCCTCTGATGCTATAAAAGGGCTCAATCCAGTCAGGCCAGAGGAGAAGAAGTGCATGCAAGGAACTGGGAGCAAGAGGCATGCAAGAAGCTGAGAGTAAGCAGGCACACTGCTGGAGGACTGAGAAGTACAAGTGTTATCAGACATCAGGAGGAAGGTCTGGTGGTGAGGCCAAAGGTGGTGTTTGGAGGATGCCATGAGGAAGTAGCCCAGGGAGTTGTAGCAGTCGTGCAACTGTACCAGGAGGCACTCTAGACATCTGCAGTCCACAGGACCCTGGGCTGGAACCCGGAGTAGAGGATGGGCCTGGGTTCCCCCCAAACCTCCCAACTCCTGATCAAACACAGGAGGAATTGACCTGGACTGTAGTTTCTACCAGAGGGGAAGGTCATTGGGCTGTTCCCCAACCCACAGGGTGAAACTGTGAGGCAAGCAAATCCGCCAATAAGCACAAGACCCACCAGGGTAGAGGAGGAACTTTGTCACAATACTTATTTGCATTTAGGAAGATACAGATAACAATGAGATTTAGGCATCCAGACCAAGGTTGCTAATGAAACACTTCATTCCTGTGCACAAGCAACACCTAGCAGAGGTCAATGTGTTTGGCAATATATTCAAAGTTAGGAAATCTCTCTTGCATGAATGAATTTCACCCAAACAAATTCAGTGCATTGGGACAGCTTTGATAGTTGGTGCCAAAAAGCAAATGTTTGACTCTGAAGAGCATTCCATACAGTGATCATGTACATGTCTTGGCACTCAAAATGCAAATGGTACAGAACACATGTGTCTATGTGGTCAAGAATTCACTGTAAAAATTCGTTATTCAGTAAACAATGAAAAATATAGATGCAAAGTATTCTTATTGCTTTTAAATCTTTAGTCTAAATCTGACGTCTATAACTGTATTTCAGAGGCACTTCTGTAAATACCTATCACTGGGAGATCACAAAGCAGTTTACACAAACTGGGCCAAATTATACTCCAATTTTCATTGTTGAAAATTAGGAATATTTCAGTAGGCATCAACAAAGTGACTCCATGTTTATGTTGAGGGCAGATTTTGACATCTTGCATAAATTAAGATTAATGAAAGCTCAGAGTACTTCTGTAAAGTAGGTATTAGTAATTCATAGATTTTTAGGGTCATAGAGGGTACTAGGATCATCTAGCCTAAACACAGTGGTCCTTATCAACTAAATTTGATATAGTTTTTGACACTAGTTCAAGTTTGCCTGACAAGTCCTATTTTCCATAAAACCATGTTGACTGATATTAATTATGACACTATCCATTTAATTCTTTATTGACTGAGATTCCATAGTTGGTGTTCCTGTATTTTGCCTAGGTTTGAAGTCAAGCTAACTGGTCTATTACTTACCAAAGTCATTCTGTTTATCTTTTTGAAATACTGTATCAGCACACCACCAACTTGTTACCAGTCTTCTGGATCTTCTCCAGGAACATACTTAAAGGATATTTGGTAATACCACCTGTGGGATCAAATGCAGCAGCCATTTAACAACATACAGCAATACTTTACAACAATTTAAGATAGGTGTAGCAAGGCATACTCACCCCTGTAGCGCCTCCTGCTCGTTGTCCTCAGGAATTAGCACTTAAACCCAGGAGTGCCCTCTGCAGGCTGGTGATCCGCATGCCATTGGCCCCCCGTGTCCCTCCCAGGACCCCGATGGCCTTATCTCAGGGTTCTGCCTCCTGCAGTACCCCACAATCTTACTGGGTTCCCCCATCTCAGGAGAACCCCACCTCCTATCCCCACATCACCTCAGTCATGGCTACTGCCAGTCTCAGTTTAGCCACTGCACCCTGGGGCAGACTGCAGTCTATCAGTCGCTCATCACAAGCAACAAGGGGTTTGGACTGGCTGCCTTTACCCACCCTCTGGCTGCCCCTCTGCAAGCCCAATACCTAGGAGGCCTAGAACCAGACCCTGCAGCCTGAGGAGTTGCTGGCCTAGGGCTTCCCAGCTCCTAAGGCCTTTCCCCAGCGCTGCCTTCCTCTAGGTCCCCTGCATGAGTTCCCAAGTAGCCAGGCCTATCTCCCTCTCCAATCAAAGACTGCTCCCTCTGGCTTCCTGGGCCTTCTTATAAGGCCCAGTTCCTTAGTTTGGAGCGGGGCCCCAGCTGCAACCACTTCCCCCAATCAGCCAGGGTTTTACCTTCCCCAGCCCCAGCCCTCTGCAGGGCTTTTCCAACCCCTCCAGGGCCAGAGTGGGTGCTCACCTTGCCACAATAGCAAAGAATACCATGTGTAATTGAGCAAGCAGGGGGAATTTACATAGGCAGAATGTCTATGATTTGATCATGACATTAAGATCAACATCTCTATTTGACAAATATTGTCATAGGTTCTTTAAAGATCACCAGTTGCCAAGACCTTGTTTTGTTGTCTTCTCCAGAAGATGGCTCCTCCAGCAGCATAGTGCCTCCAGCACCATTTTGAGGCACTGGTTCACTAATGACCCAGAGTGAAGAATGCCACCCATTGAATCACCAACGCTACTTTCTGCAGCATGTTTTGTAGCTGTTCCTTTGAGGCCCCCTATCCAAGTCCCAACCCAGCCAAAACCTCCTCACCTTAAAATCTGGCCACATCAAAGCATGAGTGATTGGACATTATATATCTAAACTGTTTAAATAAAACACATTTTTTCTGTCTCTTTTTCTCATCTAGATTTATCATGTTGCATAAGCCACAAAGACATTATTCTCCTAACCAAGGAAATAAAAGGTGGAGCATTAGAGTATGTAGTTGTCCTTTCCTAATCAAGGACAAAACCAGAAGTTGCATGGTTCTTTCAAGGAGGGTAGAAGTTTGGATTTTTACCAGATTTTCCAAAAATATCTGGAATATGAGTTCCTGTTTCCATTGCTATGGGAGCTAATCTGCTTCTTCCTAATGTTCACTTCCGATCTAAACTAATGAAGTGCTTGTGGTGCCAGTGACATCAGTGACTTTAGTGATTCCATTCATGACTCTGCTTTATCTTCTCTAGAGACAAACTGTGCAAATTAACTTTTTTCTGCTGCTTTGATCCTCTGAGTGATTTTATATTTACATTTGGACAGCTTAAAAAATACCTATAGAACTGGGATCCCCAAGGAGATGCAGTTTTTTCCTAAGCTGAGTTTTGAATACTAATTGCCATGCAAATAAATAATTTTTAAATGTGTCTTAAGAATCTAATAGGAATGACCTTATTTTTCTGTTGGCTTTAGTCTTGTGTCACCAGTGGAACATTTTCATGTTTGTTAAAAATATTTCTGAATTTTAAGTTTGCCCTAGAGGTATATATTTTGATTTTCTTTGTAGCAAATTTATTTAAATTATTTTTTAGCTACAGAAATATTTGCTTTCTCTTGCAAGAAAGTCAAATTGTTCCAATCATTTTCAGAAGTGCTGAGTGCCCAGAACTGCCACTAAAGTCAATGGTAAGATGTTCAACTATGGATTTAGGTGCCTAAATTCAGGCATCCAAGTTTGAAAATCTTGGCTTTAGTCGTAATGGCAGAGGTTGCCCTAAGTTAATGTTGTTGTTTAAAAAAAAAAAAAAAAAACCTGAAAACTAAAGATTACATTTGTACAGGTGAAAGTCACATAACATGGCCATATAATCTGGTTCTGTTATATAAGAATAATTTCAATTTGAATACAAAATTGGACCATTGATCCATCTAATTAATAATCCTGCCTGATGTTTCAGAAGAAGACGAAACATCCTCAGATGCACCTGGGCAGTTGTGCAATGCTGTACCTGTAAGATGAGAATTTCATTTCTTTCTGCCTCCTAAAAAAATAACTAAAACCCAACCAACAACTACAAACAAAAAGACCCAACCTTTTAGACATCAAGATTTGAAAATCCCTATAACTGCTTGGGCACACACATACAGAATGTTACCGAGCCCTTTAAAAAGTTTCCAAACATGTATGTCTGTTTCTGTGGATGAGCTGATCAATTGCACATGGAAAGCAAAGTCAGAGCTTTTGATACAGTCTCCCACATTATTCTTGCCAGCAAGTTAAAAAGGATGGATTGGATGAATGGACTATAAAGCGGATTAAAAGATGGCTAGATTGTCAGACTCAATGGGAGTAGTGATCAATAGTTCGACATCTATTTGGCAGCCGGTATCAAGCAGAGTGCCCCAGAGGTCTGTCCTGTGGCCAGTTTTGTTCAACGTCTTCATTACTGATCTGGATGATAGGATGGATTGCTGGGGGGAGAGGCAGATACTCTGGAGGGTAGGGATAGGTCCAGAGTGACCTAGACAAATTGGAGGATTGGACTTAAAGAAATCTCATGAGGTTCAACAAAGACAAGTGCAGAGTCCTGCATTTAGGAAGGAAGAATCCCATGCACTGCTACAGTCTGGAGACTGACTAGCTAAGCAGCAGTTCTGCAGAAAAGGACCTGGGGATTACAGTGGACAAGAAGCTGGATCTGAGTCAGTGTGCCCTTGTTATCAGGAAGGCTAATGGCATATTGGGCTGCATTAGTAGGAGCATTGCCAGCAGATTGAGGGAAATAATTATTTCCCTCTATTTGGCACTGCTGAGGCCACATCTGGAGTATTGTGTCCATTTTAGGGGTTGGACTAGATGACCTCCTGAGTTCTCTTCCAACCCTAATCCTCTATGATTCTGTGTTGGCAGGATGGGGAAAGAATGTGGCAGAAGTTGCACAAAACATTTGGACTTTTCATCGGTTTCCCTGAATGGTTTTGCAGACTTCACTGTAAGTGACAAGCACATTTCTGGTAATGACAATTGTTTTTGCTCAATTGGGTAAGTTCAGTTCTGGTGTCAAGTATCAGAGGGGTAGCCGTGTTAGTCTGGATCTGTAAAAGCAGCAATGAGTTCTGTGGCACCTTATAGACTAACAGAAGTATTGAAGCATGAGCTTTCGTGGGCGAATACCCACTTCGTTGGATGCATGTATTCACCCATGAAAGCTCATGCTCCAAAACTTCTGTTAGTCTATAAGGTGCCACAGGACTCTTCAGTTCTGGTGTAACACTATTGTCTTCATTGTGGAGCTCGTTGCAGGACCTGTGCCATAGTGTGGAGTGACAATTTGGGGCATGTATATACAACTGGTTGATGTTATAAAGTTGTTATAAAATGGTTGCAACAGAGAATGCCTCATCGTGGATGTTGAATACACCATTTTGTACTTATCAGATGAGACAATGGAGAGTCATTAACCTTTACAAGTTTCAGAGTGGGAGCCGTATTAGTCTGTCTCTGCAAAAAGAACGAGTACTTGTGGCACCGTAGAGACTAACAAATTTATTTCAGTATATGCTCAAATACATTTGTTAGTCTCTAAGGTGCCACAAGTACTCCTCATTCTTTTAACCTTAACAACTGTACTCTGACTGAACCATAGGCATGGTAAGGAGGTTAGCTGGAGCTGGGAGAAGCTACTTGCTCCGTCTTGTCTGCAGGGACGGGGAAGTGGAAAGAGAGAGAAATCTCCAAACAGGAGAAAGGGACAGAGGTGATAGGAATTTAAAATGGACTCCCATGAGAAACAAACTGGAAGGCTTGTGGAGGGACAGGAAATTTTGGGCAGGAAAAGGAAAAGATGGGTAGGCTTTCACAGCAGGATGTGTGTGTAGGGCGGGGGTCTGGTTCAACTGTGGGACCAGCCAAGGTCAGAGAAAGCAAGCTGAGCTGAAACGGTTCCATAATTCGTGAGCTCTGGGGGAAGACTCCTGGACACTCTACTGAACTCTGCCTAAGCCCAAAGAACAATCCAGAATGGCAAGGCACCTGAGACAGTGAAATACATCCCAGTGTGTTTATTATTTTGTATAGATCAATGTATTTGTTGTGCTCCTAAGAAAAGAGCAATGTGTTTGTTATAGAACCCTGTGCAATGCCTGTCTGTTTGCTTCCATTGTCACATATCCCCGATGAATCAAGCTGTAAACCAGAAGGCGGCAGTCTGGGGAACATCCAAGAGCTGCTGGGGAGGCTAGATGGAGAGAACACTGGTTTTGAGGCCTAGGCATTTGGACTGAGAGGGTCTTCTCTGCCAAAAGGGGTGTCAAGCACAAGGTCTGAACCTGGAGCACAGTGCCCAGCCCCAGCAATCTAAGTGTCTGGATCCCTCACAGCAGTCTTGCAAGTGTCCAGGAGAGGGGATTTTAACTAGATCTATGACACGTGGTACTTCTCTCAACTTCGATCCTCAGTGTCTCCAAGCACATGCAACTCCTAGTGAAATCTGTGGGAGTAGCAGGTACTCAGCAGTACCAGGACTCTACCAATTAGCGGGACAGTTCTGTTCCCATTGTAGTTAATCACAAGTCTCCAATTAGCCGAATCGGACCCAAAAAGTCATATACACTTTAGTGAAAGATCAAATTGGACTATGTAATGTTCTTATATTTACGGCGACAAAGTAGACTAAACTGGAGGCGACAAAGGCATGGATTGTAGATAACAAGGTCCACTGCTGAAACCAACAATTTCAATCTATTAAAGTGAAAACAAAGATGAAAAATGGCCTTTGTAGAAACTGCTGTAGGTTTATCCAACACCCGGGGATCCATAATAACCCCAGCTTGCCAACTCTAACAATGAACACATAAAAAACAAATAAATTGCAACCTTGCCCCACCCCAGGTTTATCTGCAGATACTAAATTTATGAAAGACTAGATCTGCTATTGCATTTATATTGAATATGAAAATCCTGAATATTGTCCATTAATCTCAACAGCTTGTTTTCAGACCTCCTGCTAGGCAAACTTCATTTTTGGACCTCAGTGTAATTTTGGACTAACGAGTGAAAAGATAGTTGACCTCTCTCTCTTCTTCATGGGGAGGAGAAAGCCTGCAGGAAAGTGAAGGAAAATTCTTGGGCACTCTTGGCTTTGGGCATGTGTGTTTCAGATCAGCAGTCTCTTTGTGCAGATCTTAGACCCACATCTGCCTCTGAAATTAAGTAAACCAAATTAACTTAAAATCAAACCTCAGCTAAACCCTTCAATGTTTTCATTACGTACTTAAAATAGCACTCAGATTTGATTGTTTTTCCTCTTGAATCAACAGGAAAGAAATTCTGTCCATTTTGGTAGATCAAATTACCTGACTTTTTGCAAGGACATGGTAGCTTCTGTGGAAAGAGTGACTTTTACCATCTTTTCTTACTAAAAATATGAAATTAAAATATGAAATTAAACACTCTAAACATCTTATCCCATTACTTTTGTTCCAAAACTAAAAAAAAAATCATTGCTTTGTGGTAATGATAAGTCTGAACAGCAATGTTTGTATTCAGATTTAATCACCATGGCAAATCCCCAAGGGAATTGGGCAAATCCCTGCAATTTGAGCACCGCCTGGATCAATTTCTAGCAAGGGGGTCAAAATGGTCTGGTTCTATACTCAGTTTGGATTCACATTTGACTTGTCACAAAGTCTATACAAATCTAGAGTTTAGAGCTGTAGCCTGGTTCTAGAGTTTTGTTTGAAATGCAAACAATTCTAAAAGATCACAGAATCGTTTCTAATTAATACACTTTTGATGATGGTGCCTGAGACATGCTGGTACCTTGCTGATGAAGCAATATTTTTTTAAGATCCCTTTAGTGAGGAACAGTCAATTAGGCAAGTTATTTTCCCCCAAGCAATTCCCCAAGCAACATTTTTCTATCTTCAGTGCTGACAACTCACTTGCAAATTGATAAGCCTAACTGGTCTGACAAACTTTTTGCCAAGTTCACAAAAACTTCCAGTATCACAGTAATTTAATAGGATTTGAAAAAAAACATACAACGGCCTGTTCAGAACATGAATGATATAAATAGTACACCAGGTCTGAACTTACCATGTTTTCTCTCTATATTTACACTGGCTTGTTCTTTAATCATTAGCAATCGACTAAACTCAAAAGGTCCAAGTTATGGTTTGGTTCAGATAAACGCCCTAAAGGTAGTAAGCAACTCCCATCAGAACCTCTTTCTATTTCCAAAATTGGTCTGGAAAAATTGGGAGAAGAAGCTATTTTGTGATATTTGCTAAAATTCATGTTTCCAAGCAGGTTGGAAATACCAGTAGGATAGTGTTTTGTTTTCATTGTATTTTGTCACTTTCATCTCTGATCCTGACAGAGACATCCACCGATGAGAAATAATGGAGGGGAATTAAACCATCATTTATAAATCATATTTGCATGTAGAACATTACATCTGGAGATCTCAAAGTGCTTCATCCAGGTAAGCATCATTGTCCTCAGAGGTAGGAGAAGATAAAGGTCAGATGCAGCCACTCGTACTTCATGGCACTGGGAAATCTGTGAGGTTACTCGTGGAATAAGGCAATACTCGATGGGAGTGTAGAAATCTGACTTTGACTTGCCCAAGACCACATAGAAGTCTGTGACAGAGCTGGCTATGGAACTCAGGTTTCTTGATTCAAAGTTTCATGACTTTATCACTAGATTGTGCTACTCTACAAAAACAAGCAATCAAACAAAAATCCCATGAGTTGAAGTTCTGTATGCATTTTGGATGAAGGTTCATGCTGGAGGCAATTTTAGTCTCTCTTTAATAACTCTGCCATCTCTATTAATGAGTTTGTTTTGGCTAGCTAGTATCTCTGTGCATATTTGACTCGGTGTCCCTCCTTCAGAGATCTCTTGAACCCCAGAAGATGATATTGCAATGAACTCTCCCAACTGCATTGCTAGGACACAACCACTGCAAAACCAAATCAGCTTGGTGAAAGGGCTGTCTATGATTTCTCTTCCTTTTACTGCCTAAGGTCGGTCAGGGTAGTCTAACAAGCATCCTTGTATTTAAAAAATTCTGAGCCCAGCAGAAGGATTCTGCCCGATCCTTATACCTGGATCCTAGACACCCTTCCATGGTGTTACTGGTGGATCGTATGGTAAGGAAGAGGCAGACGCTACTTTTGCAGGGCTCATTCTTAACTAGCTGTGCTGCTTTTTGGTTGGAGGTCAATAATGATAGCTAAAACTAGCAGGAAGTACTCACTATTCACCTAATGCAAGCATCACAAATACAGTATCTGGTCAATTGAGTTACAGTCTCCTTTGTCAGGATTTCTGCCGCCCCTTAGTAGATGCAGACAAGAATAGTACATACTAAGTCCTAATTCATTATACTACAGGAAGTCCTGAAAAGTAGGTCACATACCAATGTAACTGAAGAGTCTGCTCAGAGGGGATCAGCTGTTCCATATATAAGGGAGTTTACTTTAGAGGTTTTCAGCTGCCCTGCGGTCAGCACCCCAATGTACCCTTTTTATAAGGCTAACAAAATTAGCTGTATTGTTGTAGGTGTTTTTACACTACAGTAGTAACTGAAAGTTGTCCTTCACATGTCCATCTTTTCTCTAACATTTCCAATCACTTGGGAAAGTCAGGACTTTCATCCTTCATTTCTTGTCTGACTTCAGAATCCGTAAGTAGCAACATTTCTTCATACAGAATCATGAAATTACAAGAAGGATCTGTAGCATATTTCCGGGAGGAAAACTTTATTAATTAAATATATTGTAATTAAATCAAATTATAAACAGGAAAAAGCATGGAGATTTTCACATCCTTAATACCATTATCTCTGTAGAACTGAGTGGTTACCTGATATTTGGGGCCTTTCAGGTTGTTTACAGTAATGCATTCAGGTACTTCTTTGATGCAATCCTGTTTATTTACAAAGAATGTATAAAGTCTTATTTTCCCCAAACACAGTAGCAATCAAACAACAGGAGGCAGTTTCTTTGCTCACAGTTCCAAGCCTTTTTCCAGCTAGCGCTTTTCCCAAAAATCTCCCTCTCTTTACTCTCTCTTAGGGCCACATTTCCAGTGCTTCACTTCCTCTATGCTTCTTTCTCTCTGCTTGTTCTTTTGCTATTTCTGCTTACAGACACAGACACCACTATCAAACAACATCCATAAAAACCCCTATGCCCACATAGCTCAGTTTATGATTGGTCATGCATGTGGCCTGTGTTTCTTCTTGTTTCAGCTATCGGACTCCAAAAAGGAGCTTAAAATCATAGAACCATGAGGTTAGAAGGGACCGCAAGTATCATCTAGTCATTGTGTTTAAACCATCCAAACTTAACTGCTTCTTACATTTATCCTGAATGAAGGGCAAATGTCATGCCTGCCAGCTCCAGTG
Organism: Chelonoidis abingdonii; assembly: GCF_003597395.2. Lineage (NCBI taxonomy): Eukaryota > Metazoa > Chordata > Testudines > Testudinidae > Chelonoidis > Chelonoidis abingdonii. The sequence goes on from NC_133771.1 coordinate 173,856,741, forward strand.
AGGTTTCACCCAACCTAAATTATAACAATATAAATGTTCATTTTGGCCATATGCTGGCATCTTTATTTACACTGAGTATTAACCTACTGTTGGGATTTGGGGGTTCCCAGTGAGTCTGATGCTGGGTAGAAATCAGGGGACTTCGATCCAATGCGATTCAATTTAATTCAATAAAGCTTTATTCAACATGTGCACAAAAAGAGAGCCTCTGGTACAAAGAATCAGGCAGAGTCCCTCCAGCCAGGAGCCCCTCCCCTTGCTACTTTATAGCACATGGTGCTTATATAACAAGTTATATAACAACTTACATAATATGAACTTCTAACCAATCAGAGTTAAACAAACCCATATATGGGTTTGTTTATCACATGCTTATAGTGCTCCAGTCCACATGCTGAGCTCACACCCCTCCCCGTGGCCTTCTCCAGAATGTTCCTAGGTCAGTGAGCCACAGCATGCTTCCCTATGCATAAGCACCCTGTAAACCACATTTTATCTAAAATAAACACAACTATACCCTTCACTACTGCATGAATAGTTGTATTGATTTCAGTAGAATTTTGTAGAGTTAGGTGCATGACTAGGGATGGTAGAATCAGCCCAGGCATGAATAAACATGGGCTCAATTGTACAGTCCTATCTGGACAACACTCCAAATGAAGCCAGTGGTTTCCTCAAGAAGGTCAGGGTGATTAGATGCTAAATCCACGTTTGGTTTTTGAGTATCAGTCCCGTAATCTTTTCCCTTGAGCATTTTTCATGTTTTCAGATGATTACATCTGAAATGTCCGTGTTATAACTGTGGGGGTCTTGACCCAAAAGGGAGGTGGGGGGGGTGTTGCAAAGCAGTCATGGAGGGGGAGGAGGTTTGCCACCCTCACTTCAGTGAAGGCAGCAGCCACAGAGCTTCCTGCACTGGGGAATGTACCTGAAGATGAGTCTGATCTCACCCCGAAGAGTGGCCATGCAGGGGAAGAGGAAGTCCCATCCCTCCCCAGCCTTGTGGACTAGCAGCTGGACCCTGGTGAATGGTATGAGCCCTCAGATGTGGTGCCCCCAGCCCTGCCCCTCCAATAGCTAGATTTCCTGGAGGAGGTCTGATTTCATGGTCCGTGATGTGTTTTTCACAGCCGTGAAATTGGTAGGACCCTACTTATGCAGCAGGTATTATCTCTCTTCTTTTAGTGATGAGGAAACTCTGGCACAGAGAGGTTAAATGATCATCCAGCAAGCCTGTGGCTCAAACAGGACTAGAACTGAGATTTTCTGACTCCCATTCTTTAACTACTAAATGATGCATCAATATTTTAAAAAGTGACTAAAGGATTATGTACCTGACAAGTCAAGATGGGGATCCATTAAGTGATGCATATTTTAAATAGCAGTGTTGTGCAGATTGAGGACTCAGGGTATGTCTACACTGGGGCTAGAGGTGTAATTTCCAGCTTGAGTAGATATACCCCACTAGCTCGGACTGAGTTACCATGCGAAAAACAGAAGTGTAAGCACAGTGTCGGGAGCACCCTGAGTACAATCCCATCTGAAACCGTAAGCATGTTCTTGGGATGGCTAGCCTTTTCTGCTGCTGCAGCTATGCTCCAGTTTTAACACACTAGTTTTATCAAAGCTAGCATAGGTGTGTCTACACTGCTTTCCAACTTGGGTAGACATGCCGTGAGGGGGCATTTATGTCTCACAAAAGTTTGTTCCTAAATGAACAATATCCATCCAGAGTAGGCTCAGAGGCCTCTTCTCAGTCAGAAATAAAGCACAGTCATCAGAGAAGATAACTGATTTCAAGGGGAGCTGGATCAGACCCCCTATATGCCTTGGGAGCCAGAACAGAAACCAGCTTTCTCTTTCTCTCTCTGATTGTGGTGATTCTGCAGTGCTAACAAGAGTGGGGGGAAAATATCAAAGCTTATTTGAATCACTAAAGAGAGTCTCTTGATACACAGAGGGAGATTGTCTGTAGAGGAATAAGGTGCCATTTTTATAGAGTTATTTTTCAGAGTGGAACCATGTTTGTAAGGTGCCCTGCTTTCTATATCATTTAGATATGTGTGATCATGTTATGTTGGTACTGACTATCAGGGTGGATTGGCACTATTCCAAAGAGTGGAACACTTGTTTTTTCCTCATTAACAAGGAAGAGCTATCAACCTTTTTTTTCAATATTACATCTAATTGAAGCTGCTGCCTGTGCACCATGCATTCGTTTCCAGCTACTTGAAAGAATCAAGGCCAAGATAAAGGGCCTCCTGTGACTTGCAGAGAATTAAAGCTCATAACTTCAGGACTGATTTTAACATTTGACAGGTTTGTTTTTTTCCTCTCCATTTTTATAAATGTTACAAAGCTTTACTGAAAAGTGTCCCAGGGCTCTAACTGACACTCTGTGCCTTTTTTAATCAAATTGTCTTAACAGAAACTCTTTTTTTGATCTTGCTTTTCTCCTTAACACTGTTAAAAACCGTTTGAGACAGTAGAAAGGAAAAAAATTAAAAAAAAAAAATATTCTGAAAACAAGACAATTTTCCATTCCAGCCAGTTAAAAACCCCATATGGGCAAATGTTTATATAGTCATTTTTGTTTTGATTCCATGCTCAGCTTTTATAGAGGCAGCACGTTACTATTTTTATGGTTCTTATATGGTAACTGTTGGGAGTTAAATTGGGAAACTGAGCCACAAGTCCACCCAATATAGGCTTAATCAATTTTTTACTTTTGTTATACAGTTTCAGATAGAATTATTGTCACTTATATTATCTGAGCATATACTGATGCCAGACAATAATATCAGACAAGAAGGAATAGATAAAGGGCCCAAATCAGAACATTCTGGGGCACCAGGAAGTTCTATACTTCATGATGGTCCTTGCCTCTTCTGATCCCTTGGTCTGGTCCTTCAGTCCCATTCCATCAGTTTCTTGTCCAATGTCTCTCCAATTTGGGCCATATTCACTTGGATTCTTATGCATTTTCAAATTCTGTATTGCTTAAACTTTTCTCCAGTCAGCTGTTAGCACATGACCCATTTATTTTTTATGTAATTCGTTCTTTATGCATGTGCTCACTTCAGTTTACCCAATTTCTGCATTTTTTGTTTATGCAGTTTGTGTCATGTCCTTCTGTGTCTTTTCAGTAAAAGTCTTCGTCTTGTTACAGATTGGTGTGTGTTTACCTCAAAACCTCCAGCACAACAAATTACCTTTGTTCTGTTAGCCATAACATCATTTTAAGCAGATCAGCAATTCTACGTAAGGGAGGAATTGGCAAAACCACACTTACGCCAGCCAGACCCTGGCCTAAGTGTTACCTTATCTAAACTCATTCACTATGCATAATATCAAATCATTAAGGTATAACTATCAAAGCTCTTACCATTACAATTTTTCATTTTTATATTTCAATATCTGTCACATATTCAGTGTGTGTTATCCTTCTCTACCCCTTAATCTATTAAGAGGGGAAGGAGGTTTGGAAACCATGCTGTGATTCTTTGATGTCAATATTGCTTTACCTTCTGCAAACAGATTTGTCAAGGGTTTTTTTAAGTCCAATGTCTTATGCTTGTGGACATTTAAGTCCAATGTCTTATGCTTGTGAATACTCTGTTAGTAATTTTTCTTGTTACAATTTTGAGATGCTTGTGGTTTAGGGCCTTTATACTTAGATGCTTTTAATGATATCCCAGCATAACAGTAAGCTGGATCCTTCCCTCTTTTATCCTGGAAGAAATCATGCGTTATTCCATTAAGAATCGAGAGTTAAATGAATGTAAAACCTGCTGTGAGTGGAAAGTCAGGCACAGTATGTTTATATTATGAGATAATAATAACTCTTGGCATTTAGAAATCACCTTTCATGCAAAGAAATCAAAGCACTTAAAAACATATATTAATTAAGCCTCACAGCTATTGCACTCTTCCTCTAATATGAGGCTAATAAAGTTGGATGTTGGTTGGCTCGTACTCCCCTATTCCAAGTACTAAACTACATTCCATACTGTGCATGCACATAGACAGCATCAGGGAAAGAACAATCTATTCCTTGTTTTATAATATAGTAGTACAATCCCCAATAGATTGCACTAATAAGCAAATCAGCACTGGAAAAGGGGGTTCTGGGATTTATCTTTTCTATATCTGTCTTTGGAAAGTTTTTTTTTTTAAAGTGTTGATAAAAACAGCTGTCATAAGTTGGGAAATCTTGGAAGAGTTCTGTGTTACGTTTGGAGAAAGGGTTCAGTCAGCTACCCCAAGTGGAAGAAGGTAGGCTGCTCATGGGAAAATTAGCTGTTTAATACAAAGCAATGTTGTTGGCAGTTGATGTGGTGATAAGACATAAATGTGTTTCAAAAGGCTATAATCAAAGAAGTGTCTGTATTGCACAAAGATGAGTATGTATTATTATCATTCATATGTTACATAATATCAGGTCTTATAATCAATTTAGTTCCAAATTGTCATTTTTGGTTGACTTTTATGGCAGTGGAATACATACAATCACATGGAAGTGAGAGGAAATGTATTAAAAATGTTAAACATGGGATTTTAAAAAATAATAAGTGTTGGGCTAACACTATTCCTACTGAAGTTAATAGTAAAACTCCCATTGACTTCAACAGAGGCACAGTTAGGCCGTTGCTGAGTACTATTGTATATCCCACCTGAGAGTGAACGATACCTGCGCAAGGTTCTCAGTCCTATTTAAGCCCCATGTAACAAGCTGGCTTGTCCATGGTCTAGAGAGGCTTGGGCTAAGCTAGCTTTGATTTCAAGATGAGCCCCACCTGAGATGAATTGGCAGTTCTAATATAAAGGGCAGGGGGCAGGTGTAGGCAGGGGTGTGAGTGCCTGAGATTACCAGAGGTAGGAAGCTTGGCAGTGAACTGGAACACTCAGGAAACAGGCAGTTGTGTAGCTGGGTGAAGAAACAGCTACATGGAATGAGTTCGGTTCCTGCAGAGCTCTAGCCAGCTAAACCCTGGGACCGTGGGTGTTAAATAATGGAAGATGGTCTGAAAAACATGTTTGTCTTGGACTTTGAATTCTGATGAATACAAACCCTCTTGCTAGCTTGAGAGGAACTGGTGAGAAATGAATTAAAGGATTGATCTTAGAAGGGTCCTGGAGACTGAGGGTACGTCTGTGCTGGGGCATGGCCTGTGTCGGTGGTGCCACAGAGACACATTAGCACTACAGTTGTTCTTCCCTCCGCCCCTATTCCCATCTGCCTGGCTGTATCATTGTGCTGCTAACATGTTGGGGGGAGGGGAAGGATTGAAAAGGAGGCAGCAAGAACCACCACCTTGAGCGCAGCTCCTAGGCCCTCCCATACGCAGAACGCAGTGTGGTTCGTTTGTGCTGGGAAACCAACCCTGTGCAGGGTGAGGGAAGGCTGCTGTGTCTCTTCACTCTTACCACCCCCCCAGCCTCTGCTGCTGGAAGGGGAATAGTTGGGCCCCCACCAGCAACTGCTCAGCGGGGAGGGGGTAGCGGAGGAGCTGCGCCGGGTCCCTGCCAGGTTCAGCAACGCATAGCGCTGCGTCTGGGCCCTGAGTGCAGGGTGAGGAGGAGGCACCATGGCATTGGGGTAGAAGCTCAGCTAGCACATACTGTCATTGCCGAAAGTCAAGGCTCACCATCGGCAGCGGGTGAAGCTTCCCCTTGGGGAGGCTAGCTCCCTGTCCTGCCTCTTCTGCCCTTGGCCCTGCCCAGACTCCACACCCACTCTGCCTCCATTCGGCCCCCTCCCTGCTCAGCCTCACCGCCGCCAAGTCCCTCCTCACCTGCCTGCTCGCGGTGAGACCCACCCCCTCACTCGCCATATGGCTCTTCACCCTCAGTCTGCCTGTTGCTTGCCTCTTCACTCCCCTGACAGACCCTCCCCACCTGCCACAAGACCACCCACTCACGCCTCCACTCCCCCACCAGAGCCCCTTGCGCTGGCCACATCCCTCCTCAATCCCCCACCCCCACAGGGAAGGGGAGTGAGGAGGGATGCGGCGAGTGGCTGGGACTTCTAGAGCAAGGTGGGTGGACTGGAGGAAGGCTTGCCAGGCAGGCAGCAAAAGCAGGTGGTGTGGGCCTCAGAAGAGGCGGGGCCACCACTGCCCAGGTGTCTGGTGACAGGTCAGTGGCAGCTTTGCCAGGGAAGCCCTCTCTGGCCTATTATACCCACCGCCCATGGGGCCCACCCAAATTTCCACTCCTAGCTATGTCACTGGTCTATGCTGAAAACCAAAACAAAACCAATGGTACCAGGTCTCAGAACTGAGGTCAACCGATTAGGGCTTGTGCTATTGGGCTTAAAAACAGCAGTGTAGCTGTTCCCCATGGGTCTCTGAAACCTGGTGAGGTGAGTGGGTCTCAGAGCCTGGCCTCTCATCCAAACAGGAGTGCCTGCACTGTTATTTTTAGCCCTATGGTGTGAGCCTGAGTCAACTCACTCAGGTTCTGAGACTTGCTGCCTTTTTTATTGTAGATGTGCCCTGAATGTGGTTCGTATGGGGCCAGGATGAAGGGGAAAATAGAGGGGAGGCAATCCAAACCAAGAGGGGCACATGGGAGGCAGTAAGTGGCCATGGTGCTGCACCCCATGAAAGGGCTTTATAGAGAGATCAGCCATGCAGACGGTCCTCCACAACTGTTTGTGAAAGTGTTTATATTTGGGTTGATGGAACCCATCACTTTTTTGATGCATGAACCTAAACAAGAACTGGAAATAACTACATCACTCAAGTCTTTATCACAAACAACAAGGCCTGGTGATGCCAGCCAAAGCATTTTTGGTTAAACACATTTCCAGCTCCTGTTATCACTATTACACTGTTCCTAGTGTAATCTGTTCTTCACACACCAGCTGTCGCTTCATGCAAATCACCTTTTTAAATTTGCATGATTTATAACCTATCCGGGAGGTCTGCCTAGTGAAGCATCAGCACAAGGAGGCTGTGCTTGTGGATAATCTATTGGAGAATTATTCCTCACAGTGGGTAAGAATAAACACACACAAGCTATTTGTAGATGAAAATCTCATTCCCCTAACTTAGAATAACTGACTGAAATTATCAATGGGAAGTTTCTCTCAGTTTAGAAAAGTTGTGAAGAATGTTATGGGCAGTATGAAGTAGGGTTAATTGGATTTTATTTGTTTTAGACAAAATTATAGTGTTAGATATGCCTGTAATTGTTGTACTTAATGTGTCTAGTGAAAGTATATATCACAAAGGGAAAAAAGATCAACACAATTGTATACTAAAATTTTTGGGCCACATTCTAAAGCTCTTATATTAGGCCCTAACTTTACATCCCATTTAACATCACTGGACTCAAGGTAGTTTATGAGTGCAATAAAAAGGTACTCTGCTTTCTCTTCAGTTTGTATAAATCTTTCGCTTTTTACTAAGGATTTAGCACACTGAATATACAGAAGTATCTTTTAACAATATGTGATATCACCACCAAACTCATCATGTAACCTCATTAACTGAAACATTCCATAATAATTGTTAAAAATAACCAGTTGTCACTCAAAAATTCTATTAATATGCAGTTACCGTCTTAATACTGTTCTAAACTTCTTAGTGTCAGCTATGGATCCACACCTTAAATAACTCAATCTAGTATCATAGGCAAGGCCAAACCTGGTAAAGGAATAAGATTCACACTCAACATGGTGGATACTGCAAGTTAACTTGATTTTAAAAAAACATTTTTTTTAGTCAAACATTTCTCTAAATAGGAAATGTATGTTAATCGATTACATCCCTATTTTCCTGAGGTCAGGCTTAGTTAATATTATAAGGTACATTGTTAACTGAGGCCTGGTTTTCTCCTATGTGTGCACAACTAGCACTCATAAAACTTGTGCTTCCATTTTTCCACATTGTGATGGGATCTACAAAACACAGAAAGGAAAAGGTCAAGAACCTGATCTGACCTGCCTGTGGACAGCCAGACTAGCCACACCCCTAGCAGCTATGAGAAATGCCAGTTATGGAAAGTTACAGCTGCAGTGACTAATGAGAGTAAGCCAATTATAAAGAGGAAAGGGCAGAAGAGGTTGAAATGGCTAAGGAGCAATAACTCTCTGCTAGCTCGTGATTGGAGTTAGCATCAGATTGTCTCTGAGAGACTTGTAAGACCCTTGGAGAGGCAAAGGGGAGAGGGTGACAAAGGCCTGAGAATTAAGGGCCTTTTGACTCTCTTTTTTAAATTGTTTATAAACTGCCTTTTTGTTGCTGACTTGATTTGAACCATTGCGGACTGGGCCAAAAAGTGACTCAGGCCACTTGAAGTGGAACTTATCTAAAGCTATGATCATCACAGCTGACATAGCTACATAGGAACTGCCATGCTGGATCAGACCTGAGGTCTATCTAGCCCAGAATGTTGTCTCCAACTATGGTCATGGCATCAGCAGCAGATACTTCAAAGGAAGGTGCCCCACAGTAGGCAGATGGGTGTGTGTGTAAGGGAGGAAAACTGGCTTCCTACATTGTCTCCTCTAAAATCTCTAATTGAGATTAACTTAAACTCTGAAGCACAACGCTTAAAATCCTCTCCAAAACTTGTTACAATAACTATTATCTCTAGATTTTTTTTTACCCATATATGACCAATCCCTTTTGATACCATTGTACTATAGGTGTAAACACTGGGTACTTAAATCTACATGATTTCCATGAGCAATTTGGCAATGAGGAGCAAAAATGTAGGTACAAGTTGTAGGGCACAAATTATTCTAGGAAGAGTGAGGCTGTCTTTAGCATGAGTTATGTCTGTACTCCAAAGGAAGGACTTGACTCTGAGTTTTGACTAATTACTCAGCCATAATTAGTTTGGGAAAACCTACATTACATATGGGGCTGTTGATCCCAGCCAGTGTGCATTAGATACACTTTAGAACCAATGTTATTTTCATACTAACTTGCTACGTGCCTCTATGGTGAGAATAAAGCTTATTACATTCACATAGAGTAGCAAGGCTTGCAAAGGTTCCGCGCAACACATCAGGGGTATGTTTGTTCTGAGACACTGTCAATTTTGCATTCATAGTATGACACTTTTTTCTCAAGTGTGGACAGTAACTAATCCAAAACATTTTACATGTTTAAAAAAAGTTAGGAAAAGACCAGTTCTGACACACAAAGAAGCAACATAAGAAAAGTGTTAGGTATACAATGGCTAGATGCTAATCTCACCTTTACACTACCATAACTCCACTGACTTCCATAGAGTTCCTCCAGTCAGTGTAAATGAGTGGAGAACTGGCTGTCATAAGTGAATTTTGTCAAGCCCTCTCTCTATTTCATATTTCCCAGGTGAGGGTTCATGGACTTAGAGATATAAATTCATATTTAAGTGTTAATAATAATCACACTTACAGCAAAACATAAAGTCCCCATGGCTTCTTGGCTGCTTTCTGAATTATGGACAATTCATAAAACCATATAATCTTTTCCCTTGTCACACACTGCACAATGTCCCATTCTACTGAAACCATTTGGATTCCCAAATCTGATTATGCTTTTACTATCTTAAAAACAAAAGACATTTCCCTTTCTCTTATCTTGGTTAATACAATTTCCAATGCACATTTAAAAAAAAATCAGAATATCAACTGCTACAGCTGTTTCTATTTTTATGGTTCATGTTGTGCATGCTCCCTCACAGCTAGGAATGACTTAGTTATATGCTTCTAATTACCATTGATTACTAAACATTATAATAGCATAAGACACGCTACATAATCAATTAGAATAAATGACTTTACTACCAATATCTAGCGGTTTCCTGTTAGTCTTATCTCTATTTTCAACAGAGCTCATTGCACTAGGAAAACATAGAGATTTCATTAATAGATAGGCATTGCCCTGACCTATGCTTGACAGGTGGATGGGGTAGAGAGGCAGCAAGCCTTGAGCACCCTCACGCCAATGCAGTTGGTAGAATGTCTCAGTGCTGAAGAGAATGTTTGGAAGGGTGTCTATCACATGGGCTGACACACCACAGCCCTGAGAAGGTGGTGCCTACCTGCAAGGGCTATGTCCAAACTCCTCATGAGTAGCACATGGGATACTACAGTAACCCCAAACATTAAACAGTCATGGGTCAGGCCCAAAAAAATCACAAGATGGGCTTAAAAATTGTTAGTTTTTTAAATGCCAAACAACCACTATTTTTTTCCCTTTATTATCTCCTCATATGTGAGATTTAACACATGTACTTAAAAGCTTCATATGATGGTAACCTTCACTCTAGCAGTGGATTTAATGTGACTCCGTCCCTTGAGTCAGGCAATATAGTTTCTAGAGAACAGTGCCAGGTGCTTTCTGCCTCCAGTTTCTGAGCATGTTCATCTCAAGTCAGTACAAGGAGGTAGCAATTAAGCTTAAGTCCTGAATTCTGATCCCTGAAATGTATTCTCACTAAACAAGCAGAACAGCTAGAATTTGATAAATTAAGATCTCCTACGAGTCAGATTATGATACTATTACCCACCTTTCACTTCACACCCACAAAACACTTACATACAGTCTTAACTACCACAAATAGCTCCACTGATTCGAATTGGACTGAGTATCAGTGTGAATATTCACATTTAGAACCAGAATTTCACTTTTCAAGAGTATCCATCAATATTTGCTTAAAATTAACTCATTCCATGAATGATCCCGTTGCTAACCTCATTCGTTTTCATATATTAATTGAAATCTAGTACAAAAAGGGCATGGACCCAGTAAAATAAACTTGTTCAAAAGTTTGCATAGGTTTGAATTTTTATTTTGTGGGTTTTCACCCAGGACTAATAATCCTGTTTCAGTCAAATATAAGACTTTTTAATGCTCTCTTCAATATGTACATTAATGTTAAAAACTAACCAAAGATAGAGAGAAATAAAAGGCAGAGGTGTACAAGAGTGAAATGCTCCAGCTAGTCACTGTCGATGGCATTTAAATGGACTAATAATTTGTCATGAAAAGGAATTATAGCTTTCTTGTTCAGAATAATAAAGTGAATTATTTATTCTAGCAAACAAATTCATTATAAAATGACATTACTAATTATGGCTGTTTAGGAAACATTTTTTAAAAAATATCACTGGCAACTGAGTGTAAGCAGGCATGAAAAATGCAACATAGCAAAATAACACAAACCAATTAGAAAGTCGAAGAAAAATGATTTGGAATTCTTGTCCATTTCTATTATAAAACTTGCACTGGGAAAAACAGAAGACAAAACTTATCTAAATATTAGATTAATGCATTTTTAATTCTTTCAGTATGTCGCTGTTATGGCAGAGATGAACTTTTATAGACTTCATTTTAATACAGTTTGATTAGTTTTATGATTGTTAAAAAGCTGTGGAGGAAGTAAATTGAAATGGCAGTCTTTCCTGAGTGAGCTAAAAATGAGAGAGGAACTCAGGTTTTGGCTCAGTTCTCCCATCAGCATAAGAATGCTTATGCCGCTCGCAGAGGTGGTTATGTCGACAGGAGAAGCTCTCCTGCTGGCATAGCACTGTGCACATGAACACTCATGTTGGTGTAATGTATATTGCTTGGGGGGGGAGGGAGAGGTTGGAATATTCATACTCAGAGACATAACTTTGGGTGACATAGGCTGTAGTGTAGACACCTAAGTGTCAAATACCCATATGCTATGCAAATTTTACTATCCCGGTTTCACAGTCAGGTTAATGGAGGCACAGGAAATTTAAGGAACCTGCCAACATTCACACAGTGAGTCAGTGACGTCCAAGGACAGAACTCAGAAATCCTGTTATCCAGTCAATCAATAAGAGTTTTGCCTGAGTAAAGACTTCAGTATTTGGCCACATTTTAATATTAATAAAACTCTGAAATAGCAAATATTATTTTATCAAGCTATATCTATTAGCAAAGAATTTAAGCATCGCTAATGTTTAACTCCCACTGACTTAGTGATTTTTAACTATGGGCTTAAAGTTAAACACATGCTTCAGTGTTTTGCCAGATCATACTTAAGTGGAAAAAAAAAATCTATATGACTCTTTTTTAGCCTTCCTAGATTACTTGTTTTTGGAAGCGGGGGAGGTGCCTCTAAGCATTATTTCTTAGTTATTGGCCCAATTAAGATGCAGGAGAATCATTTAATTAATTCAGAATAATCTCCTTTTCTCATATGTCATTGGTAGTAACAATTTATTTCTTTACAAAGAAGATGTAACACTCTACACTGTGTGGGGAGATCCTGAAGACTAAATTTTATACATTTGTATCTGAAGGACTTCAAGAGATTCTGGAAGGCAATTTTTCATGAGCCAGGGTGGCTTGCCCTAGGCCAGAGGCCCCCAAACTGTGGGGTGTGCCCCCCCAGGGGGAACAGAGGAACGTTCAGGGGGATGCGGTGGGTTGAGGTTAGCCCCCACAAGAGAAAAGGAGGGAGTGACACCCAGCCCCACCCCATACCCAGCTCTGCTCTGGCTTCATTCCCAGCCGCGGATCCAGCTCCTGGCCCTGTGCCGGTCCCTGTCCCCAGACTCGGTGCAGCTCTGCACCCGACCAGGGGCCCAGATGCCAGCCTCCATCACAGCCTAGCAGCACCTCCACTCATGGCCCCAGACCCATCCCCAGCTGAGGCCCCACCCTCGCCCCCTCTTATCCCTGTCCACATCCCTCCCTGCCCCAGCAAGCCGCAGCCCTGCTCCTGCCCCTGGGAGGACATGAACAGAGGGAAGGTGGGTCACCACCCTCAAGGTTGGAGACCACTGCCCTAGGCACTGGAAAGCCCCACCTAAGCAGGATCAAGAAATTTCCTTTGAAGGGCACCAGGTGGCTGCAGTAAGGGGGCAATGCTCAAGGAAACAAAAGCCTGAGAAGCAATAGCTGGTCATCAGCTGCAGGGAGCAAGACTTGGCTCTTGCAGAGACATTGAATTGTTCCCCAACTCTGGGAAAGAGAGCTAGATACCACCATCTAAAGCAGAGAGATACTGAACTGGGGTTGAGACCTGAAGGGCCAATGCATATTTGAGGACTGAATTAAGTGAACCCCATGTGGGAAATGTGTTAATTTCCTTTGAGCTGTTTTATTTACAGAGCCCCGAAGAAGGGGGAAAGCAGAGACAGGGGGCCATAGAGTGACCTCTGGCCATGAGAGGTACTTAGGTGGTGGACGATCCTGCTGCAAACAGATTACAGCACTCCCTGCATATCTTGGGATACCTGCATGTTTTGCAAAAGTTGCTGCTCCTCCTCTTAGGGAATGTACTGAAAAATGTGTAACATCACAGTTGCCTCGCTAAGAGGGAATTTAATCATGGACCTTATGGTGTTTAGCTTAACTGGACCATGATCTGAATATTTTATCAGATTTTCCAAAGAGGAAGGAACTCATAGGCCATTACCCAGCTCATCAGTGGTAAAACAGAAGAATGTGGGAGTATATCATTTTGAGTCCTGCACCTGGGATCTCACAGAATTAATAAGCAGATGGGATCTCTTTCATCCAAGGTTCTGCAGTTCTAATGATTTGTACCGCAGACATTCTGGCTTCCTGGCATAGACACACAAGTGCCAGTTTAACGGACATAAACCTAGTCGGACATTTTGCATTAATTCCTTTTTGAAAATTCTGCTTGTATCCTACAGTTCTTCATGTTTAAGAGCAACTAGTTTGTTTTTCCTGTCAACTGCTTAAATAATGACGAAATATTTCATTTCAAGAAAAATAGTACTTTCTGAATCATACACTGATATAGAGTAGATGTTGGTGACAGTTATGGCAATTTCCTACAATACCTTTGGGAGAGCTTATTGAATTATGTTTAAATAGCATTGAAGTCCGTTGTATTATAAATATAAAGTTCATGGATTATTGTGGGACTGTCTCTCCTCTCAAGGTGGGAGACATGGCCAATGTAAGATTTGGAAAGTGTTATGATCAAAGGACTATGTTAATGTGCCAGACAAGAAAATTAAGTGGCCTTGCTAGGAACTATCTTTGTGGGGGGAAAGGAATGCAAGTTCCTACCTCTGGATCCAGCCGTTTGAAGCTACACCCTGAGGAGAGAACCATTGTCTGGCTCATTACCTATTCAGGATCTTTGCAGATCAAACAGCCAGGCTGTATAAAGGAAAGGCTAACCTGTGCAGAGGTGTTCTTTTTCTGAGCAAAGGCTGTTGTGAATTCGTGACTACAGAAATCCCTTGGTGGGGTTTGAAGGACTGAATAACAAGAACTCTGGTAGAAGAGTTGTGGTAAGCTCTGGCAAGCTTATTAGCATGCCAGTAGGTTCTTCTGTTATCTCTGTTTTTTCTCTGCAATGCTTTCACCTCAATACATTTGCTTAGAAAGGGCTGTGTGGTAGAATGTTTATAGCCTCTGAAGAGAAAGTAAAGCAAAGCAGGCCTTAGGCCGTCTGCCCTGCTGGGGCAGTATAGCCAGGGAACTGTGCAGACTGAAAAAACCTTGGTCAGGAGGGTGACAGACACAGGTCTCTCACCAAAAGAGGTGACAGCTGAGGAATCAGGAGGCTATAGTGGGCTCAGGCTCCAACTCTGTGGGTGCTCCGGAGCTGGAGCACCCATGGGGAAAAGATGGTGGGTGCTGAGCACCCACTGGCAGCCCCATCAGCTCTCCTCCCTGACCCCCAGTGTTTGCTGCCCACCGGCTGGCCCTGCTGATCAGTGCCTCCTCTCCCTCCCCACCGGAGTCCCTGCTCCCCAGCACTTCCAGCCACCGCAACCAGCTGTTTAATGGCATGCAGGAGACTTTGGGAGGGAGGGGGAAGAGTGAGGGTGCAGTGTGCTGTGGGGAGGGGATGGGGGCTGGGAGAAGCAGGGCAGGGGTGGGAAGAGGCAGGGCAGGGCCGTGGAGGAAGGGGTGGAGTGGGGCCAGGACTGGGGTTCAAGCACCCCCGGCACATTAGAAAGTTGGCACCTGTACCCTGCAGCTCTTCTTATACTAGGCTCTTGGACCCTGATTGATTGTGTGTGGGACACCTACTCTAGGCAGCTTGGAGGACCCACTCCACTGCCCTTTTTGGGGGCCAGGTGTGGCAGGACCACGAGGCCTCCAGCAGGGGGCCTCAGAGGGTCTGGTATACCCCATCAAAAATACCAACGGGTGCTGAACATGGCATCTGGGGCTAGATTGCAGGGTGGCATCCAGGAAGGTGACTCCTATCCTGGGAGAGTTGCTGTGGCAGTCACCAGCCAGTGCTGCCCTTTCTTATAAGGAGGGAGTTAAGTGTCATATGTTTGTGCATTGTGAGTAGTACTAAGTTTGAGCAGTTAAGCACTGAGAATCTACAAAATGATCTCTTTTGGGGGCCGACAATGACTATTCCACAATCTTATCTATTGACAATATTGATGCTGTAATCTTTGGGATGACTATTTCAAAAATAAAAGGGAATCTAAAGAGGAAATTGCCTGACAACTTACTCTCACTTATTCACTTGATTACCACCATGCTGCTGCAAAAACAAGCATTTCAATTTAACAAAGCCAGAGATCTTATTTTATAGCTCATTTTATTCCAGGCTCTCAAGTACCCAGATTGCTGGATACTGGAGCAAGAGAGAGAGATCCCTAACCATTTAAACCATTAAGGTACATCCATCACTCTTTATCTTCACAAAATCCAGGACTGTTTAAATCTTACTTCTGCTATGGGCTCCTCATTTCAACACTGTATTGTTTATTTTCTGTTTCACTGAAATGTTCCTTAATTAGACCTCAAAATAGTTTAAACCCTGAGAGCAATATGGTATTCTATGCTAGTATGTACTTGAACAGACAAGTTTATCAATGTAATAGTAGAAGAAAATATGAATGTTAGTCCCCAGCACATGTGGGTTTTTTTTTTAATCACAAGACCTTGGGGTTTGTGTATGTATATGATCAACTTAGCCCTTGTCAAATAACAGTTCTAGTGCCATTTTAATTGGGTTATTGGATGAGTGCCTTTGGTTAGGTGTGGAGAATCCCTTAGATTTGTCCTTTGTTCCTCCAAGAGTCTAGATAGATACCTTATTTTAATTGCATTGGCCATTCCTATCATTGTTTCCATGTTCTAATATTCAAGTTCTTCTAGGGAAGGTGCCTGAAGTGACAAAAATGCAGAGCTGGAATGTGATTATGCCACTATAAAACCAGAGTAATGTCAAAAATAATTTAATGTCAGCATAAGTCACTGGTTCTAAGAGATTGGAGCCCAAATTATCCTATTATACAGGCTTCTTGCATGATACTATTGAACTATGATGGCAGTGCCAAAAGAGTTCATAACTACAATACACCAAAATGCATAGAGACTTTACCAAATGGTTAAAAATATTGAGTTCCCATTTTAAAATGCTTTGAGATTCTCATATTTAAAATCTGAATGAGATCAGCAATCTGTCACAGTTCAGGGCAACACCACCTGTATTCCCCCTTTGTGGCCCACCCAGGCACCCACTGGGAGGTGAACTGCAGCAGCCCAGCTGGAGAACTGTGCCCAGAAAGGCCCTAAGAAGGCGAAAACTTTGTCACCAGAAAGGGAGCCCAGGGGCACTGCTCTTTCCTGGAGCAGGGACAACTTGTGGGAGACATTATAGAGGCCACTGAGACCCCTGTTGGGGTTTTCCTTAGTTTTCATCACACACACACTGTGTGTGACTAGGCCAGAGGACTGAGTCACCAAAGACACAGCCCAGAGAGAGAGAGAGAGAGAGAGAGAGTGTGTGTGTGTGTGCAGGCACCTACACTTGGCCAAGCAGGGCACTCACAAGAGGTGAATGAGCCCTGTTACAGTCTTCCTTAGCTGTTTAAGGTGCTCAGCACCTCACAGGTGTGGCACGTAATTTGTGTAATGTTATGGTCAGACTGGTATTTTTCTTCTTAGAAGTCTTTTGGGAAGGGAGTCCCTTCGAAGCATTGGGAAGCTAATGAAAAGACTTCAGTCAGTGAAGGATCAGCACCTATCTCCATATAGGACCTTTTTTTGTAAAAGTAAATTTGTTTTGCAAACTCTGTGCTAGGAATAAATAGAAAATAGTCGTAAACATCTATTAAAACTGTTAAGTTGGCTGACTTTTGAGGAATGTCTCAACAATCAAACATGGTACTCTCTTAAACCTAAAGAGTTAGTTTGCTTTCTACTAATGTCTTGTTTTATGAGATGAGAGAATGGTTTGATAAAACTAAAGTGATATTTCGTTGTCCGAACTCCTAATGATATGTAGTACACAGAAGGCTTACGGACTGACTATACAAACAAGTCATTGGTGACTGCGTCAAAGATTTGTAGTAAGCACACAGGGCAAAATCCAGGCCCCACTGGAGTCAATGGGAGTTTTGCCATGGACTCTAGTACTGGGGCCAGGATTTCACCCACAGGACTTCAATGAGACCTTGAAATAAGCTTCATATCTGTTGTATAACTTTCAGGCAGAGAATGTCATTAAAAAGGTACACATTAGATTTTTCTGAAAGGGGTGTCTTTAAAAAAAAAACAAATGAGATTAACATTTCTCTCATGAAAGAAAGTAAGAAGTGATGGGGACTCCTATGGAATTCATATACCTTCTAGGCGGCAAGGCCATGAGGTGAATAATTAGCACAGCTTTAAAATCATTATGGAAAGCCAGTGAACTGTTTTTAAATAACGTAAACAGTCTGAAGATCTCAACTAGTGTAGATCCCTAGTGGAAGAATTCTAGACTTCATGGAGCCTGCTTGTAGGATATCTGGAGGATCAATAAATAATTGTATGACTCTTCTGCATAGATGGTTGCAGTGTCTCAGTATCTATATATTAAGAGTAAAATATACCCTTTTTACTAAGTGTGAGATGAGGTAAGGACCAAATCTAAAAATACTTCCAGCCTCTTTGACTAGGTTTGAGGCAATATTATTGTTGCTAAAAATTCATTACAATTTAATTGGTGAACATTTTCTAAGGGAGACTGAAAGCTTCAGTTGAACAATATCTGCTTCCCAGCCATAATGCTGAAAAGCCATGTTGTATCATCCAGTCTCTGATTAAAGATGGTAAATTTATACACCTGCAGTGTGAAATCTTCTAATTATGGATAGAAGTGGTACAGCATGACCAGTAGCAAGATAAGCATGCAACAGCAACACAAACTGCTCCCACCATTTTGACTTTGTGCCTCAGTCCTGTTATATAAAGCAAGAGGAGAATTCAGCTTCTGCCACCATTCAGTCTTTGGCTTCTCAAACAAATCTGCCAAGAAGATTCTATGACTGGATATCAGGCTTTAGAGCCTTATGAGCAGTGCAGAGCTAATCTGCTGATTCACCAAGGCAACCAGATGAGGTACATGTCACTGTCTCCAACTTGGGGCTATAAAAGCTGCTCTTTGAGAGAGGCAACTAGGAGAAGAGAAGAGAAGGAAGTCTTGGCCGAGAAAAAGCATTGTGACCAGTCAGCTCAAGAAGGAGCTCTGATTAAGGTTTTAAATTTATAAATGCTCTCCTATCTGAAGGCTTTTTTAAGAACAAAGGCTGTCCCCAGAAAAGAATGAGTTTTGGACCAAACCATATTGTGTGTGGAGTTGTCATAAGCATAAGTCCCAATTCTGAACCTTAGCATCCAAAATGTGGGTGCCTGCATGAACCCTCCAAGCTTAATTACCAGCTTGGATCTGATAGCGCTGCCACCAGCCAGAAATTCCAGTGTCTGGCTCACTCTGGTCTCCCCAAAACCTTCCCTGGGGGACCCCAAGACTCAGATGC